>NW_028327173.1:110592085-110895115 GCF_987537825.1 Furipterus horrens
GCTCACGCCTGTGACAGAAGCACAGGCTTCTTGAAGCTCCGACTCAAAAACGACAATCTTATTTCTGCTGAATTCTACTGGCCATGCTAGTCTCCAGGCTAGCTGAATTAAGGACATGCTCTCTAGCTCTCTAGTGGGAGGAACTGCAAGGTCACGTGGCAGTGGCTGTGAATATGGCTGTGTCAATCTACTATACTAACTGAAATCAGGAATCTGCAGGTGAAATCTGCTATTACAGTATAATGGGTTGCTTGACCTTATCACCTGATTTCTCATGAACTTTTGCCTGTGTCTGGCACCACTGAAATAATGTCATACATGGTAAAATCCTGCTGGGACACAGTCAGCTGACAGCCCTGACCTTCACCTTGCCTGCTGATCCTGGTCTCATAGAGGGGATTCCTTTGGGATTTAAAAAAATCCATATTATTGACTGGGTTAAAAGAAAAACCACCCAGGTCCTTCCCATAGGGGAGCCTCTTGGGTTTTTCTTGTAAGGTCTCCACACTCCTGAGCCAGAACCTGCCTTTTTTGATCTGGACATAACCTAGGGCCCCAAACTCTGCTAGTAGGGCAGGTACAAATCCTCTTATCCTCTGGAATTCTCATGGGGTAACTCGTTACTTTAACAGTGAGCATTGCAGGTGAGGCTTGTACAGATATTGCTGGTCTCTCAGGCTCACTGCCCCCACCCCACCCTCAACTGAACACGCGGGAGGGTTTTACTTTTTTTAGACCAAGAGGAGCTGGGTGAGGTTTGGAATGGAACCAGTGTCTGCCGCCTGGACCCCATCAGTGAAGTGGGGGTGATACGGAGTTTCCCTCATAGGGGTGCTGGAGGGCCATAAAAGTAATGCCCATAGTGAGGCCTTGAGAAGTCCTACCTTCTCTTCTATTCCTGTAGCTGTCTACTGACTTGTCCTGGCTCCTCCCTACTGCTCTCTGAAGAGGCTGGCTCAAATTCAGACCTCTCTTGTGCTTTGCTCCCTGGCATCTGGCTCAGGCTGTCCCACCGCTTCTGCCCTTGGGGCTCAATTTTAACCTGACACACCCGTCTGGGGTCTTAGCTGCCCCTGGCCCCATCCCTCCCACCTGCAGGACCACCTCAAACCTGGGAGTAGAAGTACCCCCTCATTCCCAGAGCATCACCATGCACTGTCCTGAGCAAGTCTGACCACCTGCTCCACGTTCTATTTCAGGCGTGACCCCAGTGTGGACCCTTGGAAAGTTTCCTTGCCCAGAGATGTCTCCTAGTTCAGGAGAGGAAGTCCTGCAAGTCAGGCTTCTCTCATATACATGTATTTGTTGAGGAAAACAAGGACTTGAAAGAGATATTGTTCCTTGAAAACAGAGAGGAAGAAGTTCAGCAGCATCTCAGAGGCCACATCTGTGCCAGATCTGGGGAAGGAAATGCCACTGTGCATACCACAGGCCCCACAGACCCAAGAGCCGCAGCTCCAGGTGTGTGAGGCCCCAGGCAAACACCCCCTCCCTCGGGCTTGGCTTCCCACCCCCAAGAGAGTCAGGGCCCAATCACTGTATCTTAACGTGGGTAAGACTGAAGTGCCCCTAAATGCGTGAAGGAAACAGCAGCATTTGGGGCAGGCCCAGGGAGATGCAGCATGGCAGAGGGGCCAGTGGGAGGTGGACAGATGTGCCAGACCCAGACTCCTCCAGGGACATCCAGGTCTAAGTGTTGTGAATATAACTTCCAATCCAAATAGTGTCAGCTTTTATTATGATCCATGATACTAGTGCTAGCTATGATGTGTTAATCACTAGCAAGTGCCAGGCAGTGTGCTAAACCTTATATATGTGGCCTCATTTTATTTTCACACCTTCCCTATGAAGCAGCAATTACTATTCCCATTTTGTAGTTTATAGGTAAGGAAACTTGCCTAGTGATATACTCTAATCAGCAGAGTGAGGTATCAAACCCAGAATGTATATGGGTTCAGGGCCTTTAATCTTGGTGGGATTTCCATGGGTCAGGCTCTGGGCTAGGAACACTGGAGCACAGAGCTAAGGGAAAACATACCCGCAACCCCAGAGTTTGTCATTCAAGGCCTATTCTAACCACCATAACTAAGTAGCAATAGACAGCTGTTGTGGTTTCAAACAGGGCTCAGGGATAATCCAAAGAGGCTTTCTGGAGAATGCATTTAAAATGGACCTTGAAGGAGAAGGATTTCAACAGTAGAGAGGAATTCTAGGCAAGATGGCCTGGCTTTAGTGGAATGCTGGGTGGGAAGGTTGCAGAAGACAGGCGTTGTTTGGCCACATGTGCTTCATGGTATATTTTGGTTGAATATGGTGTGAAGAAGAGACCAGTGGGAGATAGGCCACAGTGATGACAGCATTGAATGTCAGGAGAAGGAGCCAGGAACAAGGCAACAGAAAGCAGACAGGGGACTTGATAACAAGTTTAGAACTTTATTCTGTGCTGTAGAAAAAGTGGGAAAACCAACAGATACTGACAATACCCAACCATAGGTAGTTCAGGTAGGGCTGAGAAAACCTAAAAATAGTTTAAGTTTTTTTCTGTATTGTTTTTGTGAAGGAGCTGTATGTCTGTTGCCCAGAGATCTGAGCAAATCTCCATAAGCCAAATTGGAAAGATAAATCACCAACATCTTTCTAACTGGCTCAGATTTCCTATTTGCAAAACCTCACCAAACTCCACCTAGAAGACAGTCAGCTTCTCAGCCTACACTGAGCAGCTTAAAATATTTATTCATGAACAAAGAGCCAGGTGCCCCAGAGGTCCTGGGTGGAGGGAGCCAGCTCATTTTGAAATGATTCAGCCTTGGCCTCCACTGGCCACATGATGCCTTCATTCTCAGTAATAGTCATTGACACTGCTGATTTGCCTAGTATCACCTGCAAATATCCTAGTACCCAATGCCACTGTGGCCTCAGCTCGAACTTCAGAATCAGGTCTGCAGCTGGGCCATTGCCTCAGCCACTGGACCAGGGAGGTGGTAGGGAGGGGAGGCTGCTGGCCTGGATGAGGCCTTGGGCTCCAGTCCTGCCTCTGTCATCATACTCCCTCTGTGATCTTGGCAAGTCCCTTTCTCTGTCTGTGTAACTGTCTCCTCACCTCGACCTTCGAGGGAGTGCCCTGGCTCAGTACTTCCAGAAACAGCCTTTCCCGGTCCCTCTTCAAAGGTCTTATCATATCTGAGCACTCTTGCTATTAGTCAGTAAATATTTTCTTTGCATTGACTCACTTTTAAAAACATACCAACTGATATCATTTTACCATTTCTATAAATGGTGCATCATTTGCTATAAATGGACATTGAAGTCAGCTGTTAGAAGAGTAACTGTACCACCTGAGATCAGTGTTGGTGCCCTCCTGGGCCATGAATACAGCCCCTGGCAACTCCTCAAACACCATGCACACTAGAAACACCTGGGGAACCTACTAACGTGCAGACTCTGATTCCGGAGGTCTGGGGTGTGGCCTGAGACTTTGCATTCCTAACGAGATCCCCAGAGATGCTGCTGGTCCAGAATTCCCACTTTGAGGAACAAGTCCATAGGGTTTTCTGGCCCTCATTCTCTGGGGTAGGGCAAGAACGCCAACAGAAACACAGAAGCAACTCCTCCAGAAAACATTTGAAGTGAAATGCAGAGACCCACATCCAAACTTAGAAACAAAAGCTTAATATAAGAGGAACACTAGAGAAATGTTATTTCTTTCCTCCCAAACATATATTTACTTCATCTTTATGCAATTAGAATTTTTGTTGTCTCTGCTCACAGCCTCACAGCTGTGACTATCCTCAAAGCCCCTCTCCCCCAAACACTTAATTCAAAGACTTGAGCATTAAAAGAACATTCCAACTGGGATCTTGATCATAAATCATACAGCTTTCCTCACAGCCGGAACCAGGCTCTTGTTGAGAGACAGAGCCAGAGCTCTGGCAAACTGGGCCACTCGGGGCTCTGCCTCCTCTGTCCTCCTGCTGCACACGCAGTCAGAACCACACACCAGCCACCGACTCACTGCGGCTTTGTGTGTTCATGTCATGCTTCCCAGATTGTCATAAGCTCTAGTGGTAGACGATGGGGAAGCCTGGAGTAGGGAAGGGAGTGAGGCTATTTCTCAGGGCTGAGGACACTGGGGGCCCCTGACCAAGTGTTATCTGAGTCCGGAACAGTAGAGCTGACTTTATGGCAGGTGTGAAGGGGGCTGTTTGTGGTGGCTCTGTGGCGGCTTGGATGGATCACCTTTGTGCTCCTTTTCCGAAGAAGAGAGGCTCCAGTTGAATGCAAAGGCGTGTCCTCCTCTGAGTCATCCCTAGAGCCCAGGTGTCCTCCCTCTCTGTCTAGCTGTTGGCAGGTCATTGAGGGCCCTCCATCCAGGAAGTCTTGGTCTTCTTAACAAAATCCAGTGCAACCTGCATAGTGTGCCTAAGGGCCCAGGTGCTCTGAGGGAGGAGAGTGAAGCCAGGGACTCGGGGGGATCAGGGACAATTGCTGGAGGAACATGAACCTCTAGAAATGGTAAAATGACATCAGTTGCTATGTTATGTGCCAAGCAGAGGCCTAACCTGGGGTCTTCCTGCCAGGATCCTGCCTCCTGCTCTCATTCAGCCTGTCCTGAGCTGAGCAGAGGAAAGGCACAGCAGGATTCCAACCATCCTAAAAATCACAGGCAGGATTGCCTTTCTTCCACCCCCTGAGACTGTGAGCAGAGGTGACAAGAGTTCATATACAGAGAAACTCCCATCTTTAGGAGAAAGAAGAACATAATCTTCTCTCGAGTCAGGTCATTCTCTTATTAACCTGCCAGGGGTCCCTGTTGTTGCAGAATAAAGTTAAAAGGTCATAAAGCCTGTAGGGACTGATTCAGGATTTGAATCTGTCCCTGTTTGATTCCAGACCCCAGGTGTGTCTCTGACCCCACGGGTGAGGCTGCCGTATCAGTGACAATCAAAAATGGATGACTGCTTTCTGTGCTTGGCCAATGGAACAGCTGTGTCAGAAGAGCAGTTCTCCCCTGAGGCTGGAGCCCTGCAGTATCTGAAGTATCTGAAGCATCCTGCTTCAGGGAGGCAGGAAAGATGGGAAGGGGTGCAATAGGGGAAGACAGCCCAGAAATCACAAGACCCTGCTGCTGGCTGTCCAATGGGAGCCCATCCATCTTCATAGAGCATTCATATCATGATGATGGCTTCCACACTGAGTTCCCAGACTATGCGGAGTACTTGACATGCATTTCATCACTTTAGCTCCAACAACCCAGCGAGGTGGGTTTTGCTAGTCCCAGTGTTTAGAGGAGGGGACCGAATAAATGAACTCAGACTTGTTTAGGGTTCAAGTTCCTGTTTTTGCTGACTGTTTTATTTGAGGCTTAGGACAACCCTGGGAGGTAGACATCATTAGTCCCCTTTTACAGATCCTGAAAACAGAGCTTGGAGAAGTTAAGTGACTTTGCCCAGTAAGTGGGATTAGTAAGACTAAATGCCATTCCCTACACCTGACCAGGATTTCCCCTTGTATTTCATTGGCAATTTTTAAGAGTCCATGGTTTGTATGCTTTCCAAAGGGTTTGTCTTTATGCTTGAAACTAGCCTGGACTGGGCTTCAACAGCCCAGGGTCTCAGCCTGACTCTATCAGTAATTGGTTATGTGTCTGCAACCAGCCAGCTTCTCTCTGTGGGCTGTGTTCACCTTCAAAGTTTCTCCCAGCACTAGAATTCTGCTCTTTCTTTACATTAAAAATACAATATATACCTATTGTGACCATGTTCAATAATACAAAAATATAAAAAGTAAAAATAAGGTCCAGCCAAGATGGAGGCATAGCTAGACACTCTTTGCTTCCTCACACAAGCATAAGAGGGATTACATTTACCTCAAAACAAAAAATAATAAGAACTGCCAGAAAAGTAAACTTTATGGAAGTTTGGCGATCAAAGATTTAAAGAAGAAATATTCATCCAGATGGGTAGGAGGTGTGGAGATGGGGAACCAGGTTGGAAAAGACACAGTGTGGCTGGTGGAGGCAAGGAAGCAGTGGCAAGACAGCAGTGGCAAGACACCAGCTGCAGCTGACAGAACCAGCAGTCCCACATTCATGTGTGGTGGACAAAAGCCAAAAGGGACACCTGGGGAATGATTCCAGGCCCAGGCTAGACCACACAGCTCATGGTTGCAGCACTGGGAAAATAAAGCCTCATTGCTTCTAGCTGGGAAAACCAGTGGGGTTTGGGGCTGAGGAATAAACTGCCCATCTCTCAGGAGAGTCCACTTAGAGGGTCCCCATGGCCCTAGAATGTACGCAAACCTACCTACTCTGGGAACCATCACCAGAGCAACAGCTAGAGAGGTGCCAGTCACATACTGGAAGGGGATGAAGTGACTGGAAATGGGGAGATTGCTGAGTAAGCAGCATTGTTCCCTCTCTGGCTCTTCCCCCATATATAGTGCCACAGGGTGATGAAATGGGTCACCATGCACTGATGAATACCCAAGGTTTTTCCCCTTAAAATATAACAGGTGTGACATCTCCACCTAAAATACAGAAGCAAACACAGGAAGGCTGTTATATTGAGGAGACAAAGAAGTATGGCCCAAGTGAAAGAACAGATCAAAACCCCAGAAGAAGAACCAAGTGAAAAGGAGAAAGCCAACCTGTCTGATGCAGATTTCAAAACACTGGTGATAAAGATGTTCAAAGAAATAATTGAGTACAGCCACAAAATAAAGGAAGTAATGAAGGCTATACAAAGTGAAATAAAGAACGTCTACAGGGAACCAACAGTAATGGGAAGGAAGCCTGAATTCAAATCAACAATTTGGAACAAAAGGAAGAAATAAACATTCACCCAGACCAGAATTAAGAAACCTCTGGAACAACTTTAAAAGTACCAACATCCAAATCATAGGGGTTCCAGAAGGAGAAGAGAAAGAGCAAGAAATTTAAAACTTATTTGAAAGAATAGCAAAGGAAAACTTTCTTAATTTGGTGAAGAAAATAGACATACAAGTCCAGGAAGGACAGAGAGTCCCAAACAAGTTGGACCCAAAGAGGATCACACCAAGACACATCACAATGAAAATGCCAAAGGTGAAAAATAAAGAGAGAATCTTAAAAGCAGCAAGAGAAAACAGAGAGTCATCTACAAGGGAGTTCCCATAAGGCTATCAGCTGATTCTCAAAAGAAACTTTGCAGGCAAGAAGGGGATGGCAAGAAGTATTCAAAGTGATGAAAAGCAAGGACCTCCAACCAAGATTACTCTATCAAGCAAAGCTATCATTTAGAATGGAAGGGCAGATAAAGTTCTTCCCAGACAAGGTAAAGCTAAAGGAGTTTATCATCATGAAGCCCTTATTATATGAAATGTTAAAGGGACTTGTTAAAGAAAAAGAAGAAATTCAAAACTATGAGCAATAAAATGACAACAAAGGCACAACTATCAACAACTGAATCTAAAAAATAAAAACAAAGCAAATAACTAGAACAGGATCAGAATAATAGATATGGAGATCATATGGAGTGTTATCAACAGAGAGGTTGAAGGGGGAGAATGGGGATAAAGGTACAGGGATTAAGAAGCAAAGTTGGTAGGTACGAAATAGACAGTGGGATGTTAAGATAAGTGAAGGAAATGGTGAAGCCAAAGAACTTATATGCATGACTCATGGACGTGAACTAAGGGAGAGGGATTGCTGGAGGGAAGGTGGGTACCAGTGTATGGGGGAAAAGGAGAAAAAAATTGGACAACTGTAATACCATAAGCAATAAAATATACTTTAATAAAGCAAAAACAAATGACAAAAAGCTAAGTCATCATCTTCTTACTATTGTAGAGGCAGCAGTTGTTAATAGTTTGGTGTTTTCTTCCAAATTTCTCTCTCTCTCCCTCCCTCCCTCTCTCTCTCCCTGCACAAATAAGCTTATACATAGATTTATTATCCTACAATTTATCTTTTCACTTAAAATGTTTTAGTGATCTTTTCATGCCATCATACAGATATATTTTATTTTTTTAAATCAATATACTTTGGACATGCTTCCTCATCAGTAGATCTTTCCCCTCCTTTAAAATTAGAATTTTTATAGTATAGATAAGCATAATTCACTTGAGCATTTAAAATATTTCTAGTTTTTGATATTAAAAACAATATTAAAATAAGCATCTGTGTATATCTCTCCTAACTAATGTGTGGACATATTTCTTAAACATAAGTTCTTAGAATTATAATGACCAGATCAGACAATACACACAATTAAAATCTTGAAAGATGTTGCCAAAATCACTCTACAAAGAGCCAGTTGACTTTCCTGTTCACAGTGCCAGAGAGCAGCCTGAGGATGTTTGCATTTGCTTTATTTGAGCCCGGGTAGCACATACAGGTGTTCTAATGTTCGTTCATATTTTAAATGAGACAGCAGAACCACAGCAAGTGTCTCAGGGTCACAATGGAGCTGGGGACAGTGCTGGAATAAAAGCCCCATGCCTCAGACCCTGATTCTAAATGTTCTGAAGCCTTGAGGTGATGGCTGCAGTGGAAAGAACTCTAACACCGAGGCCAGAACTCCTGAGTTCAAATTCTTGCCTTGCAACCTCCCACTTCTGTGACTTTGGCCAAGATACTTAATCTTCCCAACCTCAGTTTCTTTCTCTGTGAAATGAAGATGGCAATACTATCAAGGGGAAACTGTTGTGAAGGTTAAATGGAAATGTATGTAAGGGTCTGGCCCCTAGAAAGTGTTCCCTAACATCTCCTCCCTTATGGGAAGGAGCTGAGGACTGGGAATTCTGCTGCACTCTGGAGCTCTTCTGCATTCATCCAAGAAAGCAGCTCAAAGGTTGGTGCTGAATATTGTTGAACAGCTAGCATTTCAGAAGGGTTTGTGTTTGTTAAGAAATAAAAAATAAGATAGCTCTTTTCTAATGCAGCAAGAACCAGAAGTGTTCAAAGAGACTTTGAATTGTTTTTGATATAATTACGAAAGTGATTTTAGCAGAGGTCATGTGGTCTCTCAGCTTAAAACAACTCTAGGGGCCAACTCATTTCTCTGTGGGTTCCCATTATCTGTAGCCTTGTAGTACTTTGGTAATGCAGGATGATGGGAAAAGTGACAGAGTATTTCTGAAAATCAGCCAGTTATTCTCTTTTCTGTGTCTGGGCCTTTGGGGACTCCCTTCCCACACTGGCTCAGAGCTTGTTCACATGACTTGATTTGGACAATGGAACTTTAGCAAATGTGACAGGGACCTGAAAAGAACTTGAGCATTGGAGCTTGCCTTCTCCTGCAGTCTTGGAGCACTGAATCTACCATGCAAATAGCTCTGTGCTCACATTGATGAAGAGACTGCAGGGAAGATGACTAGTGTTCACCAGCCAAAAGCTTGTCAATCACCATACATATGAGTGAGGGTCATCCAGCATCAGCCAAAACCCCAGCTGACCACAGATCAGCCAAGATGGCCTAAACCAAAATAATCTAGGCAACCTACATAATTATAAGTAATAACTAATGTGTTTATTTTAAACCATTACCGTTGAGGATGGCTTATTACACAGCCCAAGATAACTGATGAAGATGTTTATTGAATGAATACCTGGATGAACCAACAAGCATTCCAGGGTTAGGAGAGAGAGTCTTGCTCTAGTGTACAAAAATGTTTCAGCACCATGGACAGAGGCGGAGGATTCCAGATGTATTTGCGCTAACCTATGCATATGCCAAGCCCTGGGGTGAGATTAGAACAGTGGCTCAGGACACAGGGAGAGACAGAAGTATTAAATAATATGACCCTGATATGGGTGCTAGCGAGTCTTGCCAGACAGTTATTAACTCAAGAAACACCTCTCCATCCCAAATTGTATGATTACTTACCCTATGAGGACATGTGAAATGTTACACTGTGCTTGCCAGAGCCTGGCCCCCAGTTGTTTCTGTCACCTACTGTGTGACACAAGGCAGTATGGAGGAGCATGTGCAGGGCTAGACCCATGTCTGAGGAGAGCCCTCCACCCCAGAAAAACCATGAATGTTTGTCTGTCACCCGAGTCCCCAAGTTCAGGAAATGGGAAGGGACGGCTGGAGGAAGAGGTCAGGGAACGCATGGGGCTGAGCTGATGGCTGCCTGGCTAAGACTTACTGGGAGATAATTTTCACTCAGTTTCCTAACTGCCTTCTTCAGCTTTTGTTCACAGTCTGGCTTACCATTATTACCCTGGCGGAAGTCAGGTTTTGTGTCAAGGGAAACCTAAGTCTGTAATTTCATAATAACAATAATCTCTTGTTTTGTAACAGTGTTTATACTTTCCTAAATCCTTTCATAGTCATATATTATATAATTTGGCTTGATCCTCATAACCCTATTGAAAAAAAGCAGAGGATACAGGTGCATTCCCATTATCCAGTCACTTCCTCCTCTTTTATTCTCTAACTGTGTGAGCCAGGGTAGGGGGAGGCAGCCAAAAAAGCAGAGACCAGAGTCCAGAATTCTGGATTCCCTATGTCCTGAGGCTCTGTCTAAATAGGTAAGTGCCCTTAGGATTCACAGGACATGAAACGGATTCTCTCACCCTTATGTTAAAATGAGAAGTCAGGACTACAGTCTTTCAATTCTTTTAAGCTCTGAATTTCTAGAAATCTATAAAGACTGAGGATAGTGCAGTCCTTTGTTCATTATATGGGGTGTTGTTCAGGGAGCCTAAACCACTGCCTGTTTTCCTGGTGTTTGTGCTAGTGGGACCTCTCAGAGTGAGTATGTCTGATAATTCCTATTTGCTACACATTCAGGGTAGTCTTGGTCTTATGGGCTGAATGGGAGAAAGGCTACCCAGATGATTCATAGGTTCATGTAAGCCACCCGTGGGAAAGGCAGGGGCATCAAGGCCTCAGAGTTGATTGCATCCTAGGCATCATATGCCCTCAGGCCTCTTTCCCCATCTCTGCCCCGCTTCCCTCTGCACACTGGCTTCAATCTCCCAGGCCAGCATTCTCCGTAAGTCTTTACCCCCAGAAAAGAAAGGGCTCTTTACTTATTTCATTTTGAAAATACCAACTCCTGTAGCCAGGCTGGTGGGAATGGTGTGATGAGAAGCATCCTTCAGAGCTATATGGATGGAGTTGGGGCAGGAATAGTTGTGAAAAGATGAGGACTCATTATCAGAAGAGGACAGACGGATAGCAGATAAAGTATGTGGCACTCACTGAAGAGCTTCCTTGCCCACTTTGGGGGTGAGGAGCAGATGCAGAGAGCTCAATCATATGCTCTGGGGTTTGATGATCAGGAAGCTAGGGCTGGGATTTGAACCTGGACGGTCTGACTCTAAAGCCCATGATCTTTCCACTGTAAATTCCTACCTATGTTTTATTCTCATATGATGGCAGGAGTATGGAACACATGACTTCTTTGAGCCAGATCCAGCCATGGGACTGTGGCAGGCATGGGGAGACATCTGTGTCTAAGAGTGTTCTTAGTAAGGCAGGAGACATGTTCACTAGTTTTAGTTTTCTGCTGCCTTGCTGGGTGACCTTGAAAAAGTCACTTTCTTTCTCTGGTTTTCAGCATCTTCTCTGCCAAATAGACATGATCATCCCTGAGTCTTTCCCATAGGCATTGAGGGGAACTAATAAGATAATTCTGTGAATGAGCTTTCAAAAGCTGAAAAGCCCACACAGATGTGAGGATTACCCTTATGATCCTGGGCCCCACAGGATTAGCTTAAATTTATGGCAACAGGAGGGAAGAGGGCTAACAGAAATGTCCAGATGTCTAGCAGCCTTGCTCAAATAGCACAATACAACCTGCTTTGCAGAGTGGCTCCCTGATTTATTTATTTATAGTGGGCGACTCATGCTGGGCTTCTTGGCTCTTCCTTGAACTCCCTCTCACCTCCCTCCCTGTTGCCCTGGGTCAGAGGCCAGGTTCCTTTTATGAGAGTGTGCAAGGCTGGTCACATGGTTCTGGTCTCCTCTTTTCTCTCTCAGGCCAAGAAACAAGACACTGAACCACTTTTTCTTGGGACCACTGCATCTTGCATACTTATTCATTTCCTGGGAGATGAAGCACAGTCTGATTCCATGGAAGTCCATGAGGGGAGTCACATGAAAAGAGGATTCTATTGGCAGAAACTCTTAGAGATGCCTGGGTAAAGTAAAACTGAACTATGTTAGTTTTATATGCAGGGTCCTCTGAGGGCCTTTAATCCACTAATGAGTTTTGCACATCATTAAGAAGAGGATATAGCAGCCACATATTTCCTTTGTGGGGGGGGGGGTCTGACTTTTTAGCTCTGACAGTGTATTTGGGATTTGTGTTGTGCTGAACACACTTTGGGAAAGAGTGATCCAGTGTCATACCCTGATTTTACAAATGGGAGCAGGGAGGACCAGACAGGGCAAGGAGAGACCCTGCCCCCTTTCGCTTCCTCGCAGGCTCCTTCCCCAGCACCACCTTACTCACATCCACCCCAAAGGAACTCTCTCTGCTTCCAAGAGAGGCCAGGTTGTTTTCCAATTTGGAGATGCCGTCAGGCCCTTGGAAAGCAGAGAATTGCACTTCCTCAGTAAAATACCCAAGATAAGAGGGAATGTGAGTATGAGTGTGATCAGGAGTACTGGGTGTGGGGAGAACATTTGCTTTTCATCTTTACCAAGGACCACATAAGAGGGAATGAAGTAATAAAACCTGAGGGTAGGGACTGGGGTGCTGCTTATGGGTTATAGGTTGCAATTGGTTGTTCGAACTACTTGATGATATCCTGGCATATCCTCCAGGGAACATGGCTCATATGGCACCTGACAAGTTGAAGAGTAACCCAGGAGTTATACAAGGTGGGTCTTAGGCCCACACGAGTAGCACTAGCGTCGAGGGCAGCATGGTTTGCAGTCAGGAGAGTGAGGATGATCACAGCTACTCATCTTGAGCACCTGATGGGCCCCAGGGACTGTTATAGCAGCTTTACGCATGTTTATTCAACTATTTCTCACTTCAGCTCTGTCATGTAGGTGCTGTTACTATCATTGCAATATTAGGATGAAAACAAAGCAAGAAAAAGTTAAGGAGCTCGGCCAGGGTTGTAGGGCTCATAAGTGGTAGCTCCAGAATGGCTTTCTCCCCAGCAGGTGGCTAACTGCAGAGCCCACACTTTTAAACCACAATGCTCTACTACTGCTATGGAGTATTAGAAGGTGTTGAGAAATGCTGCTCTGATTGATTATAAAATACATGGAGATGCTCCATGGATTATTGATATTAGAACTGGAATAAGTTTCATCAGTCATTTAGTCCACTCCTTTCAATATGACTGATAAAGAACAGACTCAGGTATGACAACAAACTGGCCAAGGTCAACAGCTTCCAGCCACACTAGACTCAGTGGAATTCAACTTCCTGGCAACAGTGGTAGGCTCTTTGCCCTGAAATCAAAACCCAGCCTTCTTGTCTCCCTCCCTACAGCACCTCTCAGCTCCATCTGGCCATACCAGCCCCATCTGGCAGCCTGGACCCAGTGTTCATTGAGTCCCACACCCAAATGGCCCCAGGGTTAGACTGCCCCCCACCACTGAAGAATAGAACTGACCCTTCCAACCCTATCTCCTCCATACACGCTCATCTGTTGATCTAACTTAAAAAAGAAAAAATGACAACAAAACTAAAACACTTTAAAATGATTTTGAGATCAAATAAGTCCCCACAAACACCACAAATTATTAAGATCCTTATGTCAATAGTCTTCTATCTATTAAGGGTCTTTCCAACAGGACTTCAGGCTCTGTCCTTCCCACTTCCCTTCTCCAGTACGGGAGGACATGGGCTGCTTTCAACACAGCGCATATTAAGCTGCGCAGGTTAACGAATCTTTAATCTTGCCAAACACATGTTGAGAAGAATAAAACCAATTTTGTTTAGGAAACTAAGAGCCGAACTCAGCTGGAAATTAGCTATTTGGGTAATCTTGCCTCTTGTTCTGACCAAGGAGGCCATGAAGCTTTACTGGTAGCCCTTGAAGAGTTCAGACTCATTGGGTCCAAGGCAAAAGAGAGGGATAGAGGCCTCATTGGGAATTCCTGCTTCAAATCCTTTTGATTCTCTCCTTTCAGCACAGAAAGCAGCTCCAATCTGGGCTGCTTATGGACCAAAGCTAATCTGGATGTAATTCCCCTAAGAGTTCACTTCACCCTTAGCAACACATAAATACAGATTAAAGGGTTATATAAATACAATTTTCTAATTAATCAGTGCAAATCCAGCTACTGCAGGACATAGATTTTAGCTTTCATGTGAGGGGTTTTCTTCTCTGAGTTCCATTTACAAAATGAGAGTCCTGTTCCTGTGATTTTGAATGCTAATGGCCTGGGGTGGCTGAGAGGTCTCACAGTTCCCAGGAATATGCCCATAGTAGCCCCAAGTCCCCAAGGTCTCAGCAGGAGACTTTGGGCCACAGACAATGCACAACTCTGTGTGGGGTAAAAAGAGCCTGGGCTTGGGACAAGTCATTTCAGGTTCAATCCTGGCCTGGCTATGTTCTCTAACCTTTCTGAACACCAATTTCCTAATTTTTAAGAAGATGAGGAGACCTGGCTTGTGGGTTGCTATAAAGATGAAAGGCCATGTTTGAAAGTATGTGGTGTGCAGAAGGGATTGGCATGAAATATTGAAGTGTGAAAAGCAAGGAACTATAACCAAGGTTACTCAAGGCTACCATTTAAAATTAAAGGAGAAATAAAGAGCTTCCCAGATTAAAAAAATAAAATAGCTAAAAGAGTTTACTATCTCCAAACTAGTACTATAAGAAATGTGAAATGGACATTTTTAAGAAAAGGAAAGAAAAAAAAAGAGATAGACACATAAATATGTTTAATGGCAATACATATAATAATTATTTTAAATGTAAATGTAAATGAATTAAATGCTCTAATCAAAAGACATAAGGTGGCTGACTAAGTAAGAAAACAAGGCTCAAATATATATATACAAGAGATCCCACTTCAGACTGAAAGACACACGCAAACAAAGTAAAAGGAAGAAAAGAAATATTTCATGCAAATAGAAACAGGAAAAAACACTGGGGCAGCAGTACTTCTGTTAGACAATATAGACTTTAAAACAGAGGTTACAATAAGAGACAAAGAAGGACATTACATAATGATAAAGGAATCAATACAAGAGGATATAACCCTTGTAAACATTTATGCACCCAAAATAAGAGCACCTAAACATATAAAGCAAATATTGAGAGAGATCAACAGTAATGCAGTCATAGTAGGGGACTTAAATACCCCATTAACATCAATGGATAGAGCTTCCAGACAGAAAATCAACAAGGAAACAGGGGTCTTAAATGACACACTAGACCATATGGATTTAATTAATATTTTCAGAGCATTTTACCCCAAACATCAGAATACACATTCTTTACAAGTGGACATGGAACATTTTCTAGGATAGACCACATGTCAGGCTACAAAACATGTCTCAATGAATAAAAAGACTGATATCATATCAAGCATCTTCTCCAACCACAGTTACAAGAAAAATAAAAACTAAAAAACAGACAAACATATTTAGTAACACAAAATAATATGTTAGTAAACAATGAATGGGTTGACAATGAGGTCAAGGAAGAAATCAAAAGATATATTGAGACAAATGAAAATGAAAACATGACAACCCCAAATTTATGAGACACAGTGAAAGCAGTCCTAAGACAGAAATTTATAGCATTACAGGCCTACCTCAAGAAACAAGAAAATTCTAAAATAAACATCTAACCTTACACCTAAAGGAACTAGTAAGTGAACAACAAAGCCCAAAGTGAGTAGAAGAAAGTAAATAATAAAGATCAGAGCAGAAATAAACAAAATAGAGTCTAAAAAACACAATATAGAAAGATCAATAAAACCAAGAGTTTATTCTTTAAAAACATAAACAAGATTGATAAACCTTTAACCAGACTCATCAAAAAACAAAAACAAAAAAAGAACTGAAATAAACAAAATCAGAAATGAAAGAGAAGTAACAGTTGACACCATAGAAATACAAAAGATTACAAGAAAATATTATAAACAACTACATGCCAGAGAATTGGACAAACTGGAAGAAATGGATAAATTTCCAGAAACATACAATCTTCCAAGACTGAATCAGGAAAAAGCAGAAAATCTAAGCAGATCAATTACAACCACAAAATCAAAACAGTAATAAAAAAACTTCTAACAAAAGTCTAGGACCAGATAGCCTCACAGGTGAATTTTACCAAACATTAAAAACAAAAACAAAAACAAAACCCCTCTAACACATCCTTCTCAAACTATTTTTAAAAAGTTCAAAAGGAGGGAAGACTCCCAAGCTCATTTTACAAGGCCAGCATTATTCTAATTCCAAAACCAGATAAAGACACTACAAAGAAAGAAAATTATAGATGTATATAGATGTAAAAATCCTCATCAAAATATTAGCAAACTAAATTTAACAATACATTAGAAAGATTATAGACCATGATCCGGTAGGATTTACTTTGGGGATGTAAGGTCGGTACAATATCCACAAATCAGTTAATGTGGTACACCATGTGAACAAAATGAAGAATAAAAATCACACAATCATATTAATAGATGCAAAACAAGCATCTGATAAAATTACAACATCCATTTATGATAAAAACCCTCAGAAAAATGGGAACAGAGGGAACATACCTCAACATAATAAAGGTCAGATAGGAAAATCCCACAGCTAACATCATATTCTATGGGGAAAAACTAAAATCATTTTCTTTAAAATCAGGGACAAGACAGGGATGTCCATTTCCACCACTCTTATTTAATATAGTCCTGGATGTCCTAGCCACAGCAATCAGACAAGAAAAAGAATTAAAGACATCCAAATTAGAAAGCAAGAAGTAAAACTGTCATTATTTGCAATTAGTTGACATGATACTGTATACAGAGAACTGGAAAGATTACACACACACGTGTGCACACCCCTACTAGAACTGACTAATGACTTCAGTAAAGTAACAGGATAAAAAATAAATATTCAGAAATCAGTTGCATTTTTATTTACCAATAATGAACTACCAGAAAGGGAAACTAAGAAAACAATCTATTTACAGTTGCATCAAAACAAACAAACAAAAAACCTAGGAATAAATTTAACTAAAGGTGGTAAAAGACCTGTATTCAAAAATTATAAGACACCAAAGGAAAGAATTGAAGAAGATACAAATAAATGGTAGTGTAAACTGTGCACATAGATAGGAAGGATTAACATCATTAAAATGTCCATACTACCCAAAGCAGAGAGTCAATGCAATTTCTACCAAAACACTAATGGCATTTTTACCAGAATTAGAACAAATAATCCAAAAATTTATATGGAACCATGAAAGATCCTGAATAGCCATAGGAATTGTGAGCAAGAAAAATAAAGTTGGAGGTATTATGTGACCTGATATCAAACTACATTACAAGTCTGTAGTAATCAAAACAGTCTGGTACCGGCATAAAAACAGACACACAAATCAATGGAACAGAATAGAGAGTCCAGAAATAAACCCACACCTATATGGCTGATTAATATATAACAAAGGAGAAAACAAAAAGATGGAGTAAAGACAATCTATTCAATGTAATTAAAAAATAAATTTTTGTTTTTTAATTTTTCTTTATTTTTATTGTTGACACTATTGCTGATGCCCCCATTCCCTTCCCTCCTTTGCCCTCCTTCTCCCAGCTCCTTCTCCCCTTCCCTCTGGCCATCACCACACTGTAGTCTGTGTCTATAAGTTATGCATATATGTTCTTTGACTAATCCCTTCACTTTCTTTCATTGAGTCCCTCCCTCCCCCCTCCTCTCTCCTCCTTCCCCTCTGACAGCTATCAGGCTGTTCTATGTGTCCATGCCACTGTTTCTACTTTGTTTATCAGTTTCTTTTGTTCATTAGAGTTCACATATAAATTGTATATGTTCTTTATATATTTTGGAGATTAACCCCTTACGAGATGTACCATTGGTGAATATGTTCTCCCATACAGTGAATGTTCTTTTTATTTTTGCTGATAGGCTCTTTTGCCATGCAGAAGCTTTTTAGTTTGAAGCTGTCACATTTTTTATTTTTTCTTTACTTTCATTGCCCTAGGAGACATATCAGTGAAATATTGCTCCAAGAGCTGAGATTTTACTGCATATGTTTTCTTATAGAACTTTTATGGTTCTATGACTTACATTGAACTCTTTTATTTATTTTTGAGTTTATTCTTGTGTATGGTGTAAGTTGGTGGCCTAGTTTCATTTTTTTGCATGCACCAGTCCAGTTTTCCCAGCACAATTTGTTGAAGAGACTGTCTTTACTTCATTGTATGCTCTTGCCTCCTCTGTCAAATATTAATTGACCATAAAGGAATGGGTTTATTTCTGGGGCCTCTCTTTTATTCCAATAATCTATATGCCTGTTCTTATGCCAGTACCAGACTGTTTTGATTACAATGGCCTTGTAGTATAGTTTGATACCAGGTACTGCAATACCTTCAACTTTGCTTTTCTTTCTCACAACTGCTGAAGCTATTTGGGATATTTTTTGGTTCCATATAAATGTTTGGAATAATTTTTCTAGATCTGTGAAATATGTAATTGGTATTTTAATAGGAATTGTGTTGATTTTTTGGGTAGTATGAACATTTTTTTTAAAACAATTATTTTATTTATTTATTTATTTATTTTTAGAGAAGGGAAAGGAGAAAGAGAGGGAGAGAAATATCACTGTGTGGTTGCCTCCCATGCTCTCCCAACTGGGGATCTGACGTGCAACCTAGTCATGTACCCTGACTGGGAATTGAACCAATGACACTTGGTTCACAGGCTGACATTCAATCCACTGAGCCACAGCAGCCAGGGCTAGTATGAACATTTTAATGATGTTAATTGTTCCAATCCAAGAATACAGTATATGTTTTCATTTATTGATATCTTCCTCAATTTCTTTCTTCAATGTCCTGTAGTTTTCTGAGTACAGGTCTTTTATTTTATTTTATTTTTTTAATTTCTTTATTTTTATTGTTGTTCTTTTACAGTTGTCCCATCTTTCCCCTGTTGCTCTCTCCTGCTCCACCCACCTCCCCCCTCTCCCACATCGATCCCCACCCTGTTGTCCATATCCATGGGTCATTTACACTAGTTCTTTGTCTAGATCCTCCCCTTTTATTCCCCCCTTATCCACCTCCCCTATCCTCTCTGGTCACTGCCGGTCTGTTCCTTGTTTCCATGCCTCTGATTCTATTTTCTTCATTGGTTTGTTTTCTTCGTTAGGCTCCTGTTATAGGTAAGATCATATGGTATTTTTTATTTTGCCACTTGGCTTATTTCACTAAGCATAATACACCCCAGTTCTATCCATGCTGTCACAAAAGGAGTTCCTTCTTTTTTTCTGCTGTGTAGTATTCCATGGTGTAAATGTACCACAGTTTTTTGATCCACTATCTACAGATGGGCATGTAGTCTGTTTCCAGCACTTGGCTATTGTAAATAGTGCTGCTATGAACACAGGGGTACATAGGTTCTTTTGAATTGGTTTTTTAGGATTCTTCAGGTGTAATCCCAGCAGTGGAATTGCTGGATCAAAAGGCAGTTCCATTTTTAGTTTTTTCAGGAAATTCCATGCTGTTTTCCACAGTGGCTACACCAGTCTGTATTCCCACCAACAGTGTATGAGGGTTCCCTTTTCTCCACATCCTCTCCAGCACTTGTGGTTTGTTGATTTGTTAATGATGGCCATTCTGACCTGTGTGAGGTGGTATCTCATTGTGGTTTTAATTTGCATTTCTCTGATGGCTAGTGATGTTGAGCATCCTTCATATGCCTATGGGCCTTCTATCTGTCTGTTAAGGTCCTTTGCCCATTTTAAAATTGGATATTTGTTTTCCTGGTGTTGAGTCATATAAGTTCTTTATATATTTTGGAGATCAAACCCTTGTCTGAGGTTTCATTGGCAAATATGTTCTCCCATATGGTTGATTCCCTTTTCATTTTGCTGATGTTTTCTTTAGTTGAGCAGAACTTTTTAGTTTTATGTAATTCCATTAGTTTATTCTTTCTTTTATTTTCCTTACCCTAGGAGATATATCAGCAAAAATATTGCTGCATAGGGTATCTGTAATTTTGCTGCCCATGTTTTCCTCTAGGACTTTTACAGTGTCACAGCTTACATTTAAGTCTTTTGTCTATCTTGAGTTGATTCTGGTGTATGGTGTAAGTTAGTGGTCTAGTTTAATTTTTTGGCATGTTCCTATCCAAATCTCCCAACACCATTTGTTGAAGAGGCTATTTTTACTCCATTTTATGCTCCTGCCTCCTTTGTCAAATATTAATTGATCATAGAGACCTGGGTTTATTTCTGGGCTCTCTATTCTGTTCCATTGACCTATATGTCTGTTCTTATGTCAGTACCAGATTGTTTTGATTACAGTGGCACCTTTTAGCATAGTTTGATATCAGGTATTGTGATTTCTCCTACTTTGTTCTTCTTTCTTAAGATTGCTGAGGCTATTTAGTGTAATTTTGGTTCCATATAAATTTTTGGAATATTTGTTCTAGGTCTCTGAAATATGTCATTGGTATTTTAATAGGGATTGCATTGAATCTATAAATTGCTTTGGGTAGTATGGACATTTTAATGATATTAATTCTTCCAATCCATGAACAGTGTATGTGTTTCCATTTATTTGTATCTTCCTTAATTTCTTTCTTCAGTGTTCTGTAGTTTTCTAAGTACAAAATAGATTTCAAACAAAGGCCATAAAGAGAGACAAAGAAAGACATTTCATAATGTTTAAGGGAACAATTTATCAAGCAAATATGACCCTTGTAAACATATATGCACTCAACATAGGAGCACCCAAATGCATAAAGAAAATCTTGGAGGACTTCAATAAAGATATAGACAGCAATACACTTATAGTAGGGGACTTTAACACCCCATTGTCAACCATGGGTAGATCTTCCAAGCAAAGAAACAACAAGGATATTGTGGTATTGAGCAACAGTCTAGATCAAATGGATATATACAGAACACTCCACCCCCAAAAGCAAAATATACATTCTTTTCAAATGTACATGGGACATTTTCAAAGACAGACCACCTGTATTTGTTGACACAAAACAAGTCTTAACAAATTCAAGAAAATTTAAAGCATACCAAGCATCTTCTCAGATCATAACAGCTTGAAACTAGAAACCAACCTCAAGGAAAAAATTCAAAAACCTTAAAATATGTGGAGACATGAATAACATGCTATTAAATAATGAATGAGTTAACAGTGACATCAAAGAAGAAATCAAAAAGTTTCTGGAAATAAGTGAAAATGAACACACAACAGCCCAAAACCTATGGGACACAGCAAAGGCAGGCCTGAGAGGGAAGTTCATAGCAATACAGGCCTACCTAAATAAAGACAGAAAAATTTCAAATAAACAGCTTAACCCTACATCTACAAGAACTAGAGAAACAACAACAAACAAAGCTGAGAGTGAGTACAAGGAAGGAAATATCAAGATCAGAGAAGAATTAAATGACATAGAGACTAGAAGAAAAATTCAAAAAATCAACAAATCCAGGAGCTGGTTCTTTGAAAAACAAAAAACAAAAAAAATAAAATAAAATTGATGAGCCTTTAACCAGATTCATCAAGAAAAAAAGAGAGCATCCAAATAAATAAAATCAGAAACAAAAGAAGAGAAATTACAACTGATACCACAGAAATACACAGGATTGTAAGAAATTACTATGAATAACTATATGCCAAAAAAATTGACAACCTGATTGAAATAGACACATTTCTTGAAACATATAGTCTTCTAAAACTGAATCAAGAAGAGGCAGAAAACCTGAATAGAGCAATAACAACTGGTGTAATTGAAGCAATAATCAAAAAACTCTTGACACACAAAAGCCCTGGACTGAATGGCTTCACAGGTGAATTTTAAAAACATTTAGGGAAGAACTAATTTCTATCTTTTTCAAACTATTCCAAAAAATTCAAGAGGAGGGAAGACTTGCAACTCTTTCTATGAGGCCAGTATTATTCTAATTCTAAAACCAGGTAAAGACACAACAAAGAAAGAAAACTACAGGCCAATATTGCTGATAAATAAATGCTAAAATCCTCAACAAACTATTGGCAAACTGGATCCAGTAATACATTAAAAAGATCATATACTATGATCACAGGGGATTCATCCCAGAGATGCAAGGATGGTATAATATTTGCAAATCAATAAACGTGATACACCACATAAACAAAATGAAAGACAAAAGTTACATGATCATATCAATAGATGTTGAAAATGCATTTCATAAAGTACAGCACCCATTTATAATTAAAAAAAAAAACTCTCAGCAAAGTGGGAATAGAGGGAGCATACCACAACATAATGAAGGTCATAAGTGAGAAATCTACAGCCAGTATCATATTCAATGGGGGAAAACTGAAAGCTTTCTGCCTATTATCAGGAACAAAACAAGGATGTCCACTTTCTCCACTCCTATTCAACATAGTTTTGGAAGTTCTAGCCACAGCAATCAGTCAAGAAAAAGAAATAAAAAGCATCCAAATTGGAATGAGGACGTAAAACTGTTATTATTTGCAGATGACATGGCAGTGGACATAGAAAACCCTATAGACTCCACCAAAAAACTACTTGACCTAATAAGTGAATTTGGCAAAATAATGGGATACAAAGTCAATATTCAGAAGTAGAAGGCATTTTTGTACACCAACAATAAAATAAGAGATAGAAACTATTAAAAAATCCCGTTTACTATAGCAACAAGAAAAATAAAATACCTAGGAATAAACTTAACTTGGTCTTTTTTTTTTTTTTTAATAAAATAAGAGAAATTGTGTGGCTTGGTTCTTGGTGAATTGCTAGCTTCTGTATCTGTTTGCTCTTGAAGACAAAGATTCTAGCGGGAGCAGTGCAGGAGGAGGCAGCCAAATGTCTCAGGCCTGAGTCTCTATTCTTTTTCTGGCAGAATTCTGCAGGTTAGTGTCTGTCCTGGGTATAGAACCAGGATCATGGATCTAGGAAGAGAGTGGTCTGCCTGGACTTTACAGCATCTTTTCCTCATTGTCTCCATACTGCCCCAAAAGTGAATGAGACAACACCAATGTTTGATCATACACAGGGTTAACAAGAAAGCATAGTTCACAACAGCATCAATTGTGGTAATAATTATGAGTATGATGATGGGCCAGACATGCTAGGAACAGTCTACTATACCCTTAAAGATAAACCTATGTGGTGGATATCAATTTTGTTTGCATGTTTTAGATGAGGAAACTTAGACTTAAACTGGTTGGATAACTTGCCTTATATTGCAGAGTGTACCTTAGACTGACTGCCAGTTTTCTTCCTATCTTTGCTGCTCTAATACTTTTCCCCATGGTGTGTGTGTGTGTGTGTGTGTGTGTGTGTGTGTGTGTATGTGTGTACTTACTCAAATTCTCACGTACACACTCTGTCCACCCAAGTGCTAATGCAGTCACACAACACTGGACCACCAAAGCCACATACACCTGTGCCTGCCTGCTCATGGAGGGAAACATCACTGAGCATGAGTCAAAGGAACAAGAGGCCAGAAAGAAAGAGGGAAAAGGACACGTTTGAGAATATTTTTGGAGCTGAATGAATGTAGCCATTTCAGACCCATATCCTATTACCAGCAACATTAACCAGTGCCACAGGTTAGAGTGTGCTGAATCTCCTGCAAATTCAGCATTTTGTGCAGACAGATGTGTCCAAATCATTCTCTGACTTTTCTCAGGTCTAGGCTGTGACTTCTGACCTCATCTATGACGTTGGGTGTAGCACAGGAGCCCCAAACTAGAGAGCTGCTTAAGTGTTCATGATATTCCAAAAGAAAAAAGAAAAAAAAAAAAACCCACTTGGTGGGCTAGCTGATGTGGACATGCCATTTACTACTCACATTACAGGGGACTGCACCAAAGGCAGAGGGTCAGTGTAAAAGAGACTTGTCATAAGGGGTCCCAGACAAAGGCAGCATGGGCCCAGGTTGCACAAACCTATGTGTGGCCTGGAGCTACATTACATCATTGGGCACATGCAGAAGGAAAAGGTCAAGAAGCAGTCACAGGACAAGAAGCCACTCCCAAAAGCAGATAAGAAGAGAGTTACAAGTTATTCCCAAAACAACACATTCTTTTTTCCCAGGGCATCCAGGGTAGTCCTCCTCATGGGCAGTGGGAAAGCCATGTATTGACTCCACATTGGGAAACACCTGGTCATCTCTGGTCCTCAATTTCCTTACCTGAAAAATGGTAAAGAAATCCCAAAACACTAAACCTGTTTATCTACCTCAAAGAATTATCGTGAGGCTCAAATCTGAAAATACAGAACTTGCTTTCAAACAAATTGTGGAATGAGTAGAGGTTATGTTGAGAGGAAAGAGCTCAAACACAATGAGTTCTTAAAAAGTGAGGCTAGAGAAATTCAAGTTCTGCCTTGTCCATATCCCTTAGTCACAGTAGAAACATCAGAGCTGGGATTACCCAGGCAGGCTGAGACCCACTGAGTACTGTCACTTTAAAAGTAGAGGGAAGTGTTCATTAGCTGGGCTATTTTTTCAGGTGTGTTCTAATTGTACTAATTAACTCTAAGGTAGATTTTAGCACTCTAGCCTCCATCGCTGCCTTCAAATGCCAAAACAAATCTTGCCATAATTACCAGCAATCCTTTTCATTACCGGCTGCCTAATTATCCTATTAATAGCACATCCTAAGAGACAGTATTTGCTTGGCAGGCAAATATTTGTTTTTAAATGAGCAAACACAAAGACAAACTGCTCTGTTTGCAGAAGGATTCCAAATGCAAAATGGTTGATATTCATGCAAAAAATAATAATCTGAGTAAAACCAAATGCGTAATTCATTTGAAGCATTTAAGCATTCATATATAAGTTCTACATTGACTAGAGTCCTTCCTTGATGAATGGGTTGGATGCTTGAAGTGTTCTTTAAGACATTTCTGTGATATGGAGTTGGATATCTCATTGGGTTGGGGCTAAACTCAGTTATAAGAGGGAAAGACAAAAACAACAACAAATATGGAATAAAATAACGTTAAAGCTGGAAGGAAACCTATGTGTCCTCTGGACCAGGGATTCCCATACTTGGCTAATCAATCAGAGTCACCCGCGGAGGGACTATTCAAAATGTAGTTTCTTGGACCTGCTGATTTCCTCCCCCTCTTTTTTTGCAAGGGGTCCTAGGAGATTTTCATGTGTGTCCAGGTTTGGGACTCACCAATCTAAACCAACCCTCCGTTTAATAAAAGGGGAGATAAGTGATTGAGGTCATACCTTGGGTCAGTGACAGAACCAAGATCAGAATTAAGTCAGCCTTGAGAGTTAAAACACACTTAATGCAACTTCCATATTTACTGAATTTTCCTTTATTTCAAAAAAACAACAATCACCATATTTGATGAATGTAAGCCACATAGAAGTGCTTTGTTAAAGTAAAAGTCCAACTTACCCACCCACCCCAATTCCATTCCACCCGTGTTTTCCTGTTACCCTAGAGAACTTGACCACACACACTTGCTTTTTGTTTTCTTTTTAAAGAAGAATGAGAGATCACACTATGGATTAAAGTAAACCATATGAAATTGCTGTCATATGGCTGCTTTATAGTGTACAAAATGGCAATTTTATATGGTTCAACCTAAGACATGGTTCTACATTTGTTGCTGCACTCTCTCAAACATCTGCAGAGTGTCATATATGACAGGTGATTCCCTGATATAAAAGTTTCTACAGGTGGCTGGTTTTACAAACACTGGAGAGCACCACTGTGATGCAAGACCCTCCTGTGGCTCTCCACCTGTCTGTCTGGCTCACCTTTCCAGGAGGAGCCTGTGTCCTACCTGCTCTGGGAGCCCTTCCTCTGCTGATAGTCAAGGTTGTGCCACCTTCCCTGGTGGCCTTACTCCTACAAACCTCTCATCTGCCCTACCCTTACCCCCACACCACGACACACACTACCGTTCAACTAGACATTTAAAAACTTTGCTAGTGCTGTTCACGCTTTTCTTAGCTTTTAATATATAAAAATACATCTCTGACCACCGTCCTCACTTCATAAACCCTCATCAGCTCCCCACAACCTCACTGGCACAGTTCTTCCAGGGTGGTCCTAACTCTCCACCTAAAGATCCCTCCCCTGCCTGGAATACCTGCCCCAACCAGCTCAAATGGGCACATGGTAGGAGCTCAATTAAAGATCCTCCTAGGGGAGGGACTTCTGGCCAAGAAGGAGGCCTAGACAGACACGTTGCATCTCCCTCCACAACTAAGAAGAAATACGACTACCTCAAAACTAGAGACAACCATAAGTTACAGAAAATCAAGCTGCATGGAACTCCAACAAACAAAGATATAAAGAAGAAATACTCATCCAGACAGATAGGAGGGCGGAGCCAGGGTGGAGAGGAGCTGGTGTGCTGGCAGCGACGACAGTGGTAGCAGGCTGGCAGAAAGTGCAGTCACATATTTTAAAAAGCAGGGAGGGACACCTGGGGAGCTCTCCCAGCACCATACCAGACCGCACAGCTCACAGTTCCAGCACCAGAGAAAATAAAGCCTCATTGCTTCTGACTGTGCGAACTGTGCGAACCAGGTTGCGGTGGAGGCAGAAACTGCTGGTCTCTCAGTAGAGTCCACTTGTTTAAAGGGTCCCCATGGTCCTAGAACATCTTCAGACCCACCCACTCTGGGAATAACAGCCAAGGCAACAGCTAGAGGGACACCAGTCCCATGCGAAAGTGGTAGAAGTGCCTGGAAAAGGAGCGAGTGCTGAGCAAGCAGTATTGTTCACCTCAGACCCCTCCCCCACATACAGTTCCACAACATGGTGAAAACCAGTTGCCTGTACTAATGAATAGCTAAAGCTCCACCCCTTACAATGGAACAGGTGTAACAGCTCTACCTAAGACACAGAGGCAAACACAGGAGCCTGTCAAGATGAGGAGACAGAGAAGTATGGCCCAAAAGAGGGAATGAATCAAGGTTCCAGTGAGAGAACTAAGCAACGAGGATATAGCCAACCTAACAGACGAGGAGATAGCCAACCTAACAGACATAGAGTTCAAAACACTGGTGATAAAGATGCTCACAGGCTTGACAGATATGCTTAAGTATGGCAAACGCATAAGGGAAGAAGTGAAGGCTATGCTAAATGAAGCAAAGGAAAAGTCACACAAAACCACTGGTGAAGGGAAGAAAACCGGGGTTCAAATCAATGATTTGGAACATAAGGAAGAAAAAACAGTTCGCCAGTACAGAATGAGGAAACAAGAAATGAAAAAAAATAAGGAGAGGCTTATGAACCTCTGGGACAACTTTAAACTTGCCAACATCTGAACCATAGGGGTGCCAGAAGGATAAGAGGAAGAGCAAGAAATTGAAAAATTACATGAAAAAGTAATGAAGAAAAACTCCCCAAATTTGGTGAAGGAAATAGACATACAAGTCCACGAAGCACACAGAGTCCCAAACAAGTTAGACCCAGAGAGAAGCACACCAGGACACATCATTAAAATGCCAAAGGTGAAAGGTAAAGAGAGAATATTAAAAGCAACAAGAGAAAAGCAGAGAGTTACCTACAAAGGGGTATCTATAAGACTGTCAGCTGATTTCTCAAAAGGAACTTTGCATGCAAGAAGGGACTGGCAAGAAGTATTCAAAGTGATGAAAAGCAAGGCCCTACAACCAAGATTACTCTATCCAGCAAAGCTATCGCTTAGAAGGGAAGGGCAGATAAAGTGCTTCCCAGACAAGGTAAAGCTGAAGAAGTTCATCATCACCAAGCCATTATTATATGAAATGTTAAAGGGACTTATTTAAGAAAAAGAAGATCAAAACTATGAACACTAAAATGACAACAAACTCACAACTATCAACAACTGAATCTAAAAAATAATACAAAATCCAACTAAGCAAACCAGAATAGGGGCAGAATCATAGGTATGGGGATCATTTGGAGGGTTATCAGCTGTGGGGGGGAGAAACGGGAAAATGGTGCAAGGATTAAGAAGCATAATTGGTTGATACAAAATAGACAGGGGGAAGTTAAGAATAATATAGGAAAGGGTGAAGCCAAAAAACTTATATGCACGACTCATGGACATGAACTAAGGGGGGTGGGATTGTGGGAGGGAAGGGTGTACTGGGCAGAGAGGAGCAAAGAGGAAAAATTGGAACTACTGTAACAACATAATCAATAATATATACTTAAAATTTTTTAAATGTACTTATTTGCTTTTAATTTACATACAGTAAAATTCATGCTTTGGTGTATAGTTCTATGAATTTTGACAAATGTTTAGTTATGTAACTACCACCATGATAAGGATACAAAAATTTAAAAATTTTTGTTAGTCCCACCCCCATATTCCCTCTTGCTGATCCTTTGTAGTCAACCCCGCTACCAGCTCTTGGCAACCTTGATCTGTTTTCTGTCATTCAGTTTTTTTAATTATTATTTTATTTTAAAAATCATACACTAAAATTGTCCTCTTTTTCTTTTGGCGTGCAGTTCTATGAATTTTAGCACATGTATAGGTTCTTGTTACCTCCAGCACAATCAGTTCCGAAAAGACTCCTTGTATGGTCACCCCAACATTTCTTCTGGGAATGAGCAAAGTCCATTTTCTTTTGGGAGAAACTGGGACCTAGGTTAATTTGCATATGTTAAAAGTCTGGGCGGCCAGTCCAGCCACCACCATGTTTTGATGATGAAAGAATGGAAAGTGTAGGCAGCACAGATGCTCCGAAGGAACTGGGTGGGAGGGAGGAACCTATGGGACAAGGTGGGCCACCGTGTGCAGAGCTTGCACAGCTGCAGAAGCCGCGGTAGAAGCTGCACTCCCTCCCGCCGGTCGTGCTGACCAGACTGCCATGTTTTTACAGTAACCTTTTGCGAATCGCTTCTCTCCCTTCACATGATGTCTTTGAGATTGTTTCAGATTATTGCGCCTGCACATAACTTGGTCCTTTTCACTGTTGAGCAGCTTTCTATTGTTTGGAGGTACTTGAGTTTGTTTATCCAAACCCCTTGCTTGGGTTTTAGGGTCTCATACACATTTGTTTTATCATATTGTTTCTGATCTGCCCCTTCCCACTCAGTGTTGTCAGGATGCCTTGCTCCCTTGCCTTTGCCAGCCCTTGTCACCCCTTCCCATCACCCCTCTCATCCCACTGTGTCAAGTATCACCATCTGTTCTTGGAGCCCGATTTCTAAATGGAGAAAGAGTGAGGTTGGGTGGGGCAGTAGGGGGCTCCTTGCTACTCCGGTCAGTGCAGCCCAGTGCCTTGAGACAGATGCCATTTCTGGGACAAGCCAAGTGCTTTCCCGACTTTCTTTCTGACTCTCCAAGCTATTTTGATTTAAGGGTGGAGTGGAAACAGACCCCATTTGGTTTCTCAGTTCAGCCTTGTATACTTCACAGCCATGACTAACTCCCCACACTTGGGTGTGTGGCTACTCCTTTTCTTAGTGTGCAGGGTACATTTCTTTATCAGCTGGGACATGTTAATTGTGAGTTGAGAGCACTGTTGGGCCTTGCTAGCCTGTTGTTAGCTTCTCCCGCAGCTCCTCCATCCTGTCTTGTCAACTACGTTCTCTTTATACGTGATCTCCCTACAGCCTATGAGCCATCTCTCCCATCACAAAAAACAAACACAACCAAAAAATGATAATTAAAAAAATTAGAATTTTACCCTCCATTATGTCATTCATTTACAAAAAAGTCTTGATAGTTTTATTCAAAGAATATTCTAGTTATCTCCACTTTTGCATATATGTTTATTCTGTTTTTTTTCCCAACAAGTAATATTTAAAGTTTTAAATTTTATGGCTTTTATAGTTATCAAAATAATATGTACTCTTTGTGTAAAACATAAAGTTAATGAAAGAGAAAAAAAGTAAAAAAACAACAACAATTTTCTTACTCCAGGTAGCGATGAATAACATATTGAACACATTTATTTCCTGTTTTACTGAAAGATCTTTTTTTATTTTTATTTTTGCATACATGCTCTTGTACACAATTTTTGAGCATGGACTTTTTTTCTTTTCTTTTTTATGCTTAACGTGCCACAAGAATTATTTTATAGTATTAAAAACATTCTTTAAAACATACTTTTAATGGGCTCATAGTATTTCATCCTATGAATGTATCATATTTGACTTAACCATTACCTAACATTGAACATTTAGATCATTTCCAGTTTTCACTATCAGAAGTAACAGTGTGGTATTTTTTGTCCATTTTTAGCTCATCTTAGGATGGGTTTCTAGAAAGAGGGTTATTCCTTAAACAAATATAGACATTTGATACACATATAGTTATTGATAAATTGCTGTTCTGCCTGGCCGTGATGTGAGCACACCTCTCCCAGGTGGCTGGCCGGTCCTGAAGCCATCCTCACATCAGTCTCACTAATGTGGAAGGTGGGCATGTCATTTTGTAGTTTTATTTGCAGTAGTTTTATTTTGCATTCTTTAAGTGCTGCATGATAACTCATGATATGGACATACCATATTTTATTTAACTATTTCCCTTTTACTCATCATCTAAGTTGTTTCTAATTTTTCACTATCTTCACCAATGTTGCATTGAATACCCTTGTACATAAATTATTCACATAGTTGACTAGTTTTCTCTTCCTCTGCTATATGTACAAGGCTTGCCTCCTCAATTTCATCAGGTCTCTGCTGTCTGTCACCTGCCTGAGCACCCACCACTAAATAACCCCTCTACCTGTCTCTCTCTGACCTCCTTACCCTGCTTTGTTTTCCTTCTGGGTTATCATCACCTGACACGTGGCTTATTTATGTATGGTCTGGGCCTTGCCATTGTAATGTAGCTCCACAAAGGCATGTATTTTTATCAGTTATTACAAAAGTAACACAAGTCCATTAAATCAAATTTATAAATATAAAACAGAATAAAAGATACCAAAACACAATGGTTCCTATTTTGATGTTTCCTTTAAGTTTTTGTTGTTGTTTGAAGTCTAACATAATTAAAATCATATTATATATATAATTCTATGACAGCTTTGTTCAATTCACATCTTACACCACAGTCTTTGGGGAGAGAGAGAGAGAGAGTGTGTGTGTGTGTGTGTGTGTGTGTGTGTGTGTGTGTGTGACCCACTGACTATTGTAACCCATTGAATCAACTTTCTGCTCCTACCATACCAGGTGCCTGTACTGGAAAGGTCACTTCTGGCCTCCCAATCTCTAAATCCATTGCCACTTCCCAGTCCTCACTTACTTGACCTCCAGCACCCTTAAAATGCCTCTGGAAATGCTCTCTGCCCTGGAGTTCTATATTGCATCTTCTCTTCTGTCCTCCTTTTATTTAAGCAATAATTTGGTGGTGTCATATTTGGTTTTGGAAGGTAACATTTTCTCTTAATATAAATTCAAAGTCTCATGATTTGTCACTTATTTTTAGATTGATGTGGCTCAGAAGTAAGTTTTCCAGTGCGAAGAATTTCAGGGACAATGATAAAGTATTTTGGATATTTTTCCAAAGGGCACTACAATGTCTCCTTAACCCTTAGAGATTCATCCATCACAGGCTTGCAGCCTTCCTTCTTTTCTCAGTTTATTCTTTTTTTTAATTGATTTTTATTGTGGTAAAATACACATGAGACTTGCCATTTTAACTATTTTGAGTGTACACTTCTGCGGCATTAAGTATACGCATACTGTTCTGCAGCCATCACCACTATCCATCTCCAGTGTGTTTTCAGCTTCCCAAACTGAAATTCTGTACCCATTAATAATAACTCCTATTTCTCTCTTCCCCCGTCTCTGGCAACCACTGTCCTACTTTCCATTTCTATGCTTTGGATTATTCTAGGTACCTCATATAAATGGAATTATACAATATATAGCCTTGTGTGTCTGGCTTATTTCACTTAGTCTAATGTCTTCAAGGCTTGCCTCTATATTCCTGAGGATTTACTGTGCACCTGCTCTCTGCCAGTTTCACACCTGGGCCTGGGTGTACTGAGGAGATATGACATGGGGCAGGAAAACACAATCAGCTGAGACTTCAGTTATTAAGCCCATCACAAGGATTAGTCTACTAAACAGTTTCCAAGCTCATGATCATCAGAGAGGGAAGTGAATAGAAGAAAGATTAGCCCTGACTAGGTGGCTCAGTTGGTTGGAACATAGTCCCATACACCAAGTGGTTGTGGGTTCGATTTCCAGCTAAGGTACATACCTGGGTTGTGGGTTTGGTACCTGGTTGGGGTGCATACGGGAGGCAACTGGTCGCTGTTTCTCTCTCACATTGATGTGTCTTGGTCCCTCTCTCTCCCGTCCTTCCTCTCCCTCTCAAATCAATAAACATATCTTCGGGTGAAGATTAAAGAAGTCAATAAAGGGAAGATTAAGTTTGATAGAGGGAGTGAGACCTGAAGAATTAGATGAGAGAGAGGGAGGCTTTGGTGGGATGAGGCAGAGACCAATGTGGTTCACCAAGATGTCCTGGGAACCTGCCAACAATGTGGGGTGTTGGTAGAGGGTGATAATATCAAACCCAGACTCTGTAGTTAGGATCATAAGACATCATGGCTGGAAGGGCTGAGAAATATGACCCTACAGCCTTATTATGAATGATTTGAAGAAACAATATAAATTCTCCCTTGACCCTCTAGGACCCAATCCTAGAACTCTCTCAAGAAGTTACCACTTACCAGTTGCCATGTATCCTTTCAGTTCTCTGTCTATGCTTTTCCATAAATGAACATGAACACATTGAAATCTGTGTGTTTCTCTCTTTATGTGGGTTTGTGCATGCTATAACCTGAATAAAATTATGCTCTATGTGTTTTTCTGCAACTTGCCTTTTTCATCCATCCAATGCTAGATCCTGGAGATCATTTCCTAGAGGTACTTACAGAGCTACTTGGTTCTTTTCAATGTCCCTAGAGTATTCCACAGCATGAAGACTAGTTTGAGTTTGGATATCGGTTTGGCTTCTTTAACAAAGACCAAACAGCAGAAGTTTAAACATGGGGGTATTGTTTTCATGTGAGAGTTTCAACAGGTGATGCTTAGCTCCACCACCTTGTGCAGGCACCTCCTGTTTTGTTTTTCTGCTTTTTCCCAATACCTTTTCCCCATCTGTGTGGCAGAAACTAGTTTACCACCCTCAGAAAAGGAGTCCAGGAAGAGGGAAGAAGAAATGGAGCAGCTCCCTTTTAAGGGTGTGATCTAGACAGTGCACACATCACTCTTCTCACAACTCCTTGGCTGCTTCTGTCTTTAAGCTTTTGTCCTTGGCTGTAAGGGAGGCTGGGAAATGTAGTTTGCAGGTGCAGGTTCACTACAAAAATTGGAGGATGGATATCAGTTCACAATGACAAGCCCTTCCACTTTGTGATGTATCTTCATTTCTTACATCATTTTCCTATTAGTGGATCTTTAGATGTATAAGAGAGAACACTGGAGGTCAGGTAAGGTAATGACCCCTCTGTGTTCTCTTGAAGATCTGGGCAAAACTCAGGTCTCCCGCCCCTGAGTACAGTGTTTTTTCTCCAGCATTGAGTGTTCATTAGCCAGGCCCTTGTTGCTAAGGGCAGCCTACCTAAAATGTTCTCTTAGAGCAGTCTTTACATGGCTGGGGGAAGAGGTGACCTTCCGGCAGGAGAGGCCCCTATGCCACTATAGACTGACTGGGCAGGTGACTCCCTGACATGCCAGTGGGTGCTGCAGCTTGTCTATCAATCTCACGATGGCTGGGCCTGGGCTTTGGTTGGGGCAGCCTGTCTGGGTCAGATATCACAGCCAGGGTGACCGGCGCTTGGCTTAGCATGTGTCTTAGGCCCTCAGCTGTGTAGAGAGCAAGCATAGCTCTGAGCAAGTCAGAAGCCTCAGCAGGACCCAAACTTCTTCTCACTGTGGAGAGTGCCATGGCTCTTTTTGATTCACGAGCTCCCAAGGCTCATCGTGTGACTGTCTGGGCTAAACCATATTCTTGCTGGTGAAGATCTGATACCCGAGCCTCCTCCTGGGTTCCTTTGCCCCACCAACATCCCCATCCTAGCTCTAGGCTTGGAGGTTTAAAATAAGCCTGTCAACACATCTAAAAGGGAGGTGTAGCAAGTCATACCATGGTATGTCAAGTTGACACTGACTAACATGCCATGGGGAGAGTGACAGAATTCACAGCCACAGCAGGTGGTCCATGTGAACACAGTGCTATTTCATTAGCAGGTCACAAACCATACTCAGGTCCCTAGAGCCTGCATTCCTCTCATCTGCAGCTCACAGGGTGCCCAGCTCCTGCATGCATAGTTGGCTGGGGAGACAAAAAGGGAGGAAAGAGAAGAAATCTGAGAGGGTCCAGACAATGATGTAGAGACATGGAGAGAGAGAGAGAGAGAGAGAGAGAGAGAGAGAGAGAGAGAGAGGCAGTGGAGGAAGAAACAGGGGTCAGAGAAAAACAGGAGGGAGATGAGGGGACAGCTCTTTAGTATTGCCTGCGAATTCCTGATGCAGGGAGCTGGTGCCATCACCCTCGTCCTCCAGAGATGGATCAGGTCTGCCCACCAGGCACAACTGAGGCCATTTTAATGAACCCAGAAGGAGGTCCCTGTGGCCTGAAGATTGATTTCTTCTAATCAATTGACCATAATTGTTCATCCAAGCCTAGGAGCAGTTGGGTAGTTTAAAACAAGAGAGAGAGAGGGAGAGAGAGGGGGGCTGACTCTCTCCCATTGCTGTCACAGGGTCGGATCAGTCCTTGCCATCTGTCACTTGTTAAGACACCAGAGTGTGGACCCTGAGAAAGAAGACAGCTACTATGAAGGGTTCCTGGTGGTTAACTGGGCTCAAAAATTTTAAAACAGAGCCTAGTAGCCATTTCTACCCAGGGGCTTCTCACACAGACTCAGGGAGAAGCCTGCACTGAACTGCCTGCCTGCACTGTTCCTGCCATCTGAGCCAGCCCTTACAAAGGAGTTCCTGGAATCCTATTTCAGCCAAGAGGACTGAGGCTTTTCCCAGCCAATCAGAACTGCACAGCTATATCACCCGCTCCCCACCCCACCCCCCGCACCCCACCCCCATTCCCATCTTCTTCACCAACCAATCAGTGTGGCTTCATTTTGACAAATCAGGAGTGTGTTTTAGACCAATTAAACTTTCAGTGTTTGGAGTCTCTATCTACATGAGGACGAACCAATCAGGGATCAGAGGAGGGAACTCTTCTCTATTATGAGCCAGCTCCCCTCTGGCTCCCGGAGCACTTTTCGTTTCCACCAAAGGCTGAAGAACATGTTTCCTCTGCTGAGCTGAAATGAAGATGTCTCAGAGGAGCAGAGCAGAGCAGACCAGTGATTCACAGAGCACAGCTGTCTAGCTAGAGTAGCCTGCCCCCAGAGTTGCCTCACAGCTGTGCTGTATCACAATTGAACTGTTTTTTACATTGAATAAATTTTCCTTCTTTGCCTCATCCCAAAGTGGGGATTCCTGTTGGTGTTAACTTGGCACCAGTGACCATCAGTTGACAAGAGGTTTTTGTGGATATTTCCTCAGGGATAAATGAGCCTGTTCATTTCAAAGTGGCTTTGGGATACAGAAGTCACCCTCAGACCTGGCTGATTTACAAAGAAATTAGAAGAACTTATGCCCTGCTCTGTTTGGCCTTCACCACTCACCAATACAGAATGGCTCCACCTCTACCTACACCCAGGGAGGAACTACAGCAGGGTTGGGCAGCCTTGGGGGTGGGGGTGAGACTACTTGGGATCTCAACCCAATTCAGGCCTTGCCTGCATACGCAATGGAGGCCCTCCTTCCCTGAGCCTCAGTTTCCCTATCTGTATCAGGAGGAGGTTTAACCAGAGCTCTGTGTAGCCGATGAGCCAGGGAGGACCAGGATCAACCGAAAGGCAGACAGCTCCGAGTCCTCAGGCTAAGTGGTTTGTAGCTGCACTTCTAGGGACCCGCCTGCTGAGGAGAGCTGCATCCCCAGCACTCTCAATGCACTTTCCTTGGGTTTCATGTGCACCCAAGTACCTTGCGGAGCTACAGAGCTAGAAGGGGTTGGGTGTCAGGAGTCACAAGCTAAAATGTGTTAGGTGTTCTTAGAAAGTCAAGACTGAGAGCTTGGCCTCTGAAATCATACACTATTGAATTTGAATTCCAGCTCTGCCACTTCCTATCTGCATGTCTTCAGGCACTTGATTGAAACTGTTGTTGCCTCAGCTTTCTGATCTGTAAATGGGGATAACAACAGTGACTAAATCATAAGATTGTCATGAGGATTAGAGGAGATAAGGCAAGTAAAGTGCTGTGCACAGTGCTAGGCACATGATAACTCTTCAGTAAATGTTCTGTTATAATGTTTAATATGTGGATGTGAATGTATGTGTATATTTGGACAAATCAATGAATACAGATTTATGACAGCATGCAACAAATTGTGACAAATCGTAAAGGGATACAGCAAATGTAGTCTGCTCTCTCATTCCATTCCTCTCTCCAGAAGAGCTAGCTGTTAGGAGTTTGGATTCTTCTAGGCTGTCTTATAAGCATTTATATACAGGGTGGGAAAAAGCAGGTTTACAGTTGTTCGCATGAAAACTAATACAATAGTTAATAAATAATAATACAAGAATAAACTGTGTTTCACATACCCAAGACTGTAAACATACTTTTCTCTCAGTGCTAAAAATTTTATTTCTTTTTTTGTATTGTTTATTCTATTACAGTTGCCCAATATTTTTCCCTTTTGTCCCCTTCCACCCAGCCCGCCCCTTTAGCCCACAATCAATCCCCTCTCCATTGTCCATTTCGATGCATCATTTGTATGTGTTCTTTGACTAGTCCCTTCCCCTTCCTTCCACCATTATCCCCTTCTGCCCTCCCCTCCTACAGCTATCAGTCTGTTCCATGTGTAAACATACTTTTGTCCCACCCTGTACATGTGTGTTAATATACAGATACACGGTTTGTTTTGTTTACAAAACAGTACATGTATTTTCCTACAACCTACATTTTTCCCTTAACAATATGTTTCTACACATATATTCTTTTTTTTTTTTTTTTACATTTATCTATCTATTCCTTTAAGAAAAACCAAACTGCTGTGAAGTGTTCTACAATGTATCCATTTAACCTTCTGTTGAGGAACATTTAGTTTGGTCTTTCTTTTTCTTTTCTTGATATAGCAATACAGCAATAAATATCTTAGATATATTGCTTTGTATATATGTGCAAGTATTTCTCCAGGATGACTACTCAAAAATTTCTTGGTTGAAGGTTATGCACATTTAAAAATATGATATATTATACCAAGTTGCTCTACAACAATATTTCAATTTATACATCTTCCAGCAATGCATAAGACTATTTCTTCAACCCACCTCCAGCCCTATGCTCCTCCCACCTCCCCTGTTTTGCACATCTGGTAGGTGATGAGTACTATCCCAGTACTACTTTTATTTGCATTTCCCTGATTACTTAGAGGCATGAGCATCTTCTCAGGGCTTAGTGGCATTTCTTCTGAGCATCCCATCCACATTCTTTGATCTTTTTTCTACTGAATTGTTTGTCTATTTTCTAATTGCTCTATATGTGCAATTTATATATGTGAGATAATTTTTCTTTGTCTTTAATTCATGTGGCAAGTATTTTCTCCTAGTCTGTCTTTTGTTTTTTGACTTTATTTTATCCTTCACCATTTTTATGACCCTTTTGTAAAAGTGGTCAAATCTGTCAGTTGCCATTGAGTTTTGAATCTTTTAAAAATATATTCTTCCCTCAAGAATATATTTTTTCTAATACTTTAATTGTTTTACATTAATCCAACTGGAAATTTTTGTGGAGCATTGTGTGCAGTAAGAAACCTTACTTTACTGTTTTCATCCCAGTGTTTACTCTGTGTTTTCAACACCACTTACTAAATTGTCTGTATTTTTCTCGCCAATACAATTTGCCACCTCTGTAGTAAAATCAAATTCCATTTATATGTGGATTGAGAGTTCTCAAGCTAGATCTAACTCTCACTTTTGTAAGTTAAGTTGTTTTCATTTTTTTGAATAATAGAGTTAGGTGTATCAAAATTTAAAAGGTACAAAAATGCTAGTCCAGCAGAGACACAGTAGCTGTCCACCCAAATCTGCTCTTCCTTTCTCATTGGGCATTTCCAGCCTCTCTCATGACTGTGGTCATGTGACCAAGCTCAAGCCCATAGCGTGTGAGCAGAAACGTGTGCCTCCTCCAGGCATGGTTCATGAAGACCTACACTGCACAATTCTCCATCTGGGTCCATTTTCCCAGGGGTTAGAACAATGAAGACTGTGCTTCAAGTCTTATGCTAAAAATGAGAGAGTCACCATCAGCTGGGGCCCCCAAATAACACTGCTTGTGTAAAATGCCCACCCTGGATTACTAGATGAACAAGCAAACAACTTCTTTTGTGACTGAGCCAGAAGATAGGGATATCTGCTTTTTACAGCAGTTCAGTTTATCCTTATTAAGGCAGGTTCTCAGTGAAGGTCCTTTTCCTCACTATGGCTATCGCCCTTTAGCTTTCCTCGCTCGAGACGACTGGTGTTACTAGTCTTTTATGTACACTTCTAAAAATATTTTAAGCATTTACAAACAGTTACATAGATATGCATGCATGTATTTTTTTCAAATGAGCACACAAATACCAGCCCACTGTACATACATTCTGTGCCCTGCCTTTTCAATTAAACACATGTTTTGGAGACCTCTTTATATTGGCACACACAGAGCTTACTCTACTGCTTGGAAACATCATCATGTATTTAATCAGTCCTCTAAGGATAGACATTCGGGTTGTTTCCAGTCTTTTTCTACTACAAACAAAGCTGCACTAACTTGTACAACCTGTTTTGCAAGTGCTTGACTGTATCTGTAGGATGAATTCCTAGAGGTCGAATTTCTGGGTCAAGGGTACAAGTGTTTATAATTTGGAAAGCATTATTAAGCCACCTGCCTCAGTGGTCCGGGCAGGTTAATGGCTGAGCTATGAGAGGGTCTGTTTTCTCAGACCCTTAGCAACACAGTGAAGAAGCAAAGTGGTCAATTAATAAATGAAAACTAGTATCTCATTGGAGTTTTAATTTGCATTTTAATTTTATTAGTAAAGACAAACATTTTTCAGTAAATTTCTATTCATATTCTTTCCCAATGTTTTCTTGTCTTTTTTCTAAAAAGATTTTTTATATTTTAGATTATTTGCTCTTTGTCTATTATATGAGATAGAAATATTTTTTCCACCAGGTTGTCCTTTATTTTTTTAAAGTTATGATGGATTTGCCATGAAGAAATTCTTTCTATGATCAAATTTATAATTTTTTTCTTTTATGACTTTTGAATTCTTTTAATTCTAACAAAGTATTATCTACTTTAAGGTTACAAAAATATTTTTCAGTGGTCTCCCCATAACTTTAAAGGTTTTGTTACTAACATTTAAATGTATTATTCCTTCATTCAACTCATTTATCAAATATTTACTGGCCGTAGACTATGTGCCGGACACTGTTCTTTGGTTACTGAGGTAAGTAATACCAAAGCAGTCAAAACCCCTGGGTGTCATGGGACTCGCATTCTAGAGGGGGAAAGCAGAAAATAAACAATCTAAGTGAGACTCTAGGCCAAGACAAAGGTATAGACAGACACACTGCGTCTCCCTCCACAACTAAGAAGGAATACAACTACCTCAAAACTAGAAACAACCAGAAGTTCCAGAAAATCAAACTGCATGGAAGTCCAGCAAACAAAGATATAAAGAAGAAATACTCATCCAGACAGGTAGGTGGGGCAGAGCCAGGATGGAGAGGATGCGTTGTGGTGGCAGCAGCAGGCCAGCAGAAAGAGCAGTCACACATTTTAAAAAGTCAGGAGGGACCCCTGGGGAGCGTTTCCAGCTCCTCACTGGACCTCTCAGCTCATGGTCCCAGCAACAGGGAAAATCAAGCCTCATTGCTTCTGACTGTGAAGACCAGTGAGGGTTGGGGTGGAGGCAGAAACTCCTTGTCTCAGCAGAGTCTGCGTGTTTAAAGGGCCCCCACTGTCCTAGAATGTCTGCAGACCCACCCACTCTGGGAATGATGGCCAGGGCAGCAGCTAGAGGGGCGCCGACCCAATGCGGAAGTGGGGGCGGTGCTTGGAGAAGGGGCGAGTGCTGGGCAAGTGGCATTGTTCCCTCTCAGAACCCTCCCCCATATACAGCGCCACAACGTGGTGAAACAAGTTGCCCTGTATTGACGAATCCCTAAGGCTCAGTCCCTTACAATGTAACAGGAGTGGCAGCTCTGTCTGGAACACAGAGGCAAACAAACACAGGAGCCTGTCAGAATGAGGACACAGGGAATTATGGCCCAAAAGGTGGAATGGATCGAGGTTCCAGTGGGAGAACTAAGCGACAAGGAGATAGCCAACCTAACAGATGAGGAGATAGAAAACCTAACAGATGTGGAATTCAAAACACTGGTGATAAAGATGCTCACAGGCTTGACAGATATGCTTGAGTATGGCAGACGCATAAGAGAAGAAATGAAGGCTATGCTAAGTGAAATGAAGGAAAATTCACACAAAACCAATGGTGAAGGGAAGGAAACTGGGGTTCAAATAAATGATTTGGAACATAAGGAAGAAAAAAACAGTCAACCAGTGCAGAATGAGGAAGCAATAATTGAAAAAAATGAGGAAAACTTCCAAAATTTTGCGAAGGAAATGGATATACTGGTCCGGGAAGCATGGAGGGTCCTGGGCGAGCTGGACCCAGAGGGGACCACACCAGGACGCAGCATGATTGGGCTGCCAAAGGTGAAAGATAAAGAGAGAGTCCTGGGGGCAGCAAGAGAGAGGTGGAGAGTTGCCTACAGGGGGCTGCCTATAGGACTATCAGCTGATTTCTCAGAGGACACTTTGCGGGCAGGAAGGGACTGGCAAGCAGCATTCAATGTGATGAAAAGCAACCTACAACCAAGACCACTCTATCCAGCAAAGCTATCATTTGGAATGGAAGGGAAGATGAAGTGCTTCCCAGACAAGGTAAAGCTAAAGGAGTTCATCATCACCAAGCCATTATTATATGAAATGTCAAAGGGACTTACTTAAGAAAAAGAAGATCAAAACTATGAACACTAAAATGACAACAAACTCACAATGATGAACGACTGAATCTAAAAAATAAAAACAAAATCCAACTAAGCAAACAAGACTAGGAACAGAATCATAGGTATGGGGATCATTTGGAGGGTTATCAGCTGAGAGTGGGGAGGGGGAGTAATGGGTAAATGGTGCAGGGACTAAGAAGCATAATCGGTTGGTACAAAATAGACAAGGGGAAGTTAAGAATAACATAGGAAAGGGTGAAGCCAAAAAACTTATATGCATGACCCATGGACATGAACTAAGGGGGGTGGGATTGCTGGAGGGTACTGGACAGAGGGGAGCAAAGGGGAAAAAAATTGGAAATACTGTAACAACATAATCGATAAAATATACTTAAAAAAGTCTATGTGAGTAAAATAAATGATATGTTAGATCAGATTAGGATTATTTGTTTGTGCAATGGAGGTATATATCTAACTTTACTTTTTCCTAGATGTCTACTAAGTTATTACCAATCATTTACTAATATAATCCATGCTCCCATCTTAACATTTTATCTTTATCACATTTTGAGTTTATATTTGTGTCTGTTTCTCGACTTTTCTTTTGGTTCCATCTACCTGTCTATTCATGTACCAGGACCACTATTTTAACCATTGAAAGCTTATACCTTGTTTCCCTCTCTGATAAAGTTAGTCTCTTCACCTTTTATTCTGCTTTTTCAGAATTTTCCTGACTTGTTGCTTGGGTTGTGTGCATATGTGTGTGTGTGTGTGTGTGTGTGTTGTTTTGTTTTGCTGTATGCACTTTAAATGCACATGTCTATCTCCTCCAAACTGTTAAGTATTGCTTTACAAATATACATTAACTTAAAGAGCATCAGCATTCTATGATGTGCCTTCCTATCCAAGAACAGGGTGTGTCTTCCCATTTGTTTAAGTCATCTGCTTTGTCCTTCAGGAGCAATTTAAGTTTTTTAATTTAGTTCTCACACTCCCATAGCATCTAGACATCTTTCCCCAATACTGAACAACATTGAAAAATGGAAGAAATCCTTTTTAAAAAAAATCTGGACTTTTTTTTGCTCCTTGTGAAAAGTAGGAAGATCTGGTAACACTAAGCCCATGTCCTCCTAGGCAACAACCGATTGCCCCCTTGATAGCGGCTCACCTGTTACGGAGAATATGTGTGATCAGAGTTTCCAACTGTTCACCTGGACCACCTCTGGGTCACTGCTTGGCCCTTACAGGCAATAGATTTGGAACCCTGACTTGGCAACTTCTACACTCTCTCTCTCTCTCTCACACACACACACAATAATTTTGAAGTTCACTGCATATACCTCTCGAGGTCTGCCTGTCTCACCTCTGTCTGGGCCATGAGCTGCTTGCTCAGAGAGTCCCTGCAGTGTCCCTAGGCCTCATCCCCTCACATTATCAACCACCTTAGCTTCCCGTGGTTTGAGGCCCAAGCTCTGTGTGACCCTGGCTCTGGAAATGGAGCTGATGCTGGGAACAGAGGCTCTGGTTCATAGCACCATGTCTGGGCTCCATGGAGGTGCCCCATCACAGGCATCATTTTTACACCCTCACAGCTGCTCATAGATGACACAGTCCCGAAGTTCTGAGAATTTTATACCTTGTGTGGAAAACTCTGACCAATGAAAAAGAGAAAAGTGGGAAGGAGAACCCATTTTTAGTTCTTTCCTGTTGACAGACTATTCCAAATAGCAGTGGTTCCAAACAGCCTCTTTACATATATCCAGCCTCTTTTTGTTCCTCAATTTAAAAAATTTTGCTAAAATACACATGATATAAAATTTACTACTCAATTTCTTTTTATGTAAAGGTGTCCATCTCAGAATGCATTTGTATTTACTTCTTCTATGGGCTGGTTTCCTAGGGCTGCCATAACCATGTACCACAAAGAGGGGGTGCTTAAAACAGCAGAAATGAATTCTTTCAGTTATGGAGGCTATAATCTGAAATTAAAGTGTCAGCAAATCCATGTGCCCTCTGAGCTTTCTAGGATAGAGTGCATCTTTGCCTCTTCTAGCTTCCAGAGCCTGCTGACAACACTTGACATTCTTTGGCTTGTAGGTGCATGACTTTAATTTCTGCTTCTCTCTTCATATGGCCCTCTTCCCTGTGTGCATCTGTGTGTCCCTGTCTCTTTCCTCTTATAAGGACACCAGTTACTAGATTTAAGACCCTAATCCAATGTGACCTCATTTTAACTAATTACATCTGTAAAGATCCCATTTCCAAATTATGTTGCATTCTGAGGTTCTGGATAAATATGAGTTTTGAGGACACTATTCCACCCAATAGAGCTTCCCTCCTTCCTTTTTTTCCTCTTTGCCCTCACTCTCATTGCCCTGGGATTGCTCTTCTTCCCAATAAAGCATCTGCACGCAAGCTTGGTCTCAGGCTGTCTTTTCTAGGGAAACTGGGGTAAGAAAACATCCATATTCCAGAAGAATATTATACACACGGATTTGAATTTCAACAAGGAATTTGACAAACTCACTCACAATGTCTTTCTTTACTTTCACAAACTTATTACACATTGATTTTATACTATGTTCTGTGCAATCATAAGAAAACCCACAGGGGAAATTTAGGCTAGATTAAGGTTTCTCAAAACTTACACTGTAGACTTAAAGCTATATATATATTCTTATGAAAACTGCAGTAATGAGCAAAAGGAGGAGGTTGGGAGGTCTAAGAGAAACAAGACATAAAGGAGGCTGGGTAGAGAAAATGACAAAAAGTCATATACTGTAATCTTGTCTATTAAGTCATTGGACAAAAGTTTTGGGAAAAAATCAGAACTGGCTATAGTTTGCATGCTGCTGTAGTTACATGTACCTGTAACTAGTGGAGAAAAGTGCTCCATAAGGGTCAATTAAAAAGAACATTGTCACCTTGATGGGTCTCTACTGATATGCCACAAGATTCTGTCTTAAATATTGATCAGTTTATGTTTCAATCAAGTTAATGAAGACAGAACGATTCCTTGCCAAATTCTTCGACGACCTGAGTGTGGAGGAGAAGTAGCATGCATACACATCTTGACAGTCTAGATTGAAGGGGCAAGTCCAGTAAGATAAAATTTAATAAAGATAAACATTAAGACCTATATTTGAGGCCCCAAAGTCAACTACACAAATACTGGGTGCACATTCAAAATAGGTGGCAGGGATGGGGGTAACAGTGAGTCAGCTGTTAGCAAGGGTAACTGTTAGGGTGTAGCAGTTAGCTTAGCATGAAGTATAGCTAGGAACAGAGCAGGTGTGGTAGGGTAGCATTGAAAAAAAAAACAAAAAACCAGCATCCAATCATGAGAGCAGGGAAGCATGTGTGTGTGCTGGTCAGAGACATCTGGAGGCCCCCACTTGCCCCGTGGGAAGCAGAGCCGGAGAGAAAGCCTGTTTCTGCTGCAGGAGTTGCCTTGGAGAGACACTTTCCCCAGGTTTGAGGTCAGAAATCTGAACACTTTCCACCTGGAGTGCTGGTTCTACAGAACAGAATTAATTAACTAATTAATTATTTCAACAGATACTAATTGAACTGCACCCTGGGCCATCTGTGGGATAAGTGTGAAGCCGATGTGGTGAACAAGACAAACAAGTTCAGGTCCCCATGGAGTCACGGTCTAGTGTGGATGGCAGCTATGGAACGGAAACTGTGGAGGGCCGCAAGTTCTGCAAAGACGGGCAGGGTGCTCTAGGTTGGACAACAGGGATATACGCTTGGGCTGAGTGTGGGTTTCCCTGAGGCCACATGAATGGTGTCACCCATATCCATCATGGCTGGCTGGAGACTTACATGTAATCACCTTGAGCCCATTGATTTTCCAGGAAAATTATTCTGAATTCCAACGTACTTTCACGCCCAGCCTTGTAATGCAGGTTGGGAGTAGTCAGAGTGGGTGGTGTGAGAGGCCAACAGTAAAGGGCGTGGGCTGGACCCACCTCTGCTACAAACTCTCTGTACCACCTCAGCCAAATTCTTTCTGCTCTCTTGGCCTCAGTTTCCTCATCTGTGAAAAAAGAATACATAGACCTGATGACCATGTGGATGGGCTTCAATTCTATGATTTTTGGATTCCATATTAAATAACAACACTCACACACATGCACTCTTACACCCATGTTTGACTGTCCCCAGGAGTCCTATGGCCTCCCCATACTCCTTGCTTTCATTGTTTCAGCCAAGTACTTGCAGGGTCTGTGGCTCCAGGGGTTCTTTAAGCATTTGTTTAGGGAGCCATAGGGAGACAGAGACCAAGAAAAGAAGTTCCCCCATGGTGATACATAGGTCTGCTAGAAATGAAGCAAGCAGCTAGATTTACAGGGTCTGAGGAGAAAGTGTTCTGCAAGTCCCACTCCTTCGAAGGGCTCACCCTAGTAGCTGAGATGTGCATCTGAGTCAGCCAGCATGAAGGAGTGCTGCCCAGCTCCCTAGATAACTTGTTTCTGGAGCCAGAGTACCCTTTGGAATTGGCCATCACATATACTCACTGAATCCAGCAGCTGGAAACTTCTCTAAAAGCCATCTGCAGGCTCCAAATCCTCCAGCATAACCACGGACAGCAGAGGCCGCCCGCCTACTCCCCTCATGACAGGCATTGGTGAAAGAACTGGGACCCTCTGCAGGGAAGGATAGACAAAAACTGATAGATGCTCTTTTTCCTGTCTCAGGTAGAGGCAGTGGAATCTGCCATGATGCTAAAATTCATCCCCCAAATTCTCCATCTTCATGTCTCTTTTCAGCAACTGCACTGTTTCTCGCTTTCCTATATAGTCAAACTTCTGTAGAGCTGTGTGCAGTAAACCTTGCCACTTCCATTCCCCTACTCACTTCTTGATCCACCACCACTTGGTTTCCATCCTCACCTACCAATACTGCACCTCCACAGTCACGACACCTTCCTGTGGTCAGGTCCATGGGAGCTGTTCCATTCTTGTTCCCTTGGCCCTTTCAGCTGCATTTGACCCTGTGGGTACCACCCCTGTGCTAAAATCTTCTCTTGGTTTTAATGACACCATTCTCTATTGATCCTCCTTCCACCTCTCAGATCAATGTCCAATCTTTTTTTTCAGGCTTTTTTACCCACAGACCAGTGCTTTCAATTCTGGTTTCTATCATATCATATTGTCATTATGCGCTGCGTGTTTGGCTCCGCCAATAGACTGTGTTCATATCAACCTCCTGATAATTACCTCAGGGATCCAGAACATCCTGTTTGTTGAGTGAATGAATAGATGGGTGAATGAACACAGGAATGGACACACTGAGTACTACTCACCAAGTCTCATCCAGTGAAAGAGGGTGGTACCCAAGGCCAGTGTTCCAGCACTTTCTTGATGAGCATGGAAAATCTTCCAGGAGGAGGTGGTGAAAGGTGAGTAGAACTAAGTTGGTACATGACTCAATCCTGCTATATTCCTGTTCTTTTCAGAGTCTGAGTCTTCTATCATGTCCAGTTAACTGCAGTTAAGAAAGGAAGGAGAAAGATGGAGACTAAGAGGATCATCAGAGGAGAGGGATGATAAGATGAAGCAGGGAGGGAAAGTGAAGCAGAGAAAGGGTCACTGAAGACAGAATAGAGAAGGGAGAAAGGGATAGGAAGCACAGATTAGAGAAAGAAGAGTAAGACTTTGTGTGCTAGACCTGTGTGTGCTGAACTGTGTTCACAAATCACAAGTGGGACAACGAAATTCCTTAAGGTCATCTAAGGACTCAGGGTATTATTGCTACTTGGCAGCTGGGCCATTCTTCACTGGTCTCCTTTTTTACCTTATAGCACAGAGACACTGTTCCACCTCCCAAGCAGAGTTGCTCCCTCCTCTGTTACAATCCTGGCTATCCTGTGTGTTACCTGTTAGCTCTTTGTCCATCTGTCTCCTTCCTCAGAATGTAAGCCTCTTCTTATCTCTATACCTCTGACCACTAGCTTATACCTGGCACCTATCAGGTGTATCATCAGCCATGCCAGGTGCCAGCAATGCTTAGCTTTCCTGTTTCACTTCTTACCAATCCCTTTGTCACAAAACTTGGGTCCCATCATGAAAAAATCCAAGAGCTCAAGAGACAGGCATTTCTATATTTAGTAGCCTTTGTTATTACATTTGTCATCCATAGTAAGTTTAAGACATGAAAAAGTAATAGAAATAAATGTTATAAAAGTTACAGCTTTTAAATGTTCAGTGCACATTCTTACAACTTAATGTAAGAATTAAATGATCTCTTCATGGGAATTCTTCTGCTACTAGATGGTAAGCTTTAGATGTGATTTTTATTTTCTTTTTCTAATAGTGATTACGAACATGTATCCTGAAACCAGATTTCTGAGGTTCAAATCCTGACTCTACCACTTATTTACCAGCTGTGTGACCTCAATTTCCTCAATGGTAAATTGGTAAAACTTAGGACCATAGTAGTACCAATCAATACGGCTATTAGGAAAGTTACATGAAGAAACATTGAATAAGAGTCATGCTTATTATCATCAAGTTTGTGTCCCCAATAACCAGCCGCATGCTTTTCACTCAGTAGGCCTTCAATAAAATGTTTGTTGAGTTGGAAACATAAGTAAAAGTATCACTCCAAAAAGTATTTGGAGTTGAAAATTGTAATGATTCTGTTAAACATAGATTTTGTAAATTCAACAATACAACACAAAGACAATAAAAATAAAGTTAGGTGTCAAGAAATTGGAAGTACACATTATTGCTCTGACTACAGCACAAACAACCAAGAATGGTTATGGCTGCAGATGGCTGACTGGGGAGTTCTCAGTGAGGTGCGTAACTGCAACACTATTGCACCTACTTGAAGTGCTGCTGCACCCCTGTGCTCCAGTACGTGCTCCTGGCCAGCAGTGGGAAGGAGATGGGCAAGGACTGGAGGCCCTGGGGAGGCCTCCCAGAGCAGGTGATGATAAGCCGTGAGGGCTCAGTGCTTTAGCAGGCAAAAAATAGACTCCAGTCACAGGCTGACTTTAAGGATACTCGTGTGTACCATGGTGAAGATGAGGAACTCTCCACTCCCAGGAATAACCATCTCCAGTAGCCCAGTCATCTCTAAGGACCAGCTCATTTTATCTCCTCCCTCAGAAGAAAAGTAGTAAGGTTTAATTCCAAGTCCCACCATTAAAGTGCCTATTCCTTTCTCTGTGTCTTAATGTCTTTCTGCCATCCTCACCCGGTAGTTACTCCAAAATGTCCCCACTCAAATTCCAGATGGGAAAGTCTGATTGACTTCCCCGATCCCAATTTCACCACTGCTCTGCCCACTTTGGGCCCCTTGGTCAGGAGTCCTCCAGCCCCTCCCCCTAGCCCTCAAGGCTCAGTGAGGCAGGTTCTTGCTTCCCTTGGGAGGAGTGACAGGTGGAGGCAGAGTCCCTAAAGAGGACAATGAGCAGGGCAGTCTAATAGCATTACTAGTTGGTGGATTCTTAGACAAGAATGGACAGGGGATGGGAGGCCCACGAGTGGTGGGAGGAAGGTTCTGGTGTGAGCACTTTGTTGGTCTTTCTCCGGCTCCCTAGTGTCTGTCTGCCCTGTGAGGGCAAACATCTTCATTGTTCCCAGTGTCACTCTGGAGAAGAGAGCCTGCTCCCTGCCTCTTCTGTGCCTCTGCCTCTGGCCGCCTCCATCTGTCTCTCCCTGGAATTTGGGCTGGTGTCTCTAGCAGTGGGGCTGAGGGGTTGGTGGCTACCTGGAGATTTGTGAAGCTTCAGCTCTCTCCAATGACGTGGTCTCGAGTGGGCTTCTGTGGGGAGTACCCGCCTGCCTATGAGAAGACACAGCATGCTCCTCTCAGGTGGGCCTGCCGCTGGCTACCACTTGAGGCAGGAAGGGCTCATTCCACCCTGACAGGTTCAGGGAAGTACCTGCTTATGGCTCAGACTGTTGTTTCACTCCCTCCCCACAAAACACACATGTTATATAATCATACCATCTCTCTCACCTTGAAAAAAATAGAGAAAGAAAAAGCAGGAACTACTTCCCCATTAACTGTCACAGGGAGAGCATGGTCGGTCTGCTGGTTTTTGTGCCTGCCCGATGATTAGGATGTAGTCTTCTCCCAGCCCCTACCAGTGCGTTGGGGTCTGGGGCTGGATTGTGGGGAACCAATTACAGTGATACCGCCTCACCTGCCGCAGCAGAAGGGAACATGTTGTTTTACCTACACCCTGGTTTTGAGAGTGTGTGTGTGGCAGAGGTTTACCTTAGTCGGATCAGTCTCCTGGGCAGAGTCCATTCCTTTGATCTCAGAGTTCTCAGGGTGGGGGAGACCCTTGTGTAACACAGCAGACCCGAGTCCCTAGGGTGCCCTCTCCCCACTATCACTGATGAACCTGCTGCTGAGGGGTGCCCAGGAAAGCAGCAGTGGGAGGAAAAAGTGTTCACCTTCTTCTCACCCTGCACAACAGATCTGTGGCTCAAGTCACCCCAGCTAGGCAAGAAGGGCTGTCTCTGTCTGTCTTCCAAACATACTTTCAGACTGCTCTGCTAAGTTCCCTTTCAAGGTCATTGTTCCTGTTCTTTGAAACATGAAGTCTAAGACTTATTTATTCATCAAACACGAGCTAGGTGTGGGGAAACAGAGATGAACAAGGCACCATGCTGTCCTCTCAAGCTCACTGTCATGTGTCAGCTAGCCACATGGGTGATGGACACGGGGGTTGCTCTAGAAGCACCCAGTAGGGGATCACCTCAGCCTTGGGTGGTAGTGGTCATGGAGGTGTTCCCAGCCAAGGTGCCACAGGTTGAATCTTAATGAACTGCTGAAGGATAACACGTGGACCAGGGCCCTTGAAATCACCTAGCACTGGAAGCCCAAGGCCAGGTCCACCTGTGTGTCACAAGCCTGTAGAAGTGCCTGAGAGCAGCTTAGCCAGTCAACATCGGCTCCAAAGGAAAGTAAAAAGTGCAAAACTAAATGAGTAAAGGGTCTATTGCAGGCCTACAAAACATGTTACGATATCACCCAGTCAACTGCACACCAGTCCACTCTTCCACACTTATATATATAATATGTCATATGCCCTGTGGGTACATTGAATGGGGTTGATATGACTGGGGTGAGGCCTCCAAGGAGTGCCCACGGAAATTCTAAAGCAGCCCTGCTGGGTGAAGTGCAGAGAAGCAGGGGAATGTCAGATTAAAGGGGCAAAACACGCCAAGTGGTCCTGTTGGGGGTTGCTGGGGGGAGGGGGATTGCCAACACACCCTGTCTGGAGAAGATCCTGGGGAAAAGGTGTGTGTGTATATGGGGTGGGTGGGTTCTACAGAAAGAGGCTAAAGAAGCAAGTGAGGCAGGGAACACATAAGAGCTGGAACAGCCCCGCCTGAGGCTCCCTGAGCACCGGTGTTTCCTGCCGCCCTGGATCTAAGTACCCAAGGCATTCCAGCGCCTCCTGCGCGCCCCATTCACAGCCGCAGCCGGCGCCTGTGAAGATAAACACGCATCCCACAATTCACCATGGTTTGTTTTCCCCTCCAACTCCAGATGGCCTATCTGGGGACGGCCAAGGCCCCTGGGTGCGGGTGGTTGCCGGTTTTGATGAGCTCTGCACATATGGATACCCAAACATCTGGAGCGGCCATGTGCTGCTCCTGGGCAGGCCAGCCCTGACGAGCCAATCAGGGGCCCCGGGGCACCGGGGCGCCGGCCCAGCCAGTGAGCTTGGATAAATTATTCATGACCGAGTTATTTGTGGTGCAAGGGGTCCATCAGCTACTTTGATTAAAAATCCAATGAGTAATGAATATGCAAACGCTAGCGACTGCTCCGAGCAACAGATTTGTCAAATTGTCTATACTTCACCGAGATAAAGGAAAATCTCCTGAGGTCCCGAAATTGAAAAACCGCACCATCAAATCACAGCATTATCTTAATTATCAAATCTCCTGGCCTTGCAAATAGCCTGTGTGAAGCTGAGCAGGGCGACGATGGAAAAAAATTGAGAGAGAGACATGATATTTGTCCCCGAAACTGAGGGCTTGGCTACTGAGAAACAGCCGGGTGGAAGAGAAGCGATTTTAATTCACATGGTGACTCCACAGTCATTTAATTATTTTAATTAGGCTTAATTAGTGGTAAATTTACAATGATATGCTTGATACCTGGCATTAAATCTTTCATGCATAAATGTTTTGTTAAAATGAGAAAAAGGCAAGTGGCATTTTGCCAGCAATTACTGCTGAATGTTCTAATGAAAGATTAGGCTCAGTGGTGATTTATGGAGACAGGCAGGCACCCAACTTGTTTGTCAGGCACCCGCACACCATCATTCATGTGTCCCCACCTGCATCACGACTGTCCTTGTCACGTTAGGGAGCACCTGCTTTGAGTGTTGGGAGCAGAGGGAAATTTAGGGGTGCTGGCTCTGAGCCCTAGGGCCCTCTCAGTGTGTGAGGCTCTCCAATTCACCCCCAGAGTGCTTCATCTGGGGTGTGTCAAGAGAAACAGTAATGGGGGAAAGTTTTACTGAGCAGAGTGGCTGTGGCCCTGGCTAGTTTGTGAGCACTGGTCATTGGGAGAAAAGTGTCACTGAGCAGAGTGACACTGCTCTGTGGCATTGCTCTGTGTACTCTGTACCTGGACTGTGCTGAGCAGGCCCACCAGATGAGTTGGCTGAAAGAGATGGGAGTCTCTATGTCTTTGCTGAGCTGTGCTGTGGCCCTGCCAAGGACTAACTACTTGTACTACTAACTACTTGTGATAACTACTACTTGTTTGCAAAAGAGACAAAGTCTAAGCCATGTCTTGGTCAGAGCTGCAATAAGCTAAAGTTTGTGCAGAGTGAGTTTAGAGATCCTGACAAGATGTCCCTGCCCCCACCCACTCCTTGCTCCTGTCCTTAGGCCCAGTGTTTGCCCTGCTTCTTCTTACCTGCCATTCCTTTACCAGGGAATAAAGACAACTTGTTATGTGCATTCAAAGGCCAGCTTCAGGTACCTCATTCTCCTCAAAAAGAAAACACTGCCTAGACCCAAGATGGTGATGTTAGACAGAGCCATGTGGACAGAAGGGAGAGAGCAAGGACAGGAAGGGAGAAGGTGAAACAAACAGCCAGTCCTACCACATGAACCTGTATCACTGTAACTCTGACTGGCCTTGCTCCTGGCCACATGCTGGTTCAGTCCTTGCCACAAGTCAGAAGTCCTGAGTGTGCGACTAGGGGCCATTTGCAGGACCCTGCTTCACTTTTGAACCCCTAGCTCACTTGGCAGTGGCCATTGCCCCTCCCACTGGAGGAGGAGCTGTGCTTAGCATATCAATGATGCTGTCTGCACCTTGCACCTCCTGCCTCCCTCCTCTCAGTCCAGCACTGGATCCCTAGTCACCGTCCCTCCCCAGGCGCCTCCACACTCTGTTCCCTTCTCATTAGCTCATGCTCCTCTTAATTCAGTGCTAATACCTTTGGCTCTGACTTAACCATTTCCCCAGGAGTGTCCTGATATTGTTTTCCTAAGCCCATTTTGAATCTCTAATTTACGGGGTTATGTTTCCTGGTTTCAGTCTCTTAATGGGCTTTCAGAATTTTCCATCTCAGCTTCTCATTCCCTTCACATGAAAAGATGTGACTGTTAATGAAACCTTTCTAATTTTTAATTAGTTTTTCATTGAACTCATTCAAAGGAGCATTTATGCAGCCAGGTCACCACTGATATCCACTAGAATGGAAGGTCCATGAGGGCAGGGGCCTCATCCATCTTGCTTCCTGTTTATCTCTATCTTACCACAGTGCATGACACACATGGGGCACACAGTAAGTCTTTGTTGAACCAATGAATATTTAAGATCCTTCCCAGCATGTAAAATTGCTTCGTCCGAGAAAAAGGTATTTAGGGCTCCATCTTTGAATGTGAGCACCTCTCTCCCACTGCTTGCAACACTGGGATAGAGTACATATTTGCTGGGTGGGAAAAAACATACATACATGATTCTACTTATTCCAACATTGGCACTCAAAGGCAATGCCCCATATTTATCCTGTGGCTTTGTTTCCCCAGAAACAATGGCACACACCCCAAGATGTACTGTGCTCCTCTTTGAGAAGCAAAGATTTAGGGGCTGACCAGGCTGCATCATGTTGGGGCCAGAAGGCAGGAGCCCCAGGCTAGAGACAATAGGAAAAGGAGAAGAATTTTCACACGAGTGAGAAGAGCTATGAGATTATGGGCAGAGAAAACCAGGCCCCACCTGCAATGTAGGAATTTGGAGTCTCAGGGGGTCACTTCAGTACAACATGTAGCAATGTCACACATTTCACTGCTCTTAGGAGGTCAGATCACAGAGCTGAGAAAAACTCCCTCCTTTCCAGGTGGAGTAAGTACTATAAGGAATTGGTTCATCTCCATCTCATTATCCTACAGTGAAGCCACCTACCCAGGCACTGAGAACATCCAGTACCTTTTAGGATCTCATGAGTCAAAATGCCTGAAAAGACAAGGATTATCAGATTTTTGAGGACAATCTCTAACTTGAAAGACAGATGTCAATACGAGCCAGTGGAAAAACGACTCAGGAGAAAGAGAAACAATGTAGGCAGAAAAGAAAACAAAAAAACTTCAAATAAAAAAGTAAAATCTCAGAGAGATAAGTGACATATTGTTAATGCAATGAAAACAGAATGTTATACAAAAGGAGTAGTCAGAGAGATTCTGGAAATTAAAACCAACGTATCAGAAATAAAAATTGTGATGTAACCATATCATGACTTTTACGGGGCAGGGGGCGGGGGATGTGTGTGTGTGTGTGCGTATGACTGTGAGTTTGTGTATATTTGTGTGAATGGGAGCATAAAATATTAAATCTTCATCTTCCATAAGGATGATTTTAGGTTTCTTTAAAATCAAGAATTAGAACTCTAAACATTTTACCTAGAAATGCAAAAATAAATACAAGAATTTAAACACACTGGAAGGTTATAAATGGCCAGTGATAGCTATGTCAAATTACCCCTTTCTTGGGAGAATGTGCATTTAAACACAGAATAAAGTATTGAGCTAAAGAAATAAAGCTCTAATGATGAATTAATGTACAAACTAGACCTTAACAAATACTAAAATATAAAGTATATTTTGGGAAGTGAGACATCCTAGTCCTTCTAAAATTATATCACACACATAAATTAAGTTAGAATCTCTATTTTCACATATAGACAGCCCTCCTGATAGGCTCTGCTCTGAGGAACCAGATAGAGTCTACACATTTCAAATTAATAAAATCTTGCTCCTCCACAGATCATACTTGGAAAGAATCTTCTCTAACTGCCTCCCTGGTGCAAGCCTTAACCTGATCATTCACCCTCTATGCCAATGGCCACCTTCTTCCTTCAAGACCCATGTTAGTGTGAGGTGCTCTTATTAGTAGAAAAGACTTCCTCTTACAATTTAAATATGTCTCCTCTAATTTTAACTCATTGGTCCTATTTTCATCCTCTGAAACAAAAGAGAACAGAAAGGGGAGCCTCTTCCTCAGTTATGGGTCATAGTTTACAAGAAAACATTGCTTTGGTTGGCATTTTTCAAAGGGTGTCCCATCAGACACCAGTTCCAAGGGATGCTGCTAAGAGATATGTGTTGAGATGTTTGGGTAGTCAAACAGGTTTGGAGAATGCTGAGCTAATTGAAGTTACCCAGGTTTCTTTACTGAAGGACTTAGGGGGGCCTTTAATAAGCTAATGCACCAAACCATGTTTTGAGAATGGGATTTAGAATGCTATGCTTTCCAAACTTGTGTAACCTTAGAATGATTCTTTAGTGGGTGTCTTATGGAATTAGTGGTGGGGAATGACTGGTCTGGCAGAATGGGCTCTGTCTTGAGAATCACTGGGTGCAGGAGCCATCTTCTACTGATTCACAACAGCCAACTGTGCACATATGTTCTCAACGCTGCATTCAGGAATGGCACATCAGAAGCTTGAACTTGGCCACAGTGGGAGTGTCTCTACCACAAAAACTGGCAAATGCTACAAATCAGCATTCTGTATTCCTGGAGAGATAATTGTTAAACACTTAATGACACAGCACATAATCAGAGGTCTAGGGTTAAAGCCATCAGATACCAGGGTTTGGATAAGTCACCCTTCCTCTCTGACTCCCTGCCGCTATCCATCTGACTTCGTGAACTCAAGGGTCCTTTTCTGCTTTGAGAGACCCTGTAACTCCACTCAGAGTCAAGGTCTTTCTAAATTCAACACCCCTAGTCCATTTGCCAATTCTTCATATGTCTTGATTTCCAAATATCTCACCAAGTGGACTCCATGTGGTCAGTTTTCTTTCAAATGGAAGCCTCTGGAAGGAGATATCATCCTCCAGATGTGTTCTGAACAGTGTGAGCTGATGAGCTTTAGAGCATCCAGGTCAGAGCCAAGAGGCATCTGGAGGGGGAAGACTCCTTCACAAGGCAGTCCAACATCTTAAAAATGGTACATTTCTGTCACCAGTGTGGCCACTCCTGCCTCTCACACTCATATCAGGCATCATTAAGTGGTGATCTGTCCAGGTTCTAGGGTGCAGTGTGACCTTGAATAATTAGACTCTCTGTGCTTCACTCAGTTTCCTTAGCCATAATATTGGGAAATAATAGTACTAAGCTATATGGTTATTATCAGGATTAAGCACGTAAAGTGCTAAGGATAGTGCCTGCCACACAAGCGCTCAACAAAGGACAGCTTTCATAACTTGTTGTTCTTAATCAATTACAACACTTTCCCACTGTCCTAGATGCAATAATGCCCTGCCCAGATCCTGTTGGCTTGGCCAGTTGTTCCACCCCCCAGCTGTTGTGTGTGTCCGATGCCAATAGCTCACAGCTGCCCTCTTCTTTGGAGCATCTGCCCTAGCAGATGGAAATCTCCTCTCCAAGAGATACCTCGGAAGTCACAGTCTCCTCCCACCTAGCCTCAGGGTTTGGCCAGAGTCAATGACTGAATGACGCACAGATATAAAAGCCTTATTTCACTGAGGGACAGCTTCATGATATCATTCACACTTTAGAACTTCATGTAGATCGGCTAGCTGCAGCTGAAATCATGTTTTTGTTTTGCTTCCTCTCTTGTATTTTCACTTTCTTACAGGTTTCTCTGGGGACCAGTCCCTCCATCAATGAATACAAACTTAACATTGTGTCTTATATAGATCCTACGTATGATCAGAGTTGGCATGAGAGAGAAAAACCTACTGCTTACTTGTGCTCCAGGTCTTATAACTTGTCCTCTTCTTGGCTTGGTTGGAAGACTATGTGGGGCCATTACATGTATAGGGTTGGCATGAATGAAGCACAAAGGTGAGACTGAACAGGTGAGCTAGTAAAGCAGTGAGAAATGAGGCTAGACAGATAAAGCAGGACTGAGAAATACATGGCCTTAAGAGCTAAGCCAAGACATTTAGCCTTGATTGAAAATGTCCAAGATTTGAGTCAGGTGACCAACATTCCAGTGTCAGCTCTGCCCCTCTGTAGCTGTGTGAACAGGAGACATGATTATTACCTTACCCACAAGGTAAAAATTATATGAGGTAACACTTTGTATATTTTATTTTATTTTATTTTTTTCACTTTGTATATTTTAAAGTGATTGTGGTTGACACTTGTTTTTGCTTCTCAAGCACCTATTTTTCCCTTTCCAGATATTGGCATTCATGTAGTTTTGGTGGTACTATTCTAATCTTTCCCCTGAAGAGTGGCTGAGTCATTATTATTGGTCTAGAGATGAGCATGTGACCCGAATTAGGCCAATGATAGTTATCACTGTTTCAGAAATGAGCCACTGTCTGCTTCTGGAATCTGTCTCTAAGGCCCATGTAAGCCTGGAATTGCTAGGGGCCATTGATGTCACCACACAGAGCAAGCTTCCCTAGGAATGAAGTTAACATAGAGGAAAGCAGAGATCTCTGTTCCTGACAACATTTACTTATATAATCTGAAATCCCTCCCTCAGAAAATTCCTTTTAAAATTATATATAAATTTTAAAAAACATAAAAGATGCCTAATTGAACTTGCGAAATGTTTAAGGAATCACAAAGAGTTCAAAATGAAGACAAAAATCAGAGTATTTGACATACAAATTGAGGCTGTAGCTGCCTTAGGGTGAGAGTGAGCACTGTCATTTCTATAACTTGGACTAGATATTGGATCCTTACATGGAGCAGGAGACAAGGCTTTGATTCTATACTGAGTTTGAAATAACGACCCTGCATAAAGGTGGGATCCTTTGAGCACTGTGGTTTTAGCAAGAGAGTACACTAGAAAAACATCTTACACAGGGAAATACAGGGAGGCTCTTGGTCTTGGCTTGAACTCTGGAGATGGGGGAGACTTGTCCTGATAATTTATAATGCAAGCCTCTGTCTTGTGAAGAGTTGAGGTATGTCATGACACTACGTTCATTGTCTGGGAATCCCTAAGCCCATAGATCAACATAAAAATGATGCTAGGACAGATAAAGAATTGGATGAAAGCAAACTCAGACACTGGCAACATATCAACCCAAAGGATACTCCACCGACAAAGCTCCATTGAAAGCAGCATTATAATCCTACATAATGAAACACACAAGGAATCTATCTACCTTGAGTGAGAGTCAGGAGACTCAACAAAGCAATATTAGACCCTAACACCTTCCACTCACAAAAACTCCAGGCAGCAGAGCTACTAGACTTGAAATGAATAAATATATAAAAGGAAGAATCAATAACATAAAAAATGAGAATATAGCTTACATCTTGCAAAAAAAATAAACCTGATGGATTTTATTATTGAAGAAGATAAATAATATTTTTAATAAATTTACTATAGCCTAAGTGTACAGTGTTAATCATGAAAAAAACATAATCATTGTTATAAAAAAGTGGATGAGTTAGACAGGAGTAGACACAATTGAAGAGAAGTCTGGTGAACTTGAAAATGTATCCAAGGAAATACTTAACATGCAGAGAGTTAGAGAGAGATGAAAGAGCAGGTAAGACATTTAGAAAATGAGAGAAAAAGCCTCCCCTCCCCACACATACCTAATGGTAGTTACAGAAAAAGAATATAGAAAATGAGAGGGGCAATATTAGGCAATATAATGGAATTACTGATAAGCACTAATTCTCAAACTCAGGAATCCTAGACAGTCCCAATCAGAATGAATAAAAATAAACCCACCCCTTGAACACCACACCTTGTCTAAAATTACAGATCATCAAAGACAAAGAGGAAATCTTAAAAGAGATAACAGAGGAAAGATAATTATAAGGGAATGATAATTAGCAACTAGAGAAGCAATAGCAACTTTCAATAGCAACTATAGAAACAAGGAGAAAATGGAATGTCTTCAAAGAGTTGAGGAAAAGCCTTGCCACATTGAAATTCTAAATAAGAGTCAGAGAGAAAGGGAAGGTAAAGGCATTTCAAACAAAGACCAACAGGATTTCCTATTAACAGATCCTCTTTGAAAGAGTTATGGCAGGATTATTTTAGGAAAAAATGAAATTCTACCTAGAAACAAGGACTGAGATACAAGAAGAACTAGTAAGCAAAAAAAAAAAAAAAAAAAAAGATAAACATGTGAATAAATCCAATAAAACATTTCCTATACAGAAACAGTCATGTACCACGGAACGAGCTTTGATCAATGATGAACCAAATATATGATGGTGGTCCCATAAGATTATAATGAAGCCGAAAAATTACATATCTAGAGGTGTCATAACATCATAGCAAAATGTATTGCTCACTGCTATTAATATAGAATAAAAATATAAAAAATGAAATATTTTTGTACAGTTATATAATGTCTTTGTGTTTTAAGTAAGTGTTATTACAAAAGAGTTAAAAAGTTAAAAATTAAATAGTTTATAAAATAAAAATGCTAAGGTTAATTTATTATTGAATAATAAAAGTTTTTACATAAATTTAGTGCAGCCTAAGTGTATAGTGTTAATTATGAATGGAGCTTGCAGGACTAGAAGTTGCTCTGGGTGAGTCAGTGGGTGAGTGGTAAGTGAATGTGAATGCCTAAGACATTACCGTGCACTATAGTAACAAATTATCATAAATAATTTATAATGCAAACCCATGTCTTGTGATGGGTTGAGGTAGGTCATGATAGTACCTTTGTGGTCTTGGAGGTCCTAAGCCTTCACGCTCACTCACTGCTATTCATTGACTCAGAGCAACTTCTAGTCTTGCAAGCTCCACTCATGATAAATGCCTTATACAAATGTACCATTTGAAATAGTTTTTAACCATATTTTTACTGTTTCTTTCTTATATTTAGATATGTTTAGATACACAAATACTTAGCATTATGTTACAATTGTCAACAGTACTCAGTAGAGTAGCATGCTGTGTATATAGACTTATACCCTATGAGCAATAGGCTATACCAGCAATTTCCAACTGGTTTGCTGCAAGAATTTTTAAAACATATAATCCCTGACTATTCAGTTAGGGGCACTGACCTCTTTTTCCTTAGACTGTCAAATTAAAAATCATAACAGCCAACACAACAATAGTCACCCAGTGTAAATGAGTCAAAATTATATCTATTCCTTGTCAGATTGGTAAAAAAAAAATTATTTTTCTGTGCCACAGAATTTTAGTAATTAGTTTATGTGTACCATGAGATGAAAAAGGTTGAAAATTGCTGGGCTATACCATACAGCCTAGATGTGTAGTAGTCTACACTACCTAGATTTGTATAAGTGCACTCTATGATGTTTGAACAATGAAATCACCTGGCAATGCATTTCTCAGAACATATCTCTGTGGTTAAGCAATGCATGACTGTACTGTGATAATATTAAATAATTGTGGGATATAAAACAATGTGATTCTAAAGTACTGAATAAGAATAACATATAAGATGGAAAGGGACTGATAATTGTTAAAGTATTCGAAAGTCTTCTTATATTGTTTGTTGATATGGCTCTCTGGTAACTTCAGACTTCATTAAGTCAAGCATACATGTTAAAAAATTTAAGAAAAACCATATAACAATGTATAAGCTACAAAACAGTAAAAGAAAAATAAAGGAAAAAAGAAAAAAGATCACTCAATTAACTAGAAGGAAGAAAAAGGATAGTAAAAAAAGCAGAGTAAAATATGCAAAAAATAAAAGGGTACAAATAAATCCAAATAGACTGATAATCACAATAGATGTCAATGAATTTAAATTTCTGGTTAAAACACAGAGATCATCATATTGGATTACAAAAAATTCAGCTCTATATTTTTCATAAGATGTGTAATTCATAGGAACACTGAAAATTTGAAAATAAAAAGATAGAAAACATTGTCATGAAGGAAAACAAACAGGAGAAATAAAGGAAAAGAGCCGTCCCTGATGACATGAGAATCCAGCCCTCACCCCTTGGATGTTCAGTAATGTGACTTGCAAATATCCCATTCCTCCCTCCATCCTATAAACTTGTTTGAGCTGGACGTTTTCACTGGCAGCCAGAAAATGACTAATCAGTGCAGAAGTGGATGCTTGCAGCTTGGGGTCCTGATTATTCTAAGAAAGGCCAGAGGAGAGTCATGTTTTAGAAAAACTTAGTCTGGTGGTGAGAAGAAGAGAGGACTGGAGAGGGAAGAGATTGAAAATACCAGTGAACAAGGCGGGAGGTAAAGAGTGGGGCTAGGTGAAGGAAGTGCCAGTTAAAACTGGAAAAGAAGTCTGAGTTGAAAGTTTGATTTATTTAACCTTAAAATTTTTCATTCATGCAGCCCTGGAAAGCATGCTAGAGTTTATAAGACATTAAATGTGAGGCTTCTCTGTCCTGAGGAGAGTCTTTTGAAAATACTAAGAGGTGCTCAACCATCCTAACAAAGGTTATGAAGAAAAAAAGAAAAACCCAAACAATAGCAAAAATATTTCAGTCACACCTTAGATGGAAGTGATGAGGATGTCTGAAAATCATTAACTCAAGAACAAGACTAGTTGATCTAAGACTAGTTGATTTATATATTTCTAGGCGGAAACCCAGGAGCATGGATGTCTGCAAATGTAATATGTAGGGGTAGGGAGATCTTCTACCTTTCTGAGCTTGATTTTTCTTATATGTGAAACAAGGTAATTGGATCAACACTCTGACATTTCTCTTTACTTTGAAATTCTGTGTTTATCTTAAAAATTTTTTTTTTTCAAGCATGAGACACCTGAGTAGAGGAGTGCGTGTGGTTCTCTCTGTGCTTCCAAGTATGTATACGCGGTCAACAACCGTGAGTAGTTTCTTTTCCTCTCCGTTCCTCCCATGGCTCTGGATGCATACCTGTGCGTGTGTGCAAAATCACTTGTTTGTTCCTTCCTCTCTCATCTCCTGCTCCTGCTGCCCCCCTTTCCTCTCCCCATAGCTCTGTGAGATGCATGAACATTTCTCAGTTATGTGATGTTCTCAGCAGGAGGATGGAGCCAAATAATGGTGTTTCCAGTTATTACGCTGATGAATCACAGGGGAACAGCCTTCACCAAGGTAGAACGGCTTGCATAAAATATGTTCATTCAATTAAAAAAAAAAGAAATTGAAAAATAAGATACTGCCAACATGGGGCTCTGAGTTATGTAGGGTTTATGCAGCGATTCCATTTGCAATTCAAGCAAGAAACACACCAGAGATGCACCTGGGAGCAAGCTCCCAGGAATGGGGGAAGGGTTTTCACTGCCAACAAAAAATCTTGTGCCTCCAGATGAAGTTTCTGGAATAAGGAAGGGGGAAGTGTAGACAGTCCTCGGCCTCCCCAGCCTAATCTGAACAAGGGGTTCTATGCTAGAGGTGTTGTGGCCTCTCCCAGGGAGAACTGGTTGGCCTGTGACCTCTGCTGCCCAAGGGGCCATGTGGCTCCCTGCCCCATCACCTCAGCTGATTGGCTTTGGCATGGACACCAGCTCAAAGACTCTAGACTGTTCTAGGAGGTGACCTGGCGTGAAAAGGTGTGTTGAGATGATTGGATTATGTTTCTTTCTGACCCTGGAACTAAACTTGGTCTTGGTGTTACTGAGCAAAGTGGGGCTCGTTCACATGGCGCCTTAGGGTAAGACCCAACAATTAGTGTTGAGAAAAACAGGTCTTTATTTACAAGATTCCAACCTTGGGGGTGGGGGTGCTGGGAGCAGTCCTGCTCAGAGCCCTGTTTTCCTCAGAGACTCAGCACTTTTCTTACTCCCAAAAAGGCTATAAGCCAAAACCAAACCCAATAGTTCCCCATTCCTTATCTGTCAGCTTTCTCCTCCAGGATCTGGGATACATTGTCTTCAGCATTTGTATAATAGTCCAGGAAAGCATGTGCCATGTTACACCAGATCATGGTGAATCCTGGAAAGACAGAAGTCCTAAGAGAGAGTCCTCTCCATATGTCCTGATTTCCAAGAGTCCAGACAGAGTCCAAGTCTGCAAGGTGGAGCCTTTGGTGGCTTCAGAGTCACCTGGAGCAGGCACAATCAAAGCAGCCACATGTCTGCTTTCTTACTAGCCCGGGCCCCATGGCCAGATCCTGACTGCAGACCACATAGCTACTTCTTCCCACATGGCTGCTACAACCTGCTGCTCCGTCATGCTCTTCTGACATACTCCTTCTATCGTGCTTCTTCTCATGGCAGACAAGGGCCCTTCTGCATCCTTTCAAACAGCATGGCCCCCTTCCTTATGTCTGGTTCCTTTCCTTCTGGCTCTCCCTTTCAGGAAAGGCTCCGCTATTCTGTTGTCATTAACAGGCAAAAGTATCTTAAAGAATATCAGCCACCCTTTTACAAGCCCTAGCTACCAGCCTGCCATAGATATGCAAGGTACCTTAAAACCTGTATTATTTCCTTCCCCCATTCCCAAAACCATGGGCTGTGGGCCACGGTGGCCATATACACACTGAAGTTATGAGGGAGCAGAGAGTCAAACAGCCAAGGGATGGAAGTTGGGAGCTAGTCCAGAGGGAGCTGGTCAGAGGAGTTATATGGCAAGCATTGTTCTAGAAGGTGTAAAGAAGCAGACGTCCATCTCTCCATGCAGCTGTGTTTTAAAGGGCTGTCCCTGAGGTGCTGCTGTGGCCGGCACAACTATTCCTATCAAATCCATGGTGCCCAAGCCCCAGACAATTATACTTTGGGAACACTGGCTCCCCCAGTGTCAGAATTTGGGTTGCAAGTGACAGAGCTGAACCTTGGGTGACGTGAGCAAAAGAGAAGTAAGGCTCAAGGAGCTGGGAAAGCTGTGAGGGTAACACCATAGAACTGAAGAAGGAGCTTCAGGAATCAGACCTCTTTTGCTCTGTCCTCTCTCCTCTCTGCTTGTTGTGCTTGGCTGCTTCTGCAGACAGAATACACATAGCAGGGAAACAGCTGCCGTCAACCCACACTCACTCTTCCAATTCAGGCTCCTCAGTAAAAGAGAGCAGTCCCAGGGAACATTCTGACTGGCTTGGCTGAGTCAGGTGACCCTCAGACCAGTCATTGCTGCCAGGGAACAAGGAACACCATAAGCTAGGCCCTATACAGTCACCTTATGGCCAGAGGTGTAGGTGTCTTTACAAGATAAAGGGAGACAGAGGAAGAAATGGGAGAGGAGGCAATAACAGTTAAGAGAGTGTCACACAAAAAAAAAACCCTCAAATGGCCAAGGCCAGATTTTGGCCCCAGGCTCCTAACTCACTACAGGACTTGCCAGAGCCAGAGAAAGCACTTTGTACCATGCAACTCTGAGTCTATTTACTAATCGTCTCTGAGATGGTGGCTGCTGGAATACATTAGGATAACTCGATTGTGAGATTTTAATGACATAACATTGAGACCTCAGGAGGCCTGAGGCCTGCAGTCGATCAATTCGCATACCTTTCACTCAGACCCAAGTGACTGAAAATCATTTTGCTCCCCAAGCTTTTAAAGGTCAGGAGTTGAATGCTTCAAGAAAATCTCTTTCTCTATCACAGGAAACCTCTTGCATTTAGCGTCCTGTCAATCACGAGCAACCCAGGAGGCCTCCAGAAGGGGGTGTGGAGAAAATGTGGCCTGTGTGCCTTTCTTCCTTTTTCTTTTCTTTTAGCAGGGGTGTGTGTGTGTGTGTGTGTGTGTGTGTGTGTGTGTGCGCGCGCGCGCGCGCATGTGTGTGTGTGTGTGTGCTGGTAAGGGTAGCCCAGATAAGCCTGGGTTGTTAGAATTTACTTGTCTTCTCCCAAGCCATTATGTGGTGCCAAGCTGGAACTCTCAGAGCAATAATGCTCCTTACCCCCTCCCCTGCCCCATCTCCCCAAAAAAGGTCTGTTTCAGCTAATGTCACAGTTTTAGAGAGAGACAGGGAAAAGCTGGGGTCACCACTGAAATGAGAGCAATCCCCAGTCCACCCTAGGCCCCTGATCATCTTTCAAGAAAACCCTCTTTTTTAAATCTACTGTTACGGCTCAGAGCAGGTGTCCAAAATGCAAATGAAGCCCCAGAGCCTCTGTGCCCCAGCTTGGCAGGGAATCTGAAGCTATGTGTCCCCCTCTACTAACTGGTCTGCAGCTTAATGACATGCAAATGGGAGGGACACTGTCTGTCAAAGGGGCCCTAATCCTTTTGTTCCTACCTGCCAGCCCAGCAGCCTTTTCTGAACCAGTCTGGCTGTGTGGACAGCTGTGAGGAGCTAATGGGGAGCGCTGGGCAACACATTGGTTGCCTGGCAACTGCGGCAGCTCTCAGAGGCCTCAAGTGGCAGATGGGCCCTCCAAACCCTGCAGCACAGGAGTGGGGTTCATCTGCTCCCCAAGAATTTGGGGCTCTGTGGAGAGCATGTGACCTTGAGCAGGGGGCCTTCTCTGGGCCTCAGTTTCCACTCCTCTCAAATGCGACATTTGTTCTTTAGGCAATATTTTGACAAGGAGGGGAAGGAGGCCTAAAGGCCAGCCCTTATTTCCAGTCAGCCTGAGCAGCTCTGTTCTCTGTCTTATAAGTTGGGGTTCTGATTTAAAAACAATTTAAAGATTCATTGGCTAACATAAATATTTAAAAGGCATTAGATGCGATGATCTGCTGAGCCTTTCTCACCTTTCGTGGGCTGTGGTTTGCCTTACAGAGATGCTGTAGAGAGACAAACCCAGGTAGTTCCATCTCTCCACTTCATTGATGGTAAAACTGAAGCCCAGAGGTTGAAGTGAGTCTCTCAGAACCACACAGCTAGTTAGTGTCATGCTGAAATCAAACTGCAGTCTACAGATGCTAGAGGCGAGTGTTGTGCTGAAATGCACTGTGTTAGCAGCAGGGCAGGGTTAGGGGAACGATCGGGGCCTCAGCTGACTCCAGCCATTAATATGACACAGGTATAAGAAGGTGAGAGTTTGGTACTCCGATTTGGTCAGCCATTGGTTAAAGACTATGAGGCCAACACGGACCTTGGCTTTTTGGCCAATTGTGTGTGTGTGTGTGTGTGTGTGTGTGTGAGAGAGAGAGAGAGAGAGAGAGAGAGAGAGAGAGAGACAGACAGACAGACAGGCAAACAGGCAGACAGACAGACAGACAGACACTGGTAATCCCAGTGCCAGTTTCAACTGGAAAAGAAGTCTTAGTTGGCCAACCCCAGCCAATCCTCTCATGTAACAGCATCCTCTGGACCAAATGCCACCTCGCCATGTTACCAGATACTACCTTATGCACATGTGCATTCAACAAGTACCTTCATGGAGCTCAGTACCCCAAGGGGGACACCAGGGAGTTCCTGATTCCATCCTTGCCACCAGGCCCCTATAGTCAATGGGGCAGTCAACACATGTCTGACACATTCTGGCCAGGGCAGTCCTTGCAGGTGTTGGCTATAAATTCAGGTTCACCCTGGGGTCAGTCTGTTCCTGACTCGAGTGTCTGAACTCCAGACTGAGCAGAGCTGGCATTTGTTGACTAGTGCTGAGCCTCACTCAGGTTCAGGAAGATTCCCACTAATTTTCTGCAGGTTCTGAGTGAGGACTTCCACTTACAACTCATTTAATATTTATAGTAATCCATTCAGACAGGGATAATTATCATTCCCATTATACAACTGAGAAAACTGAGGCTCAGCAAGAAGGAAAAGTACCACAACTAAGGCCAGCCGGCTTTTAAGGGCAGGTGAAGGGGAATGAGGGAAATAGCTTTTGTAATTACAATCTGTTGCTTCCTCTACTACATCCAAACCTTCTTTTAAAAAGGCCTCTGGGGACAGGTTAACCAAATGACCACAGCTCCCTTGTTCTATTAATAACATAATGGAGGCAGCTTGGCCGAGTGAGAAGATCAACAGGAAGATGGGACTGGCGTTCCCAGTCCCGTCGTGGCCACTGTGGGCCTCTTTGGACCTCAGTCCTCCCACTTGGAAAAGAGGAGGTCAGGCCAGCAATTCTGTGAGTTCCCTCCAGCTCCATCCCTCCAGGTCACCATGAATTTCTCAGGCCTCAACCAGGTCCTTGGCTGAATTATAGTTCAGAGGACTCTGCAGAGAATGAGAAATCTACTAAAATCTGCAGAGATATAAATTTGACTGTTTTCTAACCAAAGCTGAGGATGCCAGAGGGGATATTAACTATCTGAGGGGTTTATTGATCTCTCAGTCCGAGGCTATCTGGAAAACAGAGGTCAACATGCAACACAAAATGAAATTTGCAGCTGTCAGATCAACCATTTGGAAATATCCCTTCCTCTTTTACCTCCATTCTCTGTTGAGAAAAATAATTCCTGGGAACAGAACTGGCACCGGATTGGGTAGCCAGGCATTATTCAGACAGGGGCAGCCAGCAGACGGCAGGTAGCTTGGCACTGCCCGCAGAGCATTGTCCTGGGCACCTGAGCACTGGGAGGCTGTCCTGGCCTGCCGCTTACTCTCTGTGGGATCCGGGGCAGATCACCCCATTCTCTGGGCTTAGTTGAAAATTTTCCTCATCTGAAAAATCCCATCTTGGGTATAAAAGTCTCCAAATAAGTCCGTGTGAAAGCTCCCTCCTTAAAAACACTCTGAGTTGCTAATTGACAAATATAGGTCTCCTTCCTCCCTCAAGAACCCGTCTTCCAGCTCCTGGCACCCTATCCTGCCCTTCACCCCAGACCTAGTTTGTGTCCAGCCAACTGCTAGCTAAGTCCCAGCCAAAATTCCAGCTCATAATGGCTTAATGTTACTCCATCTAACAGTACTTATGTTTTAATGGGAACCTGGGAGACCAAGAGCCACAATGAACTTGCAAAGGTAGGGTTTCAGATAATGTGGCACCTGGGAGTAGAGAGCTGCTTTTGCATAGGGTTAGACAGTCATGTTCTGAGCTCCCCACTCCAACCCCCTCATCAATACTTGGGGAGATTCTAAATCGAGAAAAGGTTAACAGTTTTCTTTACTGCAAAGACTCAGAGCCCTTCTATCTCCAGTGGGCTAACACAGTATTCGGCATATCCCCAACTTTTTTCAAAGGGCTTCATGTTCAGAGAAAAACATTATGGGCAATTCTGAGCAAGTCTCTTTTCTTTATTTTAGAACTGAAGAATCTAAAGCCAAAGTAGCTGGTTGGAGGCAGAGATGGGGCCAGGGCTTGGGTCTTTGCCTTTGTGACCAGCTTTTTATGCCACCTTCCTGCTTTGTACTGAAGATACTGCTTAGTCTGATCTTGCCAAGGCCCACTTTGCAGAGAGCTTTCAGAAAGCCGCTATCCTGGACTCAGTACCTCTTGGCACACCTGCTGATGGAGCTGGATATCATCACCCTATTCTCCTGCAGGCCCAGTTGCTGGAACTTCCAGAACTCTTGAGGGGAAAATCATTTTTGTTTCTCCCCAGTTGGATCAGCTCCATCCTTGAAATGTGACTTATGAGTAGCTGTGCGAGGCAGACGGCACCTGGGGTGCTGTTCTCCGGGCAGCTGGGCCGGCCGTGCCAGCTCGGCACCTCCGCGTGGCCTGCACCTGGGACCCACATTCCTGGCATTTCTGCCCAGGCAGCAGCGATGGACATATATGACTGCTCTTGACTGTGGCCTGGTGTAACCATGCAACATGGATGTGAGCAACAGGGATCTATCTGATGGCTTGAAAATGAGGCAGTGCTTTACCCTGCAGTCCCTCTGCCCACTACAGACGGCCCCAAACCTATATTTGCAAACTTTGCAACCTCTCTCATGTGAGCCCTTTCTTTTCCCATCTTGCTGTTACCACCTGGAAGCCAAGGCTTCATCCAGCTCCCTTTAGCAATGCAATAGTTTCTAGTGGTTCTCTCGGCTTCTGGCAGACACACATTCCTCCAACCAGGCCCTGTCTGCCCCCAGCCACTCACAGCCTTGAGCTCTCGCTCTCTATAGGCTTGACTCTCCCCACACCTGGCTCTAAAGATTTCTGGTAGTGGTGATGGTCACATAGTGCTGTGAATATACTAAAAGCTACTGAATTGTACCCTTTAAAAGGGTGGATTTTATATCTCAATAAGGCAGCTATTAAAATAAAAAGAAAAGAAAAACAACTTGGAAATCCCCTCTGTTTTTTGCAATGTTTCTCAAACTTCTCTGCAAAAGTAGAAAAGTAGCCTGAAATTGCCTGTCCCAATTATTTCCCCATTCATTCACTCATTTGGCAAGTACTTATTGTGCAATTTCCATGTGTTAGAAATGCAGTAATAAGCAAAACAAGTGTGAGCTGACCTCATGCAGTTTAGTTAAGAAGAACATTTCTTCAAAGTGTCATAATTTAATTTAAGGCAGCATGTGCATTTCACGTTCTAGCCAGTAATATATCAGTGATCATTTTAATGCAGCATATTTTCCCCAAGCTCTCCAGCTAATATCGCTGTTCTGAGAAGATGCTCTTGGTTGACCCAGAGCTTCATGTTCCCTCTGCTCCATCACCAGGTTCCCTTGGAGGTAGAGGGTGTTGTGATTCACTCTCCGACATGTTGCCCACTCTATTTCCTTGGGCTTGCATTTGAGGGCTTGTCCTCAGCCGGAGAGAGCGCCTGATTGGTGTAAGGTATACCATTTGTCCTCGCCCATGGAGGGCATGTGATCCAGTTTTGGTCTAGAAGACATTAGGCTTTGCTGGGGAGGTGACAGGGGGCAGGTAATTGTGGCTCTGGCCCCACCTCACTTTGATGTCAGTTAGAGCAATTCTGTTTTCATTTCCTGTGTTGTCTAATATTGGCGTCGTACCACAATGTGTGAAGTAAATTAATAAAAGGAAAAAAAATTCTGATCTAGTTCAACCCATTTTGCAGATGGAGAAACTGAAGACCTGAGAGTCAGGATGTAATCTCATGTCAAGTGGTTGTTTCTGTAAGCTGTTTTTCTTCCATTTGTTTAATGGGAATGTGTGGTGACTGGGGGCTGGTGGGAGCTGGGTGAGGGGTCTGTTATTCATGCTGAGATGGCAGCGATGCCAGCCACTGGTTTACAGATTCATCCATTTTCTATCGTCTTCCCAGCTATCAACTCTTCTTGCAGGTAAGCAGCCTTTGCATGGCTAATGTATCATTTCCGTAACATGTTAATTAATTCTAAATATTTGAGAGGGGATGTCTTATTGTCTCCTTGCTTTTTTTTTTTTTTTTTTTTTTTTTAATCCTGTGACTCCATAGTGGTTTATTTAGAGTCGGAATGTTTCATAAACCAGAGTGGATTTAAACTTAATCGCCACCCCCCCCCCCCCCCCAGTTTTATTGCTTCTGCTGGGTGACAGTGTAAATATTCCCAGAGTTGTTAATGTTCCTTCTCTAATGTGAAGAGGGAATGAAGTCTATGAACAAATGGTTTGTTGCTAACAGGATGGAAAATGCAATTTTGAGATCTTTCATTGAAACTAAACAGAATAGCACCTTGCGTTTGGATATTGTGGGATAGTTCTCAGAGCCTGGTTTACTAGACATCACCTTATTGATCCTGACAACATCTCTGTGAAGTAGGAAGAGCAAAAACTCTTTACAGAAAGGGAAAACAAAGACCTAATAACGATAAATTTTCACACAGTGCTGGAGCCATAATTAATGCTTTGACTTCAGGTTAGCTGTATTGAACAAGAAAACTTTGTGCAACTCCAGCTAGGAGCTGTATGTAGCTGCTTAATTCTCTCTAACCTGGGAGGAGCTGCTTTCCTCGGGAAGCAGATAAGGGAGTTGAAACTCATGGAGACTGAATGCCATCCTGTGGGTTGAAGGTTGGAAGTTCCCAGGCTGGAAAATGAAGGAGCGGGTCTGCAGGCTTGGGAATGCCAGGCTCCCCAGCACTGAACCTTAAATGTGGGGCCAATCCTCACCTGTCAGTTTCTCAGGAACCACCAGAGGAGAAAAAAACGCCTTGATCCCCCATATACCCAAGTGAAAGGGGGAAGGCAGGGTTGAGGAACTCCTTCTCAATCTGCTTGGAGGGGAGAGCTTCCCCATGCTCTTGGCACATGTCTGAAGAGGCATGACCCAAGATGTGTGACCAGCCCAGCCACTGTGGACCCCTGAATGCAGCAGCAGTGAAGATGAGGGAGACCTCCCACCTCACTTACCCTCCAGGCCAAGACAGACTCAGCTTTCCAAGAAGGAGAGGAACATTTTTGCTCTGTGTCCTCCTGTTTGTCTTTGTAATGGTTTGTTGGCCAAGTTAACACTCATTGAGCATCTACTATGCGCTTTTGCATACCAGATGCCTCTTGTTGCTCTGTTTCTTCTACTATAGTCCTCCTGCTGAAGGGTACTTCCTGTTCTGGACTTTTCCTGATTATTGAATATCACCAAAACTTATCCGTCCTGTATTCTTTTTCTTTTGGCCAGTAATTTATTTATTTTTAAATGCTTTATTGATTATGTTGTTACAGTTGTCCCAATTTCTTTTCCCTCTGCTCCCCTCGACCCAGTGACACCCCTCCCACCAGTTGTTCCACTCCCCCTTAGTCCATGCCCATTGGTTGTGCATACAGTTCTTCTCAACATTTTTCTCTCTACCCCACTCCCTCCCACTGTTTCTTAATTCCTGTACCATCTCCCTCCCTTTCCCCCTTCCCCCTCCCTGCTGACCTCTCCCCATAATGTTCTCCATACCTATAATTCTTTTCCCACTCTCGTTGCCTACTTAGTTTGCCTTTGTTTCAGTTCCCTAGCTTCTGTTTTTGGGTTGTTGTGATACAGTTTTCATTTTAATGTTCATAGTTTTGATCCTCTTTTTCCTAAACAAGTCCTTTTAACATTTCATATAACAGTGGTTTGGATCTGATGAACTCCTTCAGTTTTACTTTGTCCTGGAAACACTTTCTCTGCCCTTCTTTTCTGAATGACAGCTTCACTGGATAGAGTAATCATGGTTGTAGGTTTTTGCTTTTCATTACTTTGAATATTTCTTGCCAGTCCCTTCTTGCAAGCAGAGTTTCTTTTAAGAAATCAGCTGATAGTCTTATTGGGACCCCTTTGTATGTAATTCTCTTCTTCTCTCTTGCTGCTTTTAAGATTCTCTATTTATCCTTGATTTTTGACATTTTGATTATAATGTGTCTTGGTGTGGTTCTCCCTGGGTCCAGTTTTTTTGATCTTCTCTGTGCTTCCTGGGCCTGTAAGTCTATTTCCTTCCCCAAGTTGGGAAGTTCCGCTTTATTATCTTTTCACATAATTTTTCCGTTTCTAGTTCTTCTTCTTCACCTTCTGGCAACCCTAAGATTTGGATGTTGGCCAGCTTATAGCTGTCCCATAGGTTTCTGAGCCTCTCCTCAATTTCCTCAATTTTCATTTCCTCTTTCTGCATGGGTTGACTGTTTGTTCCTTCCCTATGTTCTGGTTTGTTGATTTGATCCCTGGTTTTCTTTCCCTCACCACTAGTTTCATATGTGTTTTTGTTCATTTCAGCAGGACTAGCCTTCATTCCTTTCCTGTCTTGTTTAAGATCTGCTGTTAGGTCTGTAAGCATTTTTACAACCAAAGTTCTTAACTGTACCTCAGAAAGATTTTCTGTCTGCTGTTTCGTTAGATTAGATATTTGCTGTGTGATCAGCTGTGTCACTGGGATTTCTATCATGATCTGTGCCATCCTGACAGTTTTGTGTTGACCTTTGCTTCCTGGGTGGAGCTGTCACACCTCCTACACTATAGGGGGCGGAGCCCCCTGCACTCCTCACAACCGGGAAACCCTTCTCACCATGCTGTGGCATTTTCTGTGGGGGTGGGGGTCCAAGATGGATCCCTGCCGTTCACTCTCTGCTGAGAGACTGGGAGACTCCTCCTGCATCCCCACCCCCTCTGGGCTTCACAGTCCAAGGCAATGGGGGTCTGCCTTCCCTGGCATTGGAATCGCAAGCTGATGGGTCTGGACTGCAGCCAAGGGTGCTCCCCAGGTGCGTCTCACCTCCCCTTAAATATGGGTGTCTGTGCTTACTGCCTTCCCACTGCCATTGCCACTGCTGCTGCTGCCAGCACAGCTTGACCTCTCCACTTCAGTTTCAGCCTTCCTACCCATCCACATGAGCACCACGTCTTTATAACTTCATACGTTGGACTTCCATTTATTTTCTGGAACTTCTGGTTATTTCTGGTTTTGCAGTAGTTGTATTCTTTCTTAGTTGTGGAGGGAGATGGAGCATGTCAGTGTAGGCCTCCAACTTGGCCGGAAGTCTACTGTGTGTCTTCTTCCTGTATTCTGTGTCTTTTGTACATTGTTCCCTAACAGCAAATCTGCTGAATGAATTTAAACTAAGCCCTTACTGAAAGGCTGATAATTAATACATGTCACTCTTCTAGTTAAAGAAGTAAAAGCCCCCTGAAATAACCAAATTCAGAAAGACCTGGATTGAGTCCTACTTGATCACTTACTAGCTATGCAGTCTTAGGCAAATCTGAACCTCGACTATCTCTTCTGCAAAAAAAAAAAAAAAAAGAGGATTCTACTGCATGTAGTTGTTAGGAACAATCTCATTTCTTTTTCCTTTCAATGTCCTTGTAGAAAAGACAGGCTAAGAGGGGAGGGCTTCCCTCTCTCCTGACATATTCCTTCCCTGCCCCAGGACTGAAGACAGTCTTCTGCTCTGCACTCTGAAAATATTCACTACCAAAGTCTCCCTGGATTGTCATCATATCCAGGGCAGAAACTGTCACCCACATACTATTGGAAGAGAAATTGTGGGTATTTTATTTCTATTTTCCCTGGGCTTTCTGCAAAGTGAGCCATGTTAACTACTAGCCAATTAACTGACTAGATTTGGGCCCTGTCTTGATACCAGAAGATGGACTATATTTCTAAGCAGGGACTCTGTTTAGTGACCTTTTAATTTTATATCTTGACAATCACCAATTCAGGATACTAATCCTTAAAGGCCAACTCACATCTTATCCCTTCCAGAACATCCCCCAAAGTCCACTTTTGTTTTGGAGCATATGTCATTATTTCAAAAAGGTTTGTTCTCTGATTTTCAGCCATTCAGCTCCCTCACTCATTCCTTGATTAAACCAGGATCTGACATTCATCACAGGTCTGCCAGTAAAGTAGTGAAAAGCCTCAACTCTAAACAGGGAGAGAAATGCCAGGTCAGTGTCTATAGCACCAGCAGAAGCAGAAGGGGCCACCAGCTAAGCCAGTAGGTAAGAATGAACTATGGTGAACACATTACCTGTTTGTTTATGTGTATGGCAGGAAAGGGGTTGCACATGCTTCACAATAGTTGGTTTTCTTAAAGTGAATACATATGCCCTCTGCTATCCTCTCTAGTGTTTACTTTTGTTGAGTGAATGATTGAATGCCAGTGGATGATGACCATGGGATCTTACTTGGCCTTGAGGGTCTAACAGATCGGTCCATGTAGGCGGTGGAAAGAGAAGCCCAGCCTGGTTCATGAGAGTTGGGGTGAACTATTCTTGGTAAAGGTAATTTGTTCTCCATTCTGAGGTGGGAGCATAGTTTTGAGAGAAATGAGGTGGAGAGTTTTGCAGATACAAGCTCATAGAGTTGGAGAGACAATGGAAGAGACTGTGAGATAAATGAAGGGGTTGAGACAAAGACAAGTCATAAATCTAAGGAAAGACCAGTGAAAAGTAGGCTTGGCCCCAAATAATGTAGAATAAGATGCACATGACCTTGGAAGGTTTTACATAGTGCACAGAAGGGGAAAACACAGTTCTGCCCTTGGAGACCCTTGAAGTTAGGCATAGGGCAGGATGCTTGCCTATGTGAAGACACAATCTTCACCTACCCCTCCAACACACACACAACTGGAAGAGGAAAGGTTTGACGACATGGAACATGCCCCTTCAAGTATATCCAAGCATCAAGGATGATTTCTGTTCCCTCACCCAAGCCTTCTGCAATTTCCTTACTTCCCTTCCTCTGATTACTTATTTTCACGGTAAGTATTTGTGAGCCACTTCACTTCTGACTGGGTTGCAAGCCCCCCAAGCTAATACCATAGTTTAGCTGTTAATGCACCTCCTACAGCTCTTTGCAAAGGGGTTGGTGCCCAGAAGGTGATTAGTATAGACCAGTTAAGGAGGAAAAGAGTAGAGTCAGGTGTTTGGAACAGGACCCAGTATTGAAGGGTTAGGTAACCCACATTTTACTCCTTCCTTCCAGTGATTTGTGTTTGGGCGGAGGTGAAGGAAGGAAGCAAGTGGGGAGAAGAAGGTATGAAGTGTGGAGGGACATGTTTGTCTGTCTACCCTTTCCTTGGAGAAACCACCCTTCTCATTCTGAGTCTGTTATTCAGGTAAGCATGTGATGCACTTCCGTGGTCTGGGCCTGGCCAACCAGAGTTCTCTACTCTGTATCCAGTGATTGGTTTAGAGCTAGGCAACCGGGCCAATCAGAGCCCTCTCAGGATTTTGCTAGACTACTGAAGAAATAGGATCCTTCTGTCCTCAGAGAGAGCCAGTGATGAAGATGATTCAAGGCTGTCAGTGACTGGTTTTGCCAATATGGGGAGCAGAATCAGGAGATGGAGAAAGAGGCCCATGCCTGGTGTCATGATGGAATCTGTGATTCATCAGTGTTCCCCAGCTTGCTTCTTGAATTTCCCAATATTATCAGCCAATAGTCTCTTTCCTGTCTGCTTACTCTCTCCTTCTCTCTCTCTCTCTCTCCCTCCCTCCTTCTCTCTATCTTTCTCCCTCCTTCCCTCTCTTCCTCTTTCCTTCTTATCTTTTTTTAAAATCAAGACCAATAATGTATAATAGAAAGAAACCTGACTAATACAGAGAGTGAATAGTCAGTGTGATTCACTCAGACCCTGGTTTCAAAAAAAACTGTAAGTACTATAGTGAGAATGGGTGATATGTTAACACCTGGGGTGGGAGGGGGTGGCCTTCCTCACACTGTAAGTAGAGAGGCTTCTCTGAGTTGCAGAGAGGAGCCAGCCATGGAAAGCTCTGAAGGATGGCATTCTGGGCTGAGGCATCGGCAAGGGCAAAGGCTCTGAGGACAGAAGGAGCTTAAGCTATCGAGGCACAAATGAAACCACCATGACTGCAGCCAAAAGAGCAAGGGGGATATTGACAGAGCTAGACAGAGATGCAGAGCTTGGAAGGTCTTAAGAAAGAAGATGATGGGCAGTTCAGATTTTATTCCAGGATGAATGTCACTGGGGAGCAAAGTGATCTGATCAGCTCTGGCTGTTATGAGGAGAAAGGCACATAGGGAAACAGGGTTAGAAGCAGGACGGCCAGGAGGAGGCTTATGCAATATTGCAGTTGAGCGGGAAATGTTGGCTTAGGCCATGGTGGGTGGAGGAGATCGAGAGAAGAGTGTAGATTCTGCACGTACCTTGGAAGGAGAGCCCACAGGAATTATTTGTACACTGGATGTAGGAGGTGAAGAAATGAAAATCAGATATTTCTTGAGATGATGAAAACTAGGGTAGTAACAAGTTTGGTGTATGTATATATGTGTACCAATGTAAATGGACTTTGGAAAGTTAAAAGAGCCAAATACTGCCTCTAGGCTGTTATCTTTTGGAGGGCCGGAGCGAGGCTCACCTGGAGACTGGCTCAGAGTAGGCTGGATGACTGTGTGTGTGGCTGGGTGGGTAGATTTGGGGATGGAGGGATACAGGAAAGAGTGAATGAGTGGGCGGGTAGATGCATGGATGGATGAATGGATTGGGGATTGCATGGATGACAGGCTATATGTACTTTGGATGTCAATACCCTATCAGAATCTTCTACTGCAGGAAGAGAGGGACTTAACTTCCTCCCACTTGGACAAATTGTCTGTCTCAAGTAAACACTGACTACACAGGAGGCTCAGTGGGGGCTGATTTAAAAAGCAGCTGGGTTTTGGAACCTTTGGCCTGGAGAGAAGCAAGGTAAAAACTGAGATGCTACATGTCTGTGAGCCTGGAAACCAGACATGCAGCTTCCTACCGGCACCTGTCCTCACCTGGGGATAGGAGGAATGGCTGGGGTCTCATCCAGACCAGCTCTTGCCTTCTCCTGGCCTGGCCTGCGAACTTACCTGGAAGGATGACAGGCTCCTCTCATAGGTACAGGGAGGGAGCAGCTGTTATCCACACTTAGAATCTGTGGACAAGCCAAGGGAAATGTCTCGTCTAATTAGACACCCTCAAAAAACTCTGTGAAGACCAAGAGGATGGTTCTACATGGGAATCTATGGGTTTGGATTCCAGTCTCATGCAATTATTCACTCTTTTATCAGCCTTTCTCTGGGCCTTCTGTGAAACTCGATTCAGTCATCTCTAAGACCTTTTACATAGAAATTTTATAAAATATCAATCCCATTTGTTTTAAATATTTATGCTTAAAAAACAATTTTATGGAAGTATAATCTACATAGCATAACATTTATCAATTTTCAGTGTATAATTCAATGATTTTTAGTAAGTTTACAGAATTGTACAATCATCACCACAATCCAGTTTTAGAACATTTTTATCACCTTAAAAAGTTCCTGTGTCTATTTATAATCAAATTCCATTTCCACCCCCAGCCCCACACAGTCACTAATCTGCTTCTTGTCTATAGATTTGCCTCTTCTGAAAATTGTATGTGAATATGTGATCTTTTGCACCTGACATCTTTTACTTAGCATCATGTTTTTGAGGTTCTTCCATGTTGTGGTAATTTTTTTTAAAACAATGGAAATAATTATAAGTCTTTAAACAAGGATGTAATCTTACTTTTCTATATAATCTCCCAACACATTCCAACATTGGTTTTAGACACACTGGATTTGAATGAGGCTCATCCCAATTTCAAAGCTTGAATTTTCAAAGCATGAATTTTCAGTGTAAATTTTGGAAAAGTCTGGATTTTTTGTTACGTAGAGCACGTCTGGTTGGTTGTCTGGTTCTTCATGGGCCAAATGACTGGCCACTTCTGCCTATCATTCCTTTAAAAATGGTTTGCTCAACCCCTGAAAACAGCCATTGCCCTCCCTTTAACTGATCAGCAATGAATGGATTGCTTCACCAGACACAGGGTTTCTGTTTGTTTGTTTAAAAGTCACATTGTAGCATCTTGTCTGAGACATGTCTAGGAGCGAGGCCATTTCTGAATGAAGAGTGAGCCAAGATACAAACGTTTGCAGTGATCCCCCGGCCAGCCCTGAGACATGTGCCTGGGAGCATTGAGCTGCATTTGTCCACCTGTCTTTTCACCCAGTAGACATTGGCAACCCACTATGTCCCAAGTGTGCACTAGGCATTGAGGACACAAAGGTGAACAAAACTGATATAAATGTGCATTCCTCAATATTTCACCTTGGGCAAATTTTTATGTAACTTCTCTGGGCCTTGGTTTTCTCACCTGTAAAATGGGAAAATGGTGAAATCAGCCCTGTAGGACTTATACAAAGAGATAATACCCAATGAATACTTAAAACAGTGTCTGACACTTAATAAACACTTGGTAAGTGGCAGCTATGTTATTATTATAACTGACATTATTGTGGCACACCCTGGAGTCAGATAATTAATGTTCTTCACAGACAGCACAGACCTGAAGCTCAACAATCATAGAAAAGCAAATGAGTACTAAGTGGGAATTTGCTCCGGTTACTATGGGCACACAAAAGAGGAAGTTTTGGGCTTCACTTAGCGTGGCAGGGGGAAGATTGGCCAGCTGCAAGCACTATTCCAGACATTGACATGTCATATATTGTAACAACTCCGATTACTTACCATTCACATGAAGAGAGTAGCATCCAGTTCAACTTGGACTGTCCCCAGCACAGACCTTCCCTGTCCGACGTGATTTCATGGCTGGTTGTGAATCTGCCCTGCTCCTTCCCATCACCACACCTTCCCCACGCACTATCATCTCTACCCATTCTCCCTGCCCTTGTCCCATCTATCCATCTGAATATTGCTCATGCCTGACTTGTTCCTGAAGTTCTTTCCAACACCTCCAGCTGACCTGGGCACTTCCTTCACAACTCTAAAGACTTTGCTGCATTAAGAGGTAACGTGAAGGACCCTAGAACACCCAGGTTTCTTATGTCACAGATACCAAAACAAAGGCCCAGGCAGATGAGACCCGCAAAGGGCAGCAACGGCACCTCCCTGACTTAGCTGTCCAGCCTCCAGAAGTCACCTTTACTCTTCCTTCCCTCAGACCAGCTCTGACCCATCCCCAAGGTCCTAATACCTCCCTGTTCATCCACCTCAGGCTCCTCAGCCACCATCCAAGCCTGGTCCATAGTCATATCTCAGCTCCCTGCCTTATCTCACTCCCCCCACTCTGCTGTCCCAGCACAGCAAGAATGATCCTTCTAAAACATAAACTTGACTGTTCCCCTGCTCCACTTAGAACTTCGGTGGTACCTGCTGGCTCCAGAATAAAGTCCACTGTTTTTAGCAACACTTTGCCAACCAGTATCTGCTGCGGCCACAACACCACTGCAGCCTCCAACCTCCCCACATTACTCAGGTGCACCCTAGAGAGCTGCCCTTAAGTCTTTGAACTTACCATGCCTCTTCTTAACCCTGGGTGTTCTCATAGGCCCTTGCCTCTGCCTGGCACTCTTCCCACCCTTCCTCCCTTTCTCACCCACATGCCCCTTTGCCTGGGTGATACCTACTCATCTTTCAGGGTCATTCAGCACAGTCCCACAAGGGTTAGGCCTCCCACTCTGGGCTCCCATAATTTTCCACCCAGGGCTGTAACTGCTGTTGTAACTATCTTCCCCACGTGTGCACTCTCAGCTCAGCAAGTATGGTTCACAGCACAGGGTCCCCAAACAGGGCAGCCAATGCTTGTTTGGGTGGTGCTGTTCTTGTCATATCTTTAACTTTATTATAAAAGTCACGTGAAGAGCTTTCTGACCTACTTTTGCCAGTTAACTGTATTTGGGGGTACAGGGTCCTAAAAGTAACACTTCACTCTTCCTAACAGGGAGAGAGACCAAGATGTCAGCTTTATTGTTGATGAGAGCTAGGCTGGAGAACTCAACTTTCCCAGCCCATCATTCCTTGGGCCTCCAGACAGACACATGCCCAGGAATTGCTGCCTCCTTCTAGGAGGAGGAAAAATAGGTTGGAGGGGCCAAGTTTCTGATTGGATGAGAAGAAAGCAAGAGCCTAGCCCCAGCCCGATGAGCTGTGGCCGGTGTTAGGGCCTCTAAGAACAGGGCACTGCCTTCCAGCCCCTGGCTGGACTTAGGGAAAGTGTATTCCTCAGAAGAAGAGGAAGATTCTGGGAAAATAGAACAATAGTTTACACTTCACAGACCTCCTCAGATCCATTCTTTCTGCTCTGGACACTACCTCTTAAGAGCAATATTCTAACTTGACATCACGGTTCCAAATCTTTGTGGGTAAGGCTTGTTTATAATGTTAAAAAAAAAAAAGTTTCTGCCTCCCTCCCTGCCACCAACTCATGAAAAAAGTGCTACTCTATTAAAAGCTTGGGGGTTGTGGAAGAGATTCTGAATTAATTACCAAATATTCATCCCTCCCCTTCCTTAGTTAACAGAATCCCAGGTTTTGGCTGAGCATCTTACAGCCAGGATAAAGGACTATATTTCCCTGCCCACCTTGTAGCTCAGGTGTGGCCACATGGTCAAGTTCTAGAGCATTGTGTGATATTTCTAGAAAATCATCTTAAAGAGAGCAAGAGAGATGTCTTCTTTTCCCTTTTTCCTGCTGCCTGGAACACAGACAGCTCTGATAGCTGGGATTTCAGCAGCTGCCCTGGATCAGAAAGACAGAAGCCACATTCTGAAGATGGCAGAGAAGAAAGATAGAAGTTTCAGCTTCTGATGTAATCCTAGTTTCCAGTCTATATGAGAGAGTAAGAAATGTTGATCTTGTTTTAAGATACTGCTGTTTAGGATTTTCCGTTATAAGCAGCTGAATCTTACCCTAAGGAACACAGTACCAAGTGATTCAGAGAATCCTTGAAATAAGATTCTCAGGACTGAGTGGCCTAGAATTTGGAAAAATTGAATTAGAAGGTATATTGCAAAGAAAATCATGATGATTGGGGGAGAGGGTGTAGGTGCCTAGAAACCACATATACTGGGATGTAGTGGATAAATTGTGGATGTGTAAACAAAAGGTGAGCAGATTGAGGGAACATATTTTGAGGGACAGTTCCAGAGAAGAGTGATAAAACTTCTGGATTGGTCTGGAGCATAGAAATTACTGTAGGACAGAATTCATCACTAACTTTCTAATAGTTAGAATGGTTTAGATATGGAACAGGTTGTAAGCATGGAATAGATAGTGTGTTAGTCAGGGTTTTCCAGGAATGAATAGATGAATAAATATTATATATGTATTTCATATATATGTGGAGAGAGAGAGATTTATTATGGGGGGATTGTTTCATGTGTAAACTTGCATATATTATTATGGAAGCTGAGAGGTTCCATGATCTGCTGTTTGCAAGCTGGAGGCCCCAGAAAGCAGCCAGTGGTGTATTTCTAGTCCAGACCCAGAGGCCTGAGAACCAAGGGAGCAATGGTGTATGTCCCAGACTGAGCTCTGGTGTCCAAAGGCAGGAGAAGATGGATGACCCAGCTGAAGCAGAGAGAATAAATTTATTCCTCCTCCACCTTTCTCTCTTATTCAGGCCCTCAACAGAAGAGATGATGTCCACTGCACTAGCAGGGCGATCTTGCTTACTCAGTCTCCTTATTCAAATGCTAATCTCTTCCAGAAACACCCTCACAGACACACCTGGAAAGAATGTGTTAACAACTATTCTAGCATTCCTTAGCCTAGTCAAGTTGACCCATAAAATCGACCATCACAGGTGGCCATCCGTTTTCCATTGGCTAATATTTGATGAAGTGATGTGATTCGAAGAAAAACTAAAGAAGGCATTCACCAAAAGTTAGGACCTGGGCTAGAATTTCTGATGCCTGCTCTATTTCACAAAAACCTCCCACAGTGCAAGGCTCATACATAGTACGTGCTCAGTACATCTTTGCTGAATGAATGAATGTACAACCTAGAGACCAAATTCTATTTTGATCCAATCAAAAGAAAAAACAGAGAATTTTGATTAAAAAAAGATTTGTGTATATCCTTAGGATAAAGGCCATTGATGTTGCTATGCACTAAAAACCCTTTGGAGGCATAACTTAAGGACATCCTTGTCCCTTGGAGAGCCACGTTCCTATGATATATAGTATTTAGGGAAGGGCATCACCCTTGGATCTGCTCTCAAGGTATCCACAGGGAAGCTGTTTCCTCCATGCCTGTGGGAGCCACTACTGACAACATCTGGGCTTCTTCTCCATGGGCTCCTACTACTGCCATGGCCTCAATGGAGGCCGCCTCTTCCACCCCTTAGTTCTGCCAAGGCAGTAAGGAAGGGTTGTGGACATCTGAAAGGAATTGTAGCTTAGGAAAAAACTGAAGCCCCAGAGTAAATATGACACTTCCCATCAAGAGAAAACAGCCCAGTGATAGAGGAGACTGCTCTATCTGCTGTCTGCTGGAGCTCACGTGTGGGTACCCCGGGTCTTGTCCTCCTCTGTTCACCTGAGCCCAGCGTCTTCCCTCGCCTCTAGTCCACAGGGTGACTCCCTCTTTAGGAGAACCCCTCTCTTACCCACAGAAGCTAGAATCACTTCAGGACAAAGCCCCTTCCCCAACAGACAGTTGGAGGAACGTTATAATTCCCCAGCCTTACCTTTCCCAAAGCCCGAGTCATCCGATTTGAAATGACACTAAAATGAAATCAACAGAAGAGTTTGAGGACAGTAGATAATAACCTAGGGAGGTCCTAGTGTTTGCTCCAAAGCAGCATCTGCTCTAGGGCTCCATCTCCCCATGTTCCTAAACACACACACACACACCCCCAACACTCCCAAGGAGTAACAGTAATCTCCAGGGCCATCAGGATTCAGATGCATTGAACTGTAGGAAAACCTTTCTCTAATTAGGTTACCAGCCACCTGAGGAGCAAGTGGAGCACCAGAGGCATTTCCTTCTTCTTCATTTATACACTGGCTAACCGTCCTGGGAGAATGGCCACAGCACAGGAACATCCTCATTACCTTTGCTGCCTTCAAACAGCAGAGAGACCATCCCTGGTGGGTCCTTTGATTCCACAGAAGTTAGCAAAAGCTTTGAAACCCCTGCTTTTCGCTGGCCAGGTGGCCCCACACTAACCTCTGAAAGCAGAAGGAAGGCAAATGAGGATTTATGGCCTCCCTGCACATCGCAACCTCCTGCGTGGACAAGAGTGTTTGTTCTTCCTGTTACAAATGCATGGAGTATATCAAGGGTCATGGTTTATGGGGCCACAGCAAGATTTCATCTGGAATCAAGTTTCCTTGTCTTCAGAGAAGGGAAAGGAGCTGGCCTGTGTCTTCCTGCAGTCCTTCCCTAGTTCCTCCACAATCACTCTGGAGAAAATGATCAGTTTCTTCACAAAGACTCTTTGCTGCGGCAGACAGAGCTCTAGCTGGCTTGGAGCACTGCATGAGGCATCTGGCTTTTCCTTTCCATTATTTAGGCACTCACTGAATTGTGGAAGGTTGAATAAGGCAAAGGCATAATGCACATGCTTCTTATCCAAAGGACTGGTATTCTTAGTATGAAAGCCAGGCTAAATGAAATTAAAATCTAAAAAAAAAAAAAAAGAAAGTAATAATAATAAAAAAGACAGGAAAATATATTGAGGCTTAGATCATTGGTTGGGGTTACACAAGCATTCTTCAGTTCTGAATCTCCATGGAGTGTTTCTTGTGGACATGTGTATATGTAAGTTGGGGGGAGCTCATTTTGGGGCAGAGAATAAGGCGAGGATAGGGAGAGAGCCATGGTGAAGAGGCTGCTTCTGTATCTTTGAAAGAAGACCAGCAGCCAAAGCTGGTCTTACTCATCCTAGCAGGCAGGAGAGTAGAGACCTAAAGTTCCTGAGCACCTACCATGGGGACAGCCCCATCCTGGGCACTGCCCTGTGTAGAGTCTTGCCTCTCAGGAAGAGAGTGTGAGGTGGGTCCTATCACTCCCATTTTACAGGTGGTAAGACTGAAGCCCCAAAGAACTCCTTGAGTTTCCCAGGTCACTATGCTGAGAGTAGCAACGCCAAGAGTTAAGCCCCAGTCTGTCTGATGTTGAAGTTCCTGCTCCTTCCTATACCAGTCACCACTACTTGGGGGAGATTTGCTTCTGGGCTCAGGAGTGTGGACAATTGAAATTAACCCTTCCCCTCCCCATTATGTCAAAACCAGTTTCTCTGGATTAAGAGGAAACCTTAGTCCAAGCAGGACTTAGAAAATAACAAAATAGTGCTGACCAGGCCCTGACTCAGGTGGCCCTTGTGAGGAGCTGGATCAGCACAGTCTGGGACAGGTTGACGGACTGCTAGCCAGAGCCCCTACACACAGACCATAAGACAATGCTGAGACAGCCTCCAGGAACCCAGGCAGGCAGACTCCTCACTGTCCACATGGTCTTAGGTTCATGCCACACTGGAGGTGGGCCTGATCTAGCTGACAGCAGCACCAGGCTACCAGTCAGCTCACAGCTGAGGTAACCATTGTGCCAGGCCCCCAGGGCAATGAACTCTGCTCAGAACTGAGTCAGTCTTGCCCCATTGGAGAGGACAGATCTGTGATCCTGGGGCCCGTTCCATGAGCCATCTCCCTGCCAGGAGATAGGGTAAAACTTCTTAGAGATGCAGTGTCAAGTAGAAGGAGATTCTTGTACTTGAGAGGCAGACAGACCTGGGCTCAACTCTCTGCACTGCCAGTTATTGGCTGCGTGACCTGGGGCAAATGATTTAACCTCTCTGCCCTATCATGAGGGTGACTAGAACAACTGCATGGAATTATTGTTTAATGAGATGAGACAAGTACTAAAAGCACTTAGCCCAGCACTCTCAAGGACAAGGCCATGCTCTATCCTTGTAGCAGGTGTAGGATCTGAACGGAGTGAGTCCTCTGCTCTCTTCCTTCTCAGGGAAGAGTAATAATAACTTGAGCTACAACCCAGGCAAGGGCTGAGCGCTTATGCAATCATTGTCTCATTTCATGGCCACCATAAGCAAGTACTATTACTAAGTTCACGTTACTGCAAAGAAGCTTAGACTATAAGTTGCTCAAAGTGGCAGGGCTAGTACATGATAACAGGGATTCCACGATGTGGGACTCCAGAGCAGCATTTAAATTACAGTACTTCATATTCCAATAGGAACCGTGGAGCACGGCCCTGTGTTGGTCTTGCTTTTCTAGAGTCCGTTTAGTATGGGCCCAAAGGGGCAGGTGTGTGAGTACACATGTATAAGTGTGTGTGTGCATGTGCATGTGTGTATCTTTTATGTCAAGAATAAGGGATGAGGTGCTGGGTGTACCTTTCAGATGCAACGGGAACTCGCACTAAATTTCTGTTTGTCTATCTTTAGTCAGTTCACTGACTTCTCCCAGGTGTCCCTGTTCCTGGCTTTGAAATAGAAAGGAGAGTGGCTTCCACATTCTCACCTGCTCTCAGACAATGACTCTGAGGCCGTGAGACAGTCTCCTTTCAGCCTGAGTGACAACTGGCTCTGAAATTGTTCTCACCCTCTGTGAGAATGTGCTGTGCTCTTCCGACAAGCTCAGATTCTTCCATGGAGGGATAGCCATGTCTGGGATTTCTCTGGGGCCACAGCGCTATCCTGGGAACACAACTGGGTATTTAAAGAATCGTTACAAGATCTGAAAGCAAAATTGTACGTGTGCATGCGCATGCCTGAGAGCATGGGCATGTCTTAATATTCCTCTTTGAGAAAGAGCATGCTTTCTATTTAGAATGCTGTGCTGTCTAGAGTACCTTTTGATTGACAGCCTCATTTGACCTTCATGCCTCCCTTACCAGGTGAACAAGAGCCAGTGAAAAAACAGGCTCAGAGAGGCTAAGCAACTTGCCAAAGTAGTGGACTCTTAATCAGACCAGCAAGCTCTCACCAACCTACCCACAAGACAAAACAGGCCTGGCTGTGTGCTGCAGACCCCTTTCTTGGCAGAAGTGAGCATTGTTTGAGAGCTCCACCTCCTCACCCCTGCTCCACAGAAGTCTGAGGGGCTGCCAGATAGGGAAGGGGCAGGAAGGTGCACTGGCTTTTCTGGCCTCCTCTTCTTTGCCTCTTGGTAGTCTTCAACACCTTGTGAGTCAAAGAGCATCTGGGTACGCTTTCTTCCCCACAGGCAAAACCAGAATGCAAGTGGGTTTTGGACCATCATGTGCAGGGATGGATGGTCCTGATGTGAGGGTGCACACAGGGCTGCAAGTCAGGATCCTGTTGTGTGCCAGGGTAACTCTGGGGGAGGGGCAGGAGACCTGGAGTGACTTCATGGGTTCTGGTAATGTCTATGTGTGTGTGATAAAGATAAAGGCAGAGAGAAACAGACACACAAGAGACTGATGGGCCCCCTACAAGAATTGGAGGAGCCATGGGAGATGCAGCAGAGGAGACTACAGATCTGTCATTTGGGGGATCTTTGCCTTGGGCACTGCCCTCCTCTGTTCCCACGCCCCTTGGCCTCCAGGTCCCTCAGAAAACACTTTTTTCCCTGGGGAGAAAATCAGCTTCACCACTGGTCTATGAACCAAAATAAGATTCAAGAAATTGTTCTATGAGGTTTAAGGTGACTTCCGGCCAAGATGGAGTCATAGACAGACATGCTGTGTCTCCCTCCACAACTAAGAAGGAAAACAACTAGAAAAAAACCAGAAGTTCCAGAAAATCAAGCTGCATGGATGTCCAACAAACAAAGATATAAATAAGAAATACTCATCCAGACAGGTAGGTGGGGCAGAGCCAGGGTGGAGAGGACACGGTGTGTTGGCAGAGGCAGCAACAGTGGCAGGCCAGCAGAAAGTGCAGTCATATGTTTTAAAAAGTCGAGAGGGACACCTGGGGAGTGTTCCCAGTTCCTCACCAGAACATGCAGCTCACAGTTCCAGCACCAGGGAAAATCAAGCCTCATTCCTTTTGATTGTGCAAACCAGTGGGGCAGAGGCAGAAACTGCCAGTCTCTCTGCAGAATCCACTTGTTTAAAGGACCCCACAGTCCTAGATCATCTGTAGACCCATCCATTCTGGAAACAACAGCAAGAGCAACAGTTAGAGAGGCACCAGTCCCACACAGAAGTGGGAGAAGTGCATGAAAAGGGATGAGTGCTGGGCAAGCGGCATTGTTCCTTCTCAGACCCCTCCTCCACATATAGCTCCACAATGTGGTGAAACAGGTCGCCCTCTACTGACGAATCACTAAGGTTCCACCCCTTACAATATAACAGGAGCGACAGCTCTACCTAAGACACAGGCAAACACACACAGGAGACTTCCGGCCAAGATGGAGGCTTAGACTGACACGCTCCACAACTAAGAAGAAATACAACTACTGCAGAACCAGCAATAACCAGAAGTTCCAGAAAATAAATGGAGGTTCAACATATGAAGTTATAAACAAGTGGTGCTCATCTGGGTGGGTAGGAGGGGCGAAGCCAGGTCGGAGAGGTCAAGCTGTGCTCTCAGCGGCAGCAGTGTCAATGGCAGTGGGACAGTGGTAAGCACAGACACCCGTATTTAAGGGGAGGAGAGACATATCTGGGGAGCACCCTCGGCTACAGACTAGACTCGTCAGCTTGCAATTCCAAAGCTGGGGAAGGCAGACCTCCACTGCCTTGGACTGTGAGGCCTGGAGGGGATGGGGATGGAGGAGGCTCCCAGTCTCTCAGTGGAAAGTGAATGGTAGGACACCATTTTGGACCCCCGCCCCCATGCAAAATGCCACAGCATGGTGAGAAGGGTTGCCCAGTTGTGAGGAGTGCACGGAGATTCACCCCCTATAGCGTAGGAGGTATAACAGCCCCGCTCAGGAAGCAAAGGTAAACACAAAACTGTCAGGAAGGCAGAAAGGATAGAAATCCCAGTGACACAGCTGATCACACAGCAAATATCTAATCTAACGAAGCAGCAGATATATAATCTTTCTGAACTCAGTTCAGAGCTTTGGTTATAAAAATGCTTACAGACCTAACAGCAGATCTTAAATAAGATAGGGAAGGAATGAAGGCTAGTCCTGCTGGAATGAACAAAAACACATATGAAACTAGTGATGAGGGAAGGAAAACCAGGGATCAAATTAACAAATCGGAACATAGGGAAGAAACAAGCAGTCAACCAGTGCAGAAAGAGTAAATGAAAAGTGAGGAAAATGAGGAGAGGCTCAGAAACTCATTGGACAGCTATAAGCAGGCCAACATCCGAATCATAGGGCTGCCAGAAGGTGAAGAAGAAGAACTAGAAATTGAAAAATTATGTGAAAAAATGATGAAACAGAACTTCCCTAACTTGGGGAAGGAAATAGACTTACAGGCCCAGGAAGCACGGAGAGTTCCAAAAAAACTGGACCCAGGGAAAACCACACCAAGACACATTATAACCAAAATGTCAAAAATTAAAGATAAAGAGAGAATCTTAAAAGCAGCAAGAGAGAAGAGAATTACGTACAAAGGGGTCCCAATAAGACTATCAGCTGATTTCTCAAAAGAAACTGCTTGCCAGAAGGGACTGGCAAGAAATATTCAAAGTAATGAAAAGCAAAAACTTACGACCACGATTACTCTATTCAGTGAAGCTGTCATTCAGAATAGAAGGGCAGAGAAATTTCTTCCAGGACAAAGTATAACTGAAGGAGTTCATCAGATCCAAACCACTGTTATATGAAATGTTAAAGAGACTTGTTTAGGAGACTTGTTTAATAAACATTAAAATGAAAACTGTATCACAACAACCAACAACAGAAGCTAGGGAACGAAACAGAGGCAAACTAAGTAGGCAACGAGAGTGGGAAAAGAATTATAGGTGTGGGGAAGATTATGGGGGGAGGTCAGCAGGGAGGGGGAAAGGGGGGGAATGGAGGGAAATGGTCCAGGAATTAAGAAGCACAGTAGGATGGAGTGGAGTATACAGGTTGAGAAGAACTATATGCACAACCAATGGGCATGGACTAAGCAGGGGTACAACTGGTGGGAGGGGTGTCACTGGGTGGAGGGGAACAAAGGGAAAAGAAATTGAGACAACTGTAAGAGCATAATCAATAAAGCATATTAAAAAATAATAAATGGTTTCACAGAACAATAGAACTTTGTGTGATGAAGGAAATGTTCTACATCTGTGCTGTCCATTGCAGTTAGTAATCACTAACCATTTGTGGCTATTGAGCACTTGACATATAGAGTGTGCAAGTGATGAAATGCGTATTTAGCTTTATTTATATTAGTTCATTTATATTTAAACTTAAACAGACTCATGTGACTGGTGGTTAACATATTGGACAATGCAGCCTAAAATGATAAAATTCAAGAGTAAAATCTATACATATTGGAGAGGTGGCAGAAGTGGATTTTTATAGGTAGGAATTTCTCAAGGTCTTTAAAATTTATAAAATTCATTTATTCATTCATCCAGTCATCCATCCATCCATTTATTCACTCATGCTTGTATCACCACTGAGGAGAGAAGCCTAATGGAACAGAGGGTCTGCCCAGGATGTTCAGGTGGGTCCCTTTGGGGGCAGCTCATATTTAGAAGAACAGTACCACCCTATTTGGTACTCCAGTCCTCATGACTTTGGCAACCTTGTGAGCAAGAGAATTTTCTTCCTTTTAGAAGGATGTTTTGTCCCTGAGAATGGGGAGGGTGGAGGGGTGGAAGGACTTGCAAAGTGGAAGAGTTTGAGTACATTTCCTGGATGATCAGGTTGAGTTTACAGATGGAAATTTCATAGTTATCTTTTTATGGATGTCAATGAGGCAATCTTTGGGAAACCAGGGAACTTAGCATCTGGTTTTCATTGATTTTCAGACTTTTTTTCTTACATGTTATCACTAGCTCATCCACTCCTGAGGCTGTGGTGAAGATTAATTAGCTTTTGTGGATAAAGTTCTTATAGCAGTGCCTATTGCACAGCAAATGCTCTGTGTCAGTTATTATCATTGTTGAGAGAATGCCCTGTAAATGTAGGAGTGGTAGATGCTCATTACATGTTTTGTTGAATGAATGACTGAAGTTGCCAAATACACAAACTTAAAAAGCATCAAACAGAGTCAAACAAAAGCTAAATGTCAAAGTCTGCAATGGTCTTTTCTGCCTACAAAATGGCCTAGTGCCATAGCAAAAGCTGAGCATTGTGAATGTACCCACGAAGATTTACCATCATGGTTTTGTGATCCCCCCACCCCCATCTTAGGGCTATGGTTTCTCAAGTAAGAATGAACTAGACAGTGCCTAAGACCTGCCCTAGCACAGTGATCTAAGAGCATGCCACCTATCTCTAGCTGGGCCTTTTCAATGCTGGAGGCGTAATGACAACATCCACATCTCCTCTAGCCAAGGGGCCTCCAACAATCCATCATATGAACATACTCGAAGATGGGATTTTGGTTCCAAATGACCCATTTTGCAACAGCTGAAGAATTTCCAGTTGTGTCTGCTAATAAGCATAAAATCCAGAAGTGGGATGGTACTTTGGGACAACTGCAAGTAAGCTATGGAGGCACTCTTGGCTCTGCCAAGGGCGGAGGTAGGCCAGCATTCACTGAAATAGACAAAACAACTCCAACGTGGTTCAAATGACACACAACAGAATTTTTAAACCTTTGTTTGGTTAAAGAACTTCTTTGTATGCCTGGCGGCCATTAGGTTGGACACAGTCATAACTCATTTTGGTTGGCTGCCTGCGGGCCTCAATGTGGTCTTTGTCTTGTGAGTACAGAGCCCTTTGGCTTCCTAGTCCATTGTTCTGATTAAAATGCCAGAATTGGTCTTCATATATTCTCTTAGACAAGGAGGGAAAATGGAAGTTGAGCAGACTAGCCTAGGTGTGAAGAATGGGAAGTGTTTCAGGGTGGAAAGGCTGGGGGGTGGAGGGGAGGATGGCCTGGGTGAGATTGCTAAAAGACTCTGTCCTGTATGGTTCTGGGAAATGAGGTCTTCATGCTTGAGTGGGGAGCCAGGCTGGAAAGAGGAATGTGTATTGGCATCTCCTGGGATGACCTCAGCCTCTGAAGGAATTCCTCCAAACTGGACATTTCTGAAGAATGATAAACCCAGATCTGTCTGCTCCATCAGAGCTTCATTCTCTCTCTTCTGTTCAGCTGGCATAGCAACGAGTAGGGAGGTAAGGGAATGCAAGACTTGAATTGGTCAGTCCTGGCTGGCTCTGTCATTTCCTACTTATGGAGCATTAGGCAAGGTTATCTCTCCGAGCCTTGGTTTCCTAAACTATAAAATGGGATTACGAAGTCTATCTTGTAGAATGGTTGGAGGATGAAATGACTGCATAGAAAAGAAGTTATATCAAGAAACATAGAGTTTTCATTATCATTATTTAATGTCTTTATTCAGCATTGACATTTTCAAGGACATGGTCCAGGGTGCCTTGGCCAGTCCATGGGTACCACCGCTCTCTCCCCTACAAGCCCAGCATCCCAGGTTTCACAGCCCCCACTGATGTTCTTTCTCTTCTCCATGGGGCATCACCATCTTTGCACCCAAGTCTTCAGGAGCCCAGAGTTTGGATGAGGCTGGAGATACACATCTCCCCCACCCTGTGCTCAGTTTTGTCTCCTGTAGACCTTGCAGCTCTATTAGTTCAGCACCAGGCTTCTCACACTGGGACAGGGGTTACCTGGTGGTACATGGAGTGTATCAGGGAGTATACAACCCTGAAAAATAAATATGCTACATCTTAGTACACCATCAGTTTTCTTCATTGTTTTTTAATTGAAAATATGTTTTTAATAGTAAAAAAACAATTATATTGAAGAGTAAGATACAAAACTAAAATAAAATTTTAAGTTAAATCCAAGATACATCCATGATAGTTTTCATGTGTGACTGTGCCACAGACCTGCCTGGGAACCTGCTATCCTTTTTCAGTGGACTATTCATTTATGAAATTTTGAAAAGTCCTGGGATGCTTTCCGTGGGTGAAAGGGGAGTAGGAGAAAGAAGGTCAGATAACTTTAAAGCCCCTTGGTTGGACCGAGTGGAATTAGCCAGTTACCTACCAGAGCCCAAGGAAACGAGAGGCAAGATGGTAAAGTGGGTTGTTGAATTACAAGAAAAACCATGATTCAGTGCAGGGGGGTGGTAGCCTCTTCTACTTTATCTCAGTCCCTGTATCTGAGTTTCTTGAGTCACACAGACCTGAAACCAAAGCCAGACCTGACCATGGATAGTTTGCCATTCCAGAATCATGGTCTCTGAGAAGGCAAAATTGGCATCTCTCAAGGTCAAGAAAACAAAGGAGACACTGACTTAACCAAGGAGGCTCTCACACTGGAATTTGATGAGGCTGGAGAAGTCTATGTTGGATGTGGTGCATGACAGGTACACTTTATGGGGATGTTGAAACAGGAACTCTGGAGGAGGAGAAGTCCAGGGATTTCTACAGGAACACAGCTGGGAAGAGAGTGTCCCTACACCAACCATGGAACACACACATCCCAGATCTGGTGATCAATCATGAGAGCTAGATACAGTGGCTGAGTTCTAGGCTGGTGGTTCAAATGATGGTGTTTATCAGAACCATGGTACCTATTAAATATATCCATCCTCAGGAACCTTTTTCAGACCTTCTGAATCGGAATCTAATAAAATATGGTTTTATAAGGTCCTCTGGAGGCAGGCTTCTAGGTTAAGTCCCATATCACCCCAAGTGTCCCATGTTGACCCTGTTCGTCCTTTAAAACCACTGAGTATCTACTCTGTGCCAAGGATGGGCTGTATCCTGGGGGTGGGAGTACAAACCTGTTTAAGATATGGGCTCTGTCTTCAAACAGTTTGAAGACATGAAAAGAAAAAAACAAATTACAGCTTCATGAGTGAATTCAAAGCAATAAAATTATGGCTCTCACTAGGCAATGTTGCTGAGGACTCAGTGAATGCTACACGCCGGAAGGACTATGAGATCATAGGAGGGTTCATGCCAGTCTCTGTCATCAACTGGCCAAGAGAACTGCAAAATGTGGAGCAAATCCAGAGCAAGGATTCCAGCTGGGCCTGTGGAGGGGAGTCAGCGTCTCACTGCATCTGCTGACCTGGTGGCTGGCACCATCACCAGAAGAATTTGCTGCTCAGTGCAGAGAGGGTGTTGGGAGGATGTCTGTGCATAGATCTTGGGAGCAGATATGAGGACCCTTGGAGGAAGAGAGCATGACCCCTCTCCCTGGTCCATGTCTGCACACTGTGAGGTGAGGGCTGCAGTAGGGAGCAGAGGCAACTGTTTTCACAGGTGTTCAAGCAGTGCTTGGGTCCTGGGAACTCTGGGGCATCACAGTGGTTGTCTGTGAACAGTGGGTGAGGGCCAGGGAGATTTGATGCCAGGCTATGGATGTAATTCCCAATGAGAACTAGTGTGAAGAGCTGATGTTTGGTGGCCATGGCTGATCCTTTCCAGTGACAACAGAACGGGCTTCTGAGAGATCCACATGAGATCTTCCTTGTGGGTTCCTGGGAGGATATGCCTGGGGTGGGGGCCCTGCATCAGCAGGTGAATATGATGATCCAGTAGCATCTGAGTTAACACTGGTAAGTGCTGAGATCTTTCAATAAATTGGCAAAGCTAGGAAAAAAGCATGCTACAAAAGGGCCAGGGCATTGTGGGGGCTGAGAGACTGAGTTAAGAGTGAGCAAATATATCTGTGTGGGCTTGTATTTATGGGAATGTACGTTGTCAAGAATGATGAAAATAGCAGTCTTCACCCAGTGGTTCCTACAGAAACATTCTTTGGTTATTTGAGGGTCTGAAAGTCCACAGGAAGCAGGAGGCACCCAGGGAAGGCCGGAGTGGGTAGAGCGCAAGTGGAACCTGTTGGCTCTCATGATACTGGTTATGCAAGGCACAGGGACAGGTTGGACCCTCCTGGGAAGGTGATCACAGATACCATCTGGAGGTGAAGACAGGGAAATCAAGGCCAAGGACCCAGGGGCTTCCCTGAGGAGGGCTCCCTCAGAAGATGAAATCCACAGCTGCTGGCCTTCCTTAACCAACAAGACGGGGCTTCTCATGGTACGCAGGTTCTCGTTTTAGGCTGAGAACGGCAGTACACCCTATCAGGGGCCCTACTGCCCAGCATCCATGTCAGATTTCTAATTGTGCATGACCTTATCATTTATTCCAGACTCTCCATCTCCCATCTTAGGTGGTTCCTTCCTGTCCTTGCACAAAAGGTCCTGTGTGCCAAGAGAGCCACTAGAGAGACAGGAAGCAAACTGGGCTTCAGAGAAAATTTTTAATGCCATTAACGATTCTATTTCCTCTCCACTCTCCACTGAGAGCACAGTCCGCAGGTGACCTCAACCCCCCAAATTCTGACAGAAGCTGCAATCTGTGGGTGACACGACCAAGTTTGTCCTACGCTCCCTGAAAACTACCGGAAAGACATTAGAATTGCAATTTCCTCTGAAATAACAACAATAAGGTAAAATAAAACGTTGTGACAGGGATTTAAATGAGAATAGAATGCCAATTAACTCGGAGGTATTGGATGAGAATGCGTTTCTCAGAAGAAACCCAGGTTGCACTTGGTGGATTAGTTTCAATTTCCCCCCAAACCACTGAATGGCCACACCTGGGAAGCAGACCTCAGAACAATCCAGAACTCGGTGCCAGATCCACTACTTATCACTCTAATTGACACTTACTCGGTATGATGCTCATATATTCACCGAATGGGTTCGATTTAATTTGAAATGAGGATTTTTTTTCTTTTCCCTATTGAAATATTTAATGCAGCAGGCTTTAAAGCTAAACGGCTTCACTCCTAGCATTCTATCACTCTTCCATGTTGCTTTAAAGAATACAAAAGACCCCTACAGCCATGATTTAAAAAAAATTTTTTTTACCAACTCTGTAATTACAAAGCCTATTGATCCATACCTTTTCTTTCAGTAGTGTGATGGGATAGGTGGCAAAAAAAAACAAAAAAGAAAAACCTCCCTCTTTGCTATCTATCCTGTAGTCCTCAAAATTAAATTAAGAAGCACATATCTATTGGAAAGAAGCCATCCTCAGAATCAAGCACTCTTCTACCACGGAACACATGGGTTTCTATTCTCAGCCCCCCTGCCCTACCCCACCCCACCCCCCAGCCTAGGGTGAGGGTGGGAGGGAGGGAGGCAGCATATTTGCGGAGGAGGAGGATGGAATGATCAGGATCCTGGCTCATCACCGGAAAGCAGGTGGGTTCTCCCACCCTGTGTTTATTAGCACTGATAGACGGACCTGCGTGGGAGTATTGAGCATCGCTTACCCCGAGGTGTTACATACTGATACACTGACAGGCAATTATCTTTGGAGATAGTGGTAAAACACAATAATTAATTGGAAGAGCAAGTGAAAGAATGGTGGCCCCAGGCCGGGGCAGAATGGCATTTCTAAAAAACGCTCTGTGAGGCTGGTAATTTAGCCTCAATGGGTCATTTGATTTCACCACTTCCCAGTGTTGAAGCCTTCCCGGAGCTTTGTTTTTCAAAAGGATGAGCCTTGAATGTGTCTCAGACCTCATTAAAGTACAGCCCAACCTCCCAGAGCAACTTTCCAAAATGATGCCTGGCACTAGAGAAAAATCAGTGCCTTAGCGGAGATGTCTCACCCAGCCTGCTTTGTGATGGTGCATGCTGGCAGGGTGTCTTTGTTTCTGACTGAGGCTCACGCATGTCTGCTTAAATAAAACATTCTCACTTTAACGAACTGATTTGGTGGGAACAAGAAGTTCACATGCCAAAGCGTGGGCTGACCTTCATGACCCCCCCCCCGCCCCCACCAGCAGGGGGAAAGAACAATCGTTGTATCCTTTTACTGACAAGCATTGAGAAGTGGGAGCTTTTCTTTTGCTTGTTTTACCATGGTGACATCCATTGACCTATATTTGATATTCTGCATAATATACATGTGTCAGCGATCACACATTTGATTGAAAACGGGGAAAGAGGAAAAGGAAGAGAGGATGGAGGAAGCATTTCACAGTTTAGCAAGAATGAATGTATTATAGAGGATTCTTTGGTTGCGGTGGGGCAGAAACCATCTGGATTTAACTTAAAAAGAGAAAGTGTAGATTTATTTTTAGGACACAGGATGTTTAACAGAACTCAAAGGAAATCAGGCTTCCTGACCTTGGGAACAGGTCAAAATGAGAAGCCACCTGCTCTCCCTCCATATCTCATTGCTTATAAGAACTTTATTTTCCTCTTTCCATATGAATGGACTCTTTTCCTCTCTGGTCCACATGGTGATAAACAACCCCTAGCCCCAAGGACCAGGCTAATGTTGAAGGTCCTAGCACATGAAGAGTGTCTCATTTATGCCCAAGTCTTGGCCAAGGATTTTGATTGGTCTAGCTGAAATTAGGTGCCCAGTCCTTGTCTAAATAACCTCATTTCCAAAAATCCTATCAGAAGGCTGAGGGTCTGATAATTCATGGGTGAGATTATATGATACCAACAAATTTTCTGCAGAGAAGTTATTGGAATTGTAAAAGTAAGAACACGAGGGGGGACCCCCAAAAGACAGAATTATCTTCTGGAGGGTTCCCCCGACTAGGTGAGTTTTCTAGGAACCCATCTGTATCAGTTAGCATTGTTGTGTTCTCATGTTGTGAGAAGTTGTGTTTGGCTTCAGTGAATTTTTTTTTGAAGACTCTTTCAATGTGTCTGCTCAGTTTATAATGCGTGATTTATGAACACACCTGCCCACACCACGCTGAGTGTTCAGCAGTTTTTGACCAAAAATGGCAGGACTCCCATGCCCCGCCCTCCCTATTTACCCAATCTCACCTCACCCTGAGTGACTTTTTTGTTTGTTTCCCCAGATAAAAAATGTCCTCAAAGGGAAATGTTTTGTCAATGTGGAAGAGGTGAAACAACAAATAGCAGAAACACTAAAAGGCATCAAAATCTACAAGTTCAAACTGTTTTGAGCAGTGGAAAAAATGTCTCAATACATGCATTACATCAAATCAAGAGTACTTTGAAAGTGACTAAAGTTTAAACATGTAAGAATAAATACACAATTTTTTATAAATAAATTTTATTTTTTGGGGGGGGTCGCCCCTTGTAAAATGCAATAAAATAGAAGGTTACAACTTACTCTAGAGGGTTAGCCGCTGCAAACAAAATGGTTGTGTATACATTGGGGCAGTTAGGGGTTCAGTGATGTAAGCAGGGAGGATATCCAAAAAAAGTTGCACTATAAAGGTCGTCGTCGTCGGCAGCCGTCCGTCTCGAGAGACGATGGTGTAGCTTCTTAAGAGTCTATCTGCACCGCTGAGAATGGCTGTGCAGTCCGACTCGGGAGTGACACGGTATCTGTCTCCTCCCGTGTTGAATCGACATCTTGCGATGACGCTGGAGTGTCCTCTCCAGTGAAGCTGAAGCTACAGAGCCTGGACAGGGTGATATGGAGGGTCTGCTGTTGCCCATGCAGCAGACCCCCCCTCTCTTCGCAGCTGAAGGGTCCAAGGGAAAGACGGAGTCAATACAGCTTGGCTTCAGGTGCGCCGCAGGAGTTGCCGGTGTTGACTACAACGTCAAACCGCCTTAGGGACTCCGGCTCCGGATTTTCTGTCGGGGTTTACTCCCTTAGCCTTTCCCCTGAAGAGGTATGCCGCAAGGCAGCGGAGGTTTTTTGGAATCAGAGTTTTCCTTCTCTGATGTGCCCTGACTGGAAGATCGAACCAGCGACACTTAGCTCGCAGGCCGACGCTCAATCCACTGAGCCAAACCAGCCAGGGAAAACTATAAAGGTAATAACTTATTTTTTAACTAAAGAAAATGTTGGGGGATATTTAGTCCTAATCATGCTGAGTTATTTAGAGAAAGCTTAGTGAGCAGAAGCCAGAATTTAGTGGTGGTTTGCAACCTTCCCCAGACTGTACTACCCCTTCCTTCATTCTCCAAAGAGGAACTTTATTGTTCTCTAACATCCTGACTTTCCTTTTCTGGACAATCTACACAATCCTTTGATGAAAAATGTTTGGAAGAACCAGTTTCCTTTAGCTTTCTTTAATTGGCTATAAAAGCATTATTTAATTTGGATATTGTAGCAATCACAACTCTTGGAGTTACATGTGATAAAAACCAACTCAGACTGGCTTTAAAAAATAAAAAGGGACAAGTTATGGCACATTGTAGCTGAGAAGTGCTTTGGAGGATCAGGGCAGGCATGGCTGCATGCAGAGGAAATCAGAAGTATTGATAGGGCTCTCTTTCACCCTCCTTCTCTCAGCTGAATCCCCTGTGTTTCAGCTCCATTCACTCCAGCTGAGATTTATTGTTTCCCCTCTGGTCAAAGAAAATGATTGCTGGCAGCCCTACCTTCACGTTTCCCTGGCACCAAGACTCAGGCAAAAAGCTGCTCCAGTAGACAAGTCCTTGCAAGACTCTGATTGGCTTAGCTCAAGTCATGTGCATATCCATGAACCAATAACTGCTACAGCGTAGCCTGGGTCAGAGTCTATGCCCATGGAGTGGGAGGGTCCACAGCACCATTTGATGCCACTTCCGGGACCACATGGTGTTTGAAAGTGATGATTCCCCCAAAGGAAGGGCTGTGTGAACACAAACAATATCCGACCACCGTGGGTATTCGTCTTATACATGTATTAATGTCAGACATTGACAGGGCACATACAGTGCCAATAAATAGCTTCAATGCCAAGATGCTGGGACTCCAAGGATCCATCTGGCGATGCTTCCATTCTCATGGGCTCTTGGCATCCTGCCACAAATTGCTAAGAGCTCAGAAGCATGTGGGGTTACTAAATGGATTTTCTAATAGTAAACCTCTAAGTGAGGGTTAATGTCACTGTTGCAGGCTCTTTGCTCTGATCTCTCCTGAAAGTATCCTTCCTCACCTTTTACAGTGGGATCTGGTTCATTACAATATGAAAAAATGGAAAAGAGGGGACTAATAGAGGTAATGTTTCAATGGGGAAGGTTTTCTCTTTGTGGGTTTTTAAAAATCTTTATATTGAGATCATTGTAGCTTCACATCCCATTGTAAGAAACAATCTGAAGAGATCTTTATAACCTTCACTCAGGTTCCCCAAAGGTAACATTCTGCATAACCAGTATAGTATGACCACAGGAAAAATGACACTGATACAACTCATGGATCTTGTTCAGATTTTACCATTTGAAGACTGGGTTTTTAATAGATAAGTTTTTCTCAAACTTAATTCTTTGAGTTTCTGTATCCAGATGTCTTCCTGTAATAGTTGGAAATCTGCTAAGATCACACCTTGAGGGGAGAGTGGAGATGATCTATAAGACTAAATATAAGTAGGTTGTTCATGTTTGTAAATTACAGAAAGTTTTGGATTCTCAATTGAGAAACTTGGGCTGCACCCAATAGACATTGGAGACACACGGACAATATTTTTGTACCTTGCAGCTGAGTGTAGGGTGACTTGGGAAGGAGAGAAACTAGAGGGAGGGAGACACTTAGACAGCTAGAGTGGTACTTAAGATGAGTTCTATCAAAGGATTGAGGCAAAGCTGTGACATTAAGAAATGGGGACAAAATGGGAGATATGAGAGTTGTAGAGTGGGCAGGACTTTGCACTTGGGTGTGTGTGTGTGTTTGTATGTGTATGTGTACATATCCACTGATGGCATTTATTGTTCCAGAACACGATCCAAGATGCCACATTGCATGTAGATGACCTTTATTTTTGAGTCCTGTTTTTTTTTTTTTTTTATTTGTTTGTTTATTTATTAACTTATTTTTAGAGAGAGGGGGAAGGAGAAAGAGAGGGAGAGAAACATCACTGTGTGGTTGCCTCTCACTCGCGCCCCCAACTGGGGACCTGAAGTGCAACCTAATTATGTGCCCTGACTGGGAATCGAACCAGCAACACTTGGTTCACAGGCCGACGCTCAATCCACTAAGCCACACCAGCCAGGGTGAGTCCTGTGTTTTGAGAACTAATAGAATGTCCAAATAGAATTGTCTCTTCAAAGCATGATGATCTTATCTCTGGGCTTGGCTCAATTTGGCAAAAGGTAGGGATGGATTGGAAAGAGTCAATCTGCCTAAAGTTTTTTATTTTATTTTACAAAATTTCTAGCTATTACCTCTCTTCAACTATTTGGGGAAATTTTCAAGGGGTCCTGCTTTAAATGAGGGCATGTATTATATGAGTCCCCAAGTCCCTTGCTACCTGCTAAGATGCAGAATAGGAGAAGGCTTGGAGAAGCTGCATTGTGGCCGAGGACACAGTACTGCAAGGGTTGGCAGTGGGTTCCTGCCCAGGCCTTTGGGTCTCCAATGTCTGCTCCCATTCTGGGGGGACATGTTGCTGCTGCTCTGCTTATCTTCCCTACCAAATAAATATGGTTGTTTCGTACAAGAACTGTTACTGTTTTTGGATCCCTACGTGTGCCTACACAGTGGCTGACATAAGCTGCTTCTTATGTAGTTGTGGAAGAAGGGAGGGAGGAAGGAGGAAAAGATAGTCTGAATCTATATACTCAAATCATAAGCATTAGGGGGCTAAATTAATTGCTTGACTTAGAATTTAATTAGGGCTTACAACAACAGCTGTTTTATCTTGAGTACCAACTGTATGTGACAACATGTGATACACAGTTACCTACCTGAGACACTATGCCCACTTAAGCTTCCATAAACTGGAGGGAAATCATGAACTACATTTAAATGGCAGGAACAACTTATGCAAACTCTTAAGTAAAAGATTGCTAGTATCTCAGACCTCTGGATAAGGCTGGCGACTGATAATACAGCAGAAGACCTGGGATTGGGTCTTGGTGGTTTGTTAACTTGTGGCCTTGAGCAAGGCCCCCTGGTGTGACCTCCGTGGCCCCATCCGAGAAACAATGGTCTAGATCACTTCCAGCGATAAAGCTGTCCCAACCCTGGTCATGTGCTTTCAGTGTTTTGCCTGAGATTTGGAAAGAATAAATACTGTCAGATTCCTCATGAGCTCCCCAAAGCGGTCTTTGTCAGGTCTCTTAATCCTTTCCAGTCTCTTCCATCACTTCAGATTTTATGGATCAAGGAGGCAGAGGTCTGGACCGGCTGCTGTTGTCGGTCTCTGCCTCGTGCTGGGAGCTCCAAGAGATAGGCCTGTGTGGGGTTGGGTCGTCTGCCTGTGCCCACCTCAGGGATGGCAGGGAGTGGTTCTCTCAGGAAAGGGGATAAATGAGTGGATGAATGAACAAATGAGCAAAGGAACAGAAAAGTGATCATCACTGAGGAAAAGTGGCCCAAACCACAGGCAGCCTTTTCCTGGGAACAAGCACCTGCGCACATGAGCCCCTGTTTGCCGAGAGCCGGGCACCATAGTCAGCCTTTTTCAAGCCCTGTGATCCTTCCAGCAGCTCTCTGAAGTGTACGCAGTTATTCCATTCCATTCCACAGAGGAGGGGCCGAGACCGAAAGACTCAGGGGCACACAGCCGGGACCCAAATCCAATGTGCCGGAGGCCCCAGCCAGCATCTTCACCTCTGCACCAGGGAGACGGTGCAGTGCCTCGCTGCCCCCCATTTGCATCAACAGCTTCCTTTCTGCCCATCTGGCATCAAGATCCCCTTCTCATACCGACAGCCACTGATCAGAAATGATTGAGGGGCTGCCAGGCACCCACAGGGAAGAGGGCAAGATACCTGCTTTGGAACGACGTACAACTGGGTCTCAATTATGGCCCTGGCCACTCACCAGCTGTGTGATCTTGGCCAAGTCATTTAACTTTTCTGAGTTTCAATTTCCTCTTGTGTAAATGGGGATAATGCTGTCTACCACTTGTGGGAGAGTTAGGAATCAGCCATGGAGAGTGTTCATACAGACTGGACACCTAGCCAGTGGGGAATGGAGCAGTAAGAGCAGCACCCCCATAGTTTGGAACAGTTAGCTTTTTTTCCACCTCAGGGAGGGAAGCATGGCAGTTGCCTCTTGACACCCATTTACAGTTGGGGAAGTTGAGCCACACAGTGGTGAAATGACAAGCCGGGATCACACAGTCCATGGTCGGTAAAGCTGAAACTGGAAGCCCAGTGCTAGACACTGCCCTGAACACTTCCCTTTGTCTTCGGTGTCCTACACTTCCACTGTCCCGCGCTGTGAATATCTCGCTACTTTTTCTCTTGGCCCAGAGTGAGATGAATACCCTCCTCTGAGGCCCTTAGCTATGTGAATCACCCACTCAGGCAAAGGTGCTGTCCTGGGGCCTTGATGTGGGAACGTGAGGCCATAAGGCACCTGCTAAAGTCAGTGTCACTGTTGGTCTCCTGGTGTGGTGACAGCAAGGAGATATCCAGGAGTAAAGCAGTGCATGAAATGTAGTGAGCAATCAGATCAAGTCTGGTAGGATCCCAGGGACAGTGGCCTGATCCTTTCTGCCTGGCATCTGAGGGTTGGGAGAGGGGAGATCTGGGTGAGACAAGTCACAGGATGCTTTGACCAGCCCCCCAGCCTCCTCAAAGGGGACACTCTGACCTGGAGTGGGCCCTGGGCCCTCGGAGGTCAGAAGGGAGGGAGCCTGAGAGAGAGCGTTGGAATGTTCAAAGCGGGCTCCCCAGAGGCTGCGTGCGGGCTCCCAGCCACAGCCCTGCCCCCCTGCTGCATCCCACCCTTCCACTGAAGGTACGCATTAGCCTTCCTGTGGGGGAGAGAACGGGTTCACCACCTTTTAAAAGGTCACAGTTTACCTGTGTGACTTTGCACAGTAACAGACCAAGTGCACTGCCCTAGGGCACCAGACTGTCTAGGGGAGAAGGGGGACAGCCCCAGGCTCATCAGCCCAAGAGCTCTCTGTGGGCAAAGCACTTTAGTTTCTGATTTGTCTGTGCAAGCAAGGGTCTGGACTTGCTCGAGGTCATCTCAGCAGTTAGGGTCCCGGGGAGACGACATTCTGGCTCTGCCCCTTCATTTCCCAAAGGCCTGCAGTTCTGTTTTTCAGCTCCATCACCAGATGAGGTTATGCACAGAGATTCTGATGGGACAGGAAGAAAACATATGTCACATCACTCTCAATAACATTTCCCATAACCATATCTTCATTTAAACACATCCAGAGCCCCACTCGAACCTGGCCTCGGCCTCTTGGGAGCGTCAAGACCGAGGATGAGGCCAGATAGCTCGGACCACCTTGTGGCAAACAATGGTGCCCCTCCTCTGCCGGGGACAGGCACTGATGGAAGCCGCAGCAGGCTGTGCCAGCACCAGCGGCAATGCTGAGAAACACCAGGCTGCTTTCAAAGCGACTTCTCTCCTCTCCTTTCTAATGAAAAGCCTCATGTCATCTGTTAGTGCCACGTCTGCTGGAGCATGAATTATTCAGAGAAGTCTCTGTTCCCTTATCTCCCCTCCCAGGGGACGCCCCTACCATTGTCTGCCCTGATGGGTCATTATGCACTCTGTGAATTTAATCTTTTAGGCTATCCAACCCACAGAAAAAAATGTATGAATAACAATTTTCCTGTAATAACCTTCAAATAACCTTTCAACCAGAGTGAGTCATTCCAATCCCATTTTCACATCAAGAGGAGTCAGAGGCAGGCAATTATCTCTCATCTGTTTCAGGAGCTGCCCCCACCTTTGCTGCACCCTTAATTTTTAAAGGGGTGTTGAAGAATGTTGGAGGAGTCAAAGGAGGAGGTACTGAGGATGGTGTGACAAGAGGTGAGCCTGGAGTCCCAATGCCAAGTCTGGGCAGGGATCCCGAGCCCCAGCCTTCCCTCGTGGAGGGTGGCAGGGGTGGGGGTTGGGGTTGCAGAAAGGGACCCAGACTGACGTGCTCCTCTCCTATGGCCACTACATCTGACTGTCATCTATCAGCAAACAGGTCTCTTGTTCCTAACTCCTTCCCTTGCCCCTGCCTAAGGCAAATCTCTCCTCTGCCCAAAGCTTTCCTCAAAGCCCTTCAACAGAAGGCAGTTTCAGATCAATTCTCACTCCTGGTGAGAGCTCTGGGGTGACCATACTGCTGACATAAGAAAGGACGGAAAAGAGTGGGGGCCATGTGCACACCTAGGAGTCCTAGCCTTCTGCCCTGGCCCTGCTGTGCAGAGATCTGGAACATGCATGTATTTAGAGGCAGGTAAAACTTACTGGAAGACTGATACCTCCAGTTGTGTGATCTTGGGTAAGTCACTTCCTCTCTCTGAGCCTTGGAAGGGATTCATGAATAAACTGGAGATAATAATACTTTGCAGGGTTGTTCTGAGGATTAAATGGGACATTGAAGCACTCTGTCTGACATAAAGGCGTGGGCCAGGGCCTGCCCCCCTCCTGGGGCTGAGGCATTCCAACCCTCACTTTCCTCATCCTTTTTTTTCCTTTCCTGAGTTCAACCCAGTTCTGAGCACCTTTTTCCCTTTCTTTGGGCTCCTGGGCTCTGAAGCAGGGTCTGATACACTCCTCCACAATCAGGTCTGGAAACAGCCACTCCCAGTCCAAAAGGAAACGGGAACAATGTTAACCACCCAGGGGACCTTGGCTCATTGGTATCTTGGAGAATTGACTTGCCTCTGACTCCTGGACCACATCTTTAATTCTGCTTATTATTTGTAACCAAATGAAAAATGCAAACCCAGAGTGTGAAATGGCTTCTCCAAGTCATAATCAAGAGGATCAAAAACAGATCCTGGTCGAGGGCCGTGGTGTCCTGTCCCCTCTTGGGGCTCAGATCAGGGCCATGCTGCTCCGCAAAGTGCCTGAATAGTGGCAGCACAGGTAGGATGACCACGGGCAAGAGTGGGAACCCTTGATGTGCCTCAAGTCAGCCTTCTCAGGTCACAAAATTGTTAGCACTCGGTCTTAAAGGTCTGGCAAATTGAGACGACGCCATTGTAGCCACCACCGAGAGCATGGGAAATCTCAGGAGGCCTCTCTGAAGGGCTGGGTCTGGCTCAGACATAGAGCACTTGGAGACAGAGAGGGAGATGCCATGCTGTGAGGATGAGGAAGAAAAAGGCGGGCAAGTACTTAGCAGTATCTCTTCATTATTTGTTTCACACAGTATCAGTTAGTACCTTCCCATGTTCCTGGCCAGCTGTCCTAGCTTACAGAGGGCAAGGATGTGAGAGTCCCACAGCTGTGACACCACCCCTGTTCTTGAGCAGCCTGAATCCAGACTCTTGCTTCAACACTCTGAGAAGCATCCCTTCTCTCCCTCTTGACCTCTCTTGTTCCAGAAAGCTCTGTACCACCTTCCACCTGTCTTTGAAAACTGGAGGGAGGCAGCCCAGACTCAGCCCTTCCTTACTCTCTGTTCCAAGGCTGGTCAGATTCTTGTTCAAACATTTCCTCCTAGTCCCTCCTGGGTATATACACCGCTCAGCATAGCCCCAGCTGCTGCCTCCCATGCAGAAGGATCTTCCAGGGAAAATAAATAAATAAATAAAAAAGATCCTGGAGGCCAAAAGAAAACACTAATAAAAGTTGCCTTTGGGTCATGGGATTACTGTGGGTTGTTTTAAGTTTTACATGTTTTTCCTACATTTTGGTAATTTCCAAACTTTAAAAAATGTGTATTATAAACATTGACAGACTTATAACAAATTACCATTCTCAAACATGTTTATCCCTCCCACTTAAGATCTGATAGAGATGCTCTGGTGTCCAATGGACACACAATCCCTAAGTATCCGAGCACTGGGTCCCAGCAGAGCCACACAGCAGCCCAGTCTCATGACTGACAAGTGTTGCTGTTGGTCAGTGAGTTCAGGGGCTGCTGGACGACTCCCCTGTCAAAAGGAAAACTCTCCACCTGCTAGCTGGCCTGGCCCCTGAGAACTCATACCTGAGGCGCAGAGGCTGCCAGTAGAGCTCTTTGGCCAGCAGTTTGGCGAAGCTGTGTGAGACACGAAGCCCAAGCGGCCCTGCTTCGGGCTCCTCCACAGACCGTAATGGAAAAGCACCCTCTCCTTCACACGTAAGGAATCCTTGCATTGTGAGGTTCCCAAGCCTCAGTCATGGTGCTCGGTGGAGATATGACAGCAGGGTACTGCCAGCCTTGGTAGGAGCTGACGAGGACTGAAGACAAAGACAACATTACTTGGAGGATGCCGTGGAGCCCAGGAGAGGGTCCCTTCAACTGCACGTGGGCTCCTCCAGCCTTGCTTGTCGGTATGTGTGTGAAACAGCCCTGACCTCTTGGAAATGCTCAGCAGTGCAGACTTACCAGAGAGTGGCTGTGCTGCTTCATGGAGATGGGCACAGGAGCCAGCAGCATCCAAGATTACAGAAATGCAAGTCCCTTTTAACTCTCAGACCCTGAGGACATAGACCATTGGGCTATACCTCAGTGGGTCGTTTGCTCACCTGCCTCCTCCACAGGGACTATGGCTGGTCCTGTCCTGTTTCCCACGGCACCTTGTTAGTATGCCAGCCCTAGCAGGGTTTGTTATAAGTGTGTAGCTGGGAAGGTGGAGAAGACAGAACCTTTTGAAAGGGCAAATGTAAATAGAGGAACTGGAGGGTCTTTGGAATACCAGACGGCTTGAGCCATTTAAAAAAAGGAGGGAAGAATCAGAAATGGCAGCCGAGGGCACCAAGGACCAACCACGGGGCCACCATTAGGTAATCACCTGGACTTAGGGCTGGGGTACTGCAGACATCTACGCAGGCTCTGAGGGGAAAGGAGCCCCTTACCCCAGTGAGCACATTTTCTAGGTCTGAATTCAAGCTCAGGTCCATCAGCCTTCACGCTTCATCCATCCCAGCTCCCTTTCCAGCATGCACAAGATAGTTTCTGATCCCTGTGGACGTCACCTTAGCTTTGTTGATTTCTACAGTGGCCATACTCCCTTCACTCCTACTGTCTTCACCACTTCCCCTTACTCTGCCTCATTCATACCTTCATCTATTACAGTCATTCCCAGCTGCCTACTCGTAGACCCTGATCAGGACAGGAGGAGAACTTTCTCCTCTGGTGCTGATTAATAAAACCCTACCATGGTCTCAGCTCCTGGAAAGTTTGCCTTGGAGTCTGGAGCAGATTCTCCTGCAAGGAAAACTCACAGCAAGGCTCGGGAGAGTGCTCTGAACTTTCAGTGTGTGTTCACTCAGATATTTCACTTTGAGCATAAAAGAGCAAAATGGGGTGGCGAGCCAACATTTGTGCTACAAAAACATGTCATAGCAACAACAGCAACCTTTTCCCCAGACAAAATTAGGCTGTATCTATATGCATGTGTTTTCTTTTTTCCTGAGGGTGGAGGTGTTGTATTTTAATGCCTGATTTTGGCATTTGGTGCAGAAAAATAATTGAGATGCCAATAGCCAAATTTTCCTCCATCCGATCTCAGAAAACTCAGTTTATGTTTAAATTTCTTGCAGCTGAGTTATATACACAGTGCAGAAGGGTGGCTGTTTAAAATGCACACATTTATAGCTCCACTGTATTTTTTCAATTTTGGAAAAGAGAACTGAGACATAAACACCACCCCCATCTGACTGCACACAAGGTATGTATGTATGTATGTATGTATGTGTGTGACAAAAATAAGTTCTCTGGGATTTCTATAGCCAGGACTTTGTGCACACAGACACAACACATCAGGGTAGACTTCCAACAGGTGTGGCTCAGGAGAGGCCACAACAAAGGACAGATGGGAGGACTGTGCAGAAACTGATGGAAAGCTGGCAGAAAGAGTGCACTGTCTTTCCCTCTGAAAACCTCCCCTAGTTCCACTCCTAGGCCAGGCATAAGGCATGATTACTGGTGTTATGGCCAAGACTGTAGGAGAGGTAAGTGGTCATAAATGTCATCTCTAGTTTTAGGAGCTAGAGTAGCCACTCTGGGCAAAGGCCAGAATTGCCCCTTATTGTCCAATGGCTAAGAAACCACCTGTTCTTAGAATGGAGAGCCCAGAAATAAACCCACTCCTCTATGGTTAATTAATAGTTGACAAAGAAGGCAAGAACATGCAATGGGGTAAATACAGTCTATTCAATAAATACTGCAGGGAAATTGGATAGATATATGCAAAAAATGAAACTAGACTACTTTTTTATACCATATACAAAACTAAAGTAAAAATGGATTAAAGAATTAAATGTAAGAGTTGAGAACTTAAAACTCCTAGAAGAAAACATATGCAGTAAAATCTCTGACATTTCTCTTAGCAATATTTTTTTGATATATTGCTTCAGGCAAGGGAAACAAAAGAAAAAATAAACAAATGGGACTACATGAAACTAAAAAGTTTTCCACAGCAAAGGAAACCGTCAACAAAATGAAAAGAGCCTACTGAATGGAAGAAAATAGTTGTCAATGATACATTTGATAAAAAGTTAATATCCAAAATTTATAAAAAAAACTCATACAAATAACTCAACACCAAAAAAAAAAAAAAAAAAAAATTCCAATTAAAAAATGGGCAGGGATCTCTGGCTTCTGGGTGGGCTCTCTGGCTCTTGGGCTCTTCTTTGAGGATGCCTAGATGATTGTGCTTCAGCTGCCTGTGTTTTCCAACAGACAAGGCCCTGAAGTATTGAGTATTTTGAAGGGAATTTGTGCTCAGGCCAAGCTGGGTGTGATGAAGGGATTAGAATCAGGACCCAGCCTTCCTTGGCCAATATTTCAAGTAAGTAAGCAAATGGGAAGGCAAGCATTCCTCTTTATGTTGGGGACATGGTCTTCCCAACCTAAGGAGAGAAGCTGAGGTCAAGATGGCAGCATAGGCAGACATGGTTCATCTCTTCACATGACCACATCAAAGTTACAACTAAAATATAGAACAACCATCAGCCAGAACTGTCAGAAATTGAGTTGAATGGAAATCTGACAACTATGAAATTAAAGAAACCACATCCATTGAGACGGAGCCAACAAGCTGGGGCCATATCTGAGACTCCATCAACCTGGCTAACACTGTTTGACTTGCCTTGGAGATCTCCAGAGATTCTGCCCCACCCAACTTATGGGCCCACCCAAGCTGCTTTTCCATATGAGTGGCTGGTCTTGGCTCATGCTTCACACCTTCATAAATCCCATCAAACAAGCAACAGCTGGCCTCAGTAAGCTCCAGGTCTGGCACTATCAGCAGGCAACTTAGATTCACAGCTTGGCTTCACCTGGGGATCTCCAAGCCCAGCACAAGTAACAGCCATCCCAGATTGCTTTATAGCTCAAGGAGGGTGACTCAGGAAAAACACAGGTTGAAGCTGACCTTGGCCTGCACCACCCAGGAAACCCCAGGGCCAACATATCCAGTGGACAGCTATAGACCATGTTGGGGCACCCCCACCCTGCCCCTGCACAGTTGATCCTCCATAGAGAGTGGAGATAGGTGGTCAGTGGTCACAGCCAGTTCTTGCAGCTGACTGGCCTAGATAAATCCCTCCCATTGCTCTGCCAGCAGCAACCAAGGATCAACTACAAGAGGACAGTGTACTCAGCCCACATGAAGGGCGCACCTTCAGTACTCAGCTTGGGTGATAGGGGAGGCTGTGCTGCTGGACCCTACAGGACTCCTACTATATTAGGCTATACTACTAAGACACAGAGTGAAAGCAGCTCTACCCAATACACAGAAACAAACACAGGAAGGCTGCCAAATTGAGGAAGCAAAGAAACATGACCCAAATAAAATAACATAATGAACCCCCCCAAAAAAAGAACTAAATGAAACAGAGGTAGTCAACCTATCAGATGTAGAGTTCAAAACACTGGTGATCAGGATGCTCAGAGAAATGATTGAGTACAGTCACAAAATAGAAGAAGAAGTGAAGGTTATACAAAGTGAAATAAAGAAAAATATACAGGGAACCAACAGTGATGGAAAGGAAGCTGAGATTCAAATCAATGAATTGGAGCAAAAAGAAGAAATAATATTCACCCAGAACAGAAAGAAGAAACAAGAATTGGAAAAAATAAGGAGAGGATTAGGAACCTTTGGGACAAATTTAAAAGTACCAACATCCAAATCACAGGGGTGCCAGAAGGAGAGAAGGAAGAGCAAGAAACCAAACTTACTTGAAAAAAATAATGAAAGAACACTTCCCTAATTTGGTAAAGGAAATATAAATACAAATTCAGGAAGCACAGAGTCCCAAACAAGTTGGACCCAAAGAGGTCTACACCAAGACACATCATAAGAAAAACGATAAAGAGAGAATCTTAAAAGCAGCAAGAGAGAAGCAGAGAGTTGCCTATAAAGGAGTTTGCATAAGACTATCAGCTGCTTTCTCAAAAGAAACTTTGCAGGCAAGAAGGGGATGGCAGGAAGTATTCAAAGTGATGAAAAGTGAGAACCTACAATCTAGATTACTCTATTCAGCAAAGCTATCATTTAGAATGGAAGGGAAGATGAAGTGCTTCCCAGACAAGATAAAGCTAAAGAAATTCATCAACACCAAGCCATTATTACATGAAATGTTAAAGGGACTTATTTAAGAAAAAGAAGTAGATCAAAACTATGAACACTAAAATGACAACAAATTCACACTATCAACAACTGAATCTAAAAAATAAAAACAAAAACAAACTAAGCAAACAAACAGAACAGAAACAGAATCATAGGTATGGGGATCATTTGGAGGGTTATCAGCAGGGAGGGGGAAGGGAGAGAAAGGGGAAAATGGTTCAGGGATCAAGAAACATAACTGGTAGGAGCAAAATAAACAGGGGGGTGTAAAGAAAAGTACAAGAAAGGGAGAAGCCAAAGAATGTATATGCACAACCCATAGACATGAGCTAAGGGGGTATTGCTGGAGGAAATTGGGGTACCGAGTGGAGGGTGGCAAAGGAGAAAAACTGGGAGAACTGTAACAGCATAATCATAAAATATACTTAACAAATGGGCAGAGGACCAGAATAAACACTTCTCCAACAAGGACATATTGATGGTAAATAGACATATGAAAAGTTGCTCAATGTTGCTCATCATCAGAGAAATTCAAATTAAAACCACAATAAGATATCACCTTGTACCTGTCAGAATGGCTATCATCAATAAATCAACAAACAAGTGCTGATGAGGATGTGGAGAAAAGGGAACGCTTGTACACTGTTGGTGGGAATGCAGACTGGTGCAGCCACTGTGGAAGACAGCGTGGAGGTTCCTCAAATAATTAAAAATGAAATTGTCTTATGACCTAGCAATTCTACTTGTGGGTATATATCCAAAGAAACCCAAAACACTGAAAAAATATATGCACCCCTATGTTTATTGCAGTATTACTTACTATAGTGAAGATATGGAAGCAAACCAAGTGCCCATCAATAGATGAGTGAATAAAAGAAAATTGGTACATATATACAATAGAATATTGGTTGGCCATAAAAAAGAATGAAATTTTACCATTTGCAACAGCATGGATGGACCTAGAGGAGCAATTTTCAACCTTTTTAATCTCATAGAACACAAAATTTTCATTGAACTAAAAAAATAAAAATAGTAATCACCTACCCTTTTTACTCCAAAAGACTTTTTTTTAAGTATGTTTTATTGATTATGTTGTTACAGTAGTTCCAGTTTTTTTCCTCCTTTGCTCCCTTCTGCCATGTACCCCCCTTCCCTCCAGCAATCCCGCCCCCCCTTACTTCATGTCCATGGGTCATGCATATAAGTTCTTTGGCTTCACCCTTTCCTATATTATTCTCTACATCCCCCTGTCTATTTTGTTCCGACGGCTTATGCTTCTTAGTCCCTGCACCATATCCCCATTTCTCTCCCTCCCCCCTCCTAGCTGATAACCCTCCAAATGATCCCCATACCTAAGATTCTGTTCCTATTCTGGTTTGCTTAGTTGGGTTTTGTTTTTATTTTTTAGATTCAGTTGTTGATAGTTGTGAGTTTGTTGTCATTTTAATGTTCATAGTTTTGATCTTCTTTTTCTTAAGTAAGTCCCTTTGACATTTCATATAATAATGGCTTGGTGATGATGAACTCCTTTAGCTTCACCTTGTCTGGAAAGCACTTCATCTGCCCTTCCATTCCAAATGATAGCTTTGCTGGATAGAGTAACCCTGGTTGCAGGTTGCCTTTCATCACATTGAATACTGCTTGCCAGTCCCTTCCTTCCTGCAAAGTATTCTCTGAGAAATTAGCTGATAGTCCTATAGGCAGCCCCCTGTAGGCAACTCTCTGCCTCTCTCTTGCTGCTCCCAGGACTCTCTCTTTATCTTTCACCTTTTGCAACTCAAACATGATGCGTCCTGGTGTGGTCCCCTCTGGGTCCAGCTCGCCCATCAGGTGCCTATACACGTATATAAGGATTTCTGATACCGAGAATTAGCCAATTAGATGTAACCTTATTATGCGACATGACCAATAAGATGCAACTCTATTATATGACCTATATATTTATGGTTCAAGACAAGGCATTCACACCTAAAGGCTATTACATTGGTGGTTGTTATTTTTTAATTTGACAATATAAGGTAGCAATTTTCAACTTTTTTCATCTTATGGCACACATAAACTAATTACTAAAATCTGGCACACCAAAAATGTATTTTTAGACAATCTGACAAAAAAAATAGATATAATTTTGATTCATTCACACCAGATGACTATTGTGTTGGCTCTTGTCATTTTTAAGATTTGACAGCTAAGGAAAAAGAGGTCAGTTTCCCTGACTAAATAATCAGGTATTGCATGTTTTAAAAATTCTTGTGACACAGCAGTTGAAAATTGCTGACCTGCAGGGTAATATGCTAAGTGAAGTCAGCCAGAAAGACAAATACCATATGATTTCACCTAGATGTGGAATCTAATGAACAAAATAAATGAAAAAACAAAACAAAACCGAAACAGACTGATGGTTGCCAGAGCAGAGGGGGTTTGGGGCAATGGGTGAAAGAGGTGAAGGTATTTAAAGTACAAATTGGTAGTTACAGAATAGTCATGGGGATGTAAAGTACAGCATAGGATATATAGTCAATATATCGATATCGATATCGGCAGCCGTCCGTCTCGAGAGACGATGGTGTAGCTTCTTAAGAGTCTATCTGCACCGCCGAGAATGGCTGTGCAGTCCGACTCGGGAGTGACACGGTATCTGTCTCCTCCCGTGTTGAATCGACATCTTGCGATAACGCTGGAGTGTCCTCTCCAGTGAAGCTGAAGCTACAGAGCCTGGGCAGGGTGATATGGAGGGTCTGCTGTTGCCCATGCAGCAGACCCCCCCTCTCTTCGCAGCTGAAGGGTCCAAGGGAAAGACGGAGTCAATACAGCTTGGCTTCAGGTGCGCCACAGGAGTTGCCGGTGTTGACTACAACGTCAAACCGCCTTAGGGACTCCGGCTCCGGATTTTTTGTCGGGGTTTACTCCCTTAGCCTTTCCCCTGAAGAGGTATGCCGCAAGGCAGCAGAGGTTTTTTGGAGTCAGAGTTTTCCTTCTCTGATGTGCCCTGACTGGAAGATCGAACCAGCGACACTTAGCTCGCAGGCCGACGCTCAATCCACTGAGCCAAACCAGCCAGGGGTATATAGTCAATAATATTGTAATAACTATGCATGATGCCAAATTGGTAGTAGAAATATTGGGGAAAACACTTTGTAAAGTATATGATTGTCTAAACACTATGCTATACACCTGAAACTAATACAAATAATGTTAACTGTAATTGAAAAATAAAATTAAAAAAAAAGAAACCACCTGTGTTTGGGTCTCTGTGGAATCCAGGGTGATATGTGCTTCGGTACTCTAGAAACACACCTTGTTTCTGGGCCTCCCCATAGCCTCGTGAGACATAACAGGCAGAAATTGTCCTCCTATTTCACAAGTGAGAATTGAAAAGGCTGAGTGACTAGAGCAGGTCACACAACAAGTCAAAGGCAGAAAGGAACTTTGGGGCCTTCTGTTGCTTTTGCAGCAGACCCTAAGAAGAGCATTAGGAGAATGACAGGAGTGCAGGGTGACGTAAGAACAGAGGAAGTGTTGACTCACCTGTTTGCAGACCTGAAATCTCCCTGGGGAAGTGTCAATTACCAGGTTTTGACAAAATTTGCAGCATTAGATTCTGGAATTTGTAAAGGTAAAGGCTCTGTGCCCAAAGAAGTTTGGTAAATACTGACTTAAATGTAGAGTTTTCTACCCTGCAGTACTTCTCTGAGACTTGAATATGCTGAAGAAGCAAACCCCCATAGTAGTAGCATCCAGGATTTTCCAACCCCAGTGACCAGGAGAATACTTTCATGAAGCCCTTACTACTCTGTAGTCACATATTTTGTGAAATGCTAAATTGGGGCAGTGATGAATTTAGAAAGACATATTTTCCTGGGGACAAATAAAATATTATAATATTGGTTAAATCCTCCTATATACAAAGTGGTTTAATAGATTAGCTTTAAATCATCTGGAAGGCTCAGAGGAAATGGGAAACAGAAAAGGTAAGTTTTGCTTAGAAGAGCATAGGGAAGTAAAACTACCTTAAATCCAATTTGAGAAAAGCTTATTTAACTGTGTTACCTCAAAAAACAAAACAAAACAAAAGAGGTTTCATGTTTTGTAGAATTTAGATTTTGCATCAGGAGCTCTCAGTCTGAGCTGAGCTGTGAAAAGTACCCATGTCCAGTTCAAGTGACTCAGGACCAGAGGCAGTATGGGAAACACCTGTTGGCTAGGGATGGGGGTAGGTTCTGGGAGTTGAGATTTTTTTTTACTTCATTTTAAGAGAGAAATTTCTGCTTTCTTATGGTGATGCTGTGATGTGAGTACATATTTCTGCTCCATCAGAGGGTTTTAAAACGTGAAGCTCTAACATGAGAGCTCCCAAAAATAGCGGCTGGATCTCAGTCATCCTTGGTGCCATACTCCTGGTTTATGCCTAAGGAAATATTTGTGTTGAACCAGACATTTGACTCTTGTGCTTTTAAGATGATATTCTTTTTTAAGAATTTAAATTATATCTTATTGATTATGCTATTACAGTTGTCCCAATTTTTTTCCCTTTGTCCCCTCCACCCAGACCCCCTACTCCCTCAGGCAATCCCCATACCATTGTCCATGCCCATGGTCATAAATATATATTCTTTGGCTATTCCATTTCCTATACTGTACTCTACATCCCCATGGTTATTCTGTAACTACCAATTTGTACTTCTTACACCATTAACCTTTCTCACCCACTCCCCCAAAGCCCCCTCCCAACTGGCAATCATCAAAATGTTCCTTTTATCTATGATTCTATTTCTGTTCTGCTTGTTCATTTATTTTGTTTTTAGATTCAATTATTTTTTAAGGTTTTATTTATTTATTTTTAGAGAGAGGGGAAGGGAGGAAGAAAGAGAGGGAGAGAAACATCAATGTATGTTTGCCTCTGGCGCACCCCCAACTGGGGACCTAGCCCGCAACCCAAGCAGGTGTCCTGAGTAGGAATCAAACCAGTGGCCCTTTGGTTCTCAGGCTGGTGCTCATTCACTGAGCCACACCAGCCAGGGCAGATTCAATTATTGATAGATATGCATGTATTAACATTTTGTTGTTCATATTTTTTAATCTTTTTCTTCTTCTTAAAGAAGATTCTTTAACATTTCATAATATACTGCTTTGGTGATGATGAACTCCTTTAGCTTTTTCTTGTCTGGGAAGCTCTCTATCTGCCCTTCGATTCTAAATGATAGCTTTGCTAGGTAGAGTAATCTTGGTTGTAAGTTCTTGTCTTCTCATCAGTTTCAATGTTTCCAGTCAATCCCTTCTAGCCTGCAAAGATTCTTCTGAGAAATCAGCTGGAAGTCTTATGGGGGCTCCCTTGTAGGTAACTAACTGCTTTCTTCTTGCTGCTTTTAAGATTCTCTCCTTGTCTTTAACCTTTGGCATTATGATGTGTCTTGGCTTGGGTCTCTTTGGGTTCATCTTGTGTGGGATTCTCTGTGCTTCCTGGAACTGTATGTTTATTTCCTTCACCAAGTTAGCAAAATTTGCAGTCATTTTTTCAAACAGGTTTTCAATTTCCTGTTCTCTATCTTCTCCTTCCAGCATTCCCATGATGCAAGTGTTGGTGTGCTCGAAGTTGTCCTGGAGACTTTACAGTATCCTCACTTTTTTTTTTTTTTTTTTTTTTGGATTCTTTTCTCTTCTTATTCGATTGGGTCTTTTTTGCTTCCCTATATTCTAAATTGCTGATTTGATTCTAGTTTCCCCTCCCTCTAAAAATAAATAAATAAATAGATAAATTTCTTCTAAAAATCCATCCCTTTGGATGCTCAAGGCTTTTAAGTCTTTAAGACGTTTTCACTAAACTGCATCTGGGAGACATCGATATAAAGCCTTTACCTCTGGGCCCCTGAGAGCCTGGCCAAAGTGATGGACTTCTCCAGGCTGGCAGCAAACTAGCCAACACCAGGTTCAGGGGAGAGAGGGGGTCATAAAGAGAAGCAGGCCTTTAGGAGGGTCCCCCCAAAATATGATAAACCAGCACATCTCACCCTTGAATGTGCCCACTAATGACTTTGGGGTCCTGGGAGGGTTTTTACAATCTGCATTTCTCACCAACTCACAGATATGCCAAGACTGCTAGTCTGGGGATCACATTTTGGGAGCAAAGTGAGAGGTGACAGCAAGTCCATCTCTCCCCAAAATGTCTGGATTTGAAAGAAGGTCTCAGGACTACAAGTGATGCTTTGGGAGGAATCCTGGCAAAAGCATTGCTTCCTTGTGAGAAGTGGGGACCTTCTACAGGGAGTGCTGTTTGTTAGTTTGAATCTGTAGTTTCCTGTAAACCTGGTCAGTGCGCTCTGCTCTTTTTTTTAAACTGTATTTTATTGATTATATTGTTACAGTAGTTCCAATTTTTTCCCCTTTGCTCCCCTTTGCCCAGTACCCCTCTCCCCCCAGCAATCCCATCCCCCTTAGATCATGTCCATGGGTCATGTATATAAGTTCTTTGGCTTCACCCTTGCCTATATTATTCTTTACTGCCTATAAAATAGACATATTTTATATCAACCAATTATGCTTTTTAATCCCTGCACCATTTCCCCTTTTGTCCCCCTTCCCTCTCCCAGCTGATAACCTTTCAAATGATCCCTGTACCTATGATTCTGTTCCTATTCTGGTTTGCTTAGTTGGATTTTGTTTTTAACTTTTAGGTTCGGTTATTGATAGTTGTGAGTTTGTTGTCATTTTAGTGTTCATAATTTTGATCTTCTTTTTCTTAAATAAGTTTCTTTAACATTTCATATAATAATGGCTTGGTGATAATGAACTCCTTTAGTTTTACCTTGTTTGGGAAGCACTTCATCTGCCCTTCCATTCTAAATGATAACTTCGCTGGATAGAGCAGTCTTGGTTGTAGGTCTTGGCTTTTCGTCACTTTGAATACTTCTTGCCAGTCCCTTCTTGCCTGCAAAGTTTCTTTTGAGAAATCAGCTGATAGTCTTATCAAAGTTACCCCTCTATAGGTAACTTTCTACTTTTCTCTTGATGCTTTTAAGATTCTCTCTTTATCTTGAAACTTTGACATTTTAATTATGACGTGTCTTGGTGTGATCCTCATTGGGTCTAGCTTCTTTGGGACTCTCTGTGCTTCCTGGACTTGTATGTCTATTTCCTTCACCAAATTTGGGACGTTTTCCTTCATTATTTTTTCACATAAGTTTTCAATTTCTTGCTCTTCCTCTTTTCCTTCTGGCACCCCTATGGTTTGGATGTTGGCATGTTTAAAGTTGTCCCAGAGGTTATTAAGCCTCTCCTCATTTTATTTAATTCTTGTTTCTTCATTCTGTACTGGTTGACTGTTTTTTTCTTCCTTATATTCCAAATCATTGATTTGAACCCAGGTTTCCTTCCCTTCACCATTGGTTTTGTGTGGATTTTCCTTCATTTCACTTAGCATAGCCTTCACTCCCTCCCTTATGCATTTGCTATACTTAAGCATATCTGTCAAGCCTGTGAGCATCTTTATCACCAGTATTTTGAATTCTGCATCTGTTAGATTCGCTATTTCCTCATCTGTCAGGTTGGCTATCTTTTCGTCGCTTAGTTCTCCCATTGGAACCTTGATCCATTCCCCCTTTGGGGCCATACTTCCCTGTTTCCTCATCTAGACAGGCTCCGGTGTTTGTTTGCCTCGGTGTCTTAGGTAGCTCTCTCGCTCCTGTTACGTTGTAATGGGTGGAGTATTAGTTATTCATCAGTATGGACGACGCTTTTCACCATGTCATGGCGCTGTATATGGGGGAGGGGTCAGAGAGAAAACAATGCCACTTACTCATCACTTGCCCCTTTTCCAGGCACTTCTCCCACTTCCATATGGGATTGGCACCTCTCTAGCTGTTGCTCTGGCTGTCGTTCCCAGAGTGGATGGGTCTGCAGAAGTTCTAGGACCATGGGGGCCCTTTAAACAAGTGGATTCTGCTGAGAGACCAGCAGTTTCTTCCTCTGCCCCAACCCCTACTGGTTTGTACAGTCAGAAGCAATCAGGCTTGATTTTCCCTGGTGCTGGGAATGTAAGCTGCACAGTCTGGTCAGGAGCTGGGAATGCTCCCCAGGTGTCTCTCCCCATTTTTTGAAATGTGTGACTGTGCTTTCTGCTAGCCTGCCACTGCCACTGCTGCTGCCACTGCTGCCACCACCATCACCAAACCATGTCCTCTCTGCCCAGACTCTGCCCCTCCTACCTGTCTGGATGAGTATTTCTTCTTTATATCTTTGTTTGTTGGACTTCTATGCAGCTTTATTTTCTGGAACTTCTGGTTGTCTCTAGTTTTGAGGTAGTCGTATTCCTTCTTAGTTGTGGAGGGAGACCCAGTGTGTCTGTCTAGGCCTCCATCTTGGCCAGAAGTCCTTGAGCTGTGCTCTTAAGAACTTAGGATATGAATGTGAGATGTGGCCTTGACACCTTTCTGGGCCCATCCTGACAGCCCAGTGAGACCTAAATCTCCCCATCCCCACTCCCTGCCCCATTTTGCCCTCCCCTTAGTTTGTCATCTACTACCAGCTCAGATTTACTTTGAGCCTCTGGCTCTCTAACCTGCCTCTGTGTGTCAAGTGGTGTATGTATGTGTGTGTCTGTGCATATATTTCTTTCCATCTATGTATCTATCCTCATCTTTCTACCTATATATTCCTCTCTCACTCTCTGTCTCCTCCCCAACTCTCTCAACATTGTTTATGGCTAATTCCCCACCTCACCAAGTGATCAGTGTTTACTCTCCTCCCACACTCTGGACATTTTCTCACTGGAAGGTGAGCCCAGGTGGGCAGACACAGGTGCTCTTCTGTTTGGAGCTCTACTGCCCAGCACAGCACCTGGCATCAAGTGTGAACAAAGTGATTTGGCAGTTTTCACACTGCTTAAAATGGTAGGTCTCACAGCAGGTGCCTCTTAGCCACAAGGAAAGGGTACACTGCTCCCCAGGCTCTTCCCTTCTTGTTTCTCCAGGTTCTGGGAGTTACCCCATGAGAATGAATGAGAAAGACTCAAAATGCAATCTACCACAATGGGAACCAAGAGGATTATTTGTGGATGTGTAATTGAAGGACCTCTCCCACCTGGGTGGCCAGGTGGTCCGTTAGGGAGAAAGACTGGGGAGGAAGCAATGCCTGGGAAAAGCTTGAGCCATCAGAAAAAGGTGAGCTGTGCAGCACCTCTAAAGAGGGTGGTCAGGTAAACACATTGATCTCCCAGCATTCTGAGCACATAGCACCTGATGGGGGAGACCTGTCCTTGCAGGAAAGGTGAGGTTATAAATATTCAACTTAATGACTGAAGTTCAGTGATGAGTGCACAAAGAGGGCTCATTATACTCTTCTCTCTACACACACACACAGAAAGACAAAGATAGAAGGGAGGAAGAAAGGAAGAAAGGACGGGAGGGGAAAGGAAGGAAGAAAAAAAAGAAAGACCAATCTGTCTTGCTTCCAATACAAAATTCTGGTTACAATCTAAGTATGCACCATCCTGCTGATAAAGACTGCTCTGACCCTGGCCACAGAGTCCTGGTTTGTTTGGTGATTATATATCTCTTTATGAATTAAGAATATGGCATTTGAAATTGAATCAGCACTGCTCGAAGTGTGGTATCTTTGAAGATAAAGAGCCTGTCTTTGGACCATTTGTTACCAGAATACAAGGAAATTGAGAGTGAATGTTTAGAAACATTTGTAGCCATTGGCACTGCCTTAACCTCCAAGCACATGATTGGTGGATGGGCCTTATAAATGGGGCTTGGGGTTGTAGAACTCAAGTGGTGAGGGTCATGCTGTGTCAACTGGGGGTTGGTCACACACATGGTGGGGCCACACATCAAACCATGATGGATTGAAAGTATGTTCTAGAAGGTGGTATTTCGCAACATACAGTTTGAGTTCTCAGGACTTTCAGTGGCATCAGTCCTTTAGAATCTAATCCTGGAGTACATTCTACGAAGAACAAATCTCTAAGTCCCCAAGTAAGATCCTCAGACCAGGACACTACCTGACTGTGGGATTCCCTATGGGGACCTGCCTGGGTGAGTGGGGACCCTCCCTGCCCTACCTTGGCCCCTTCTCACCCATCTAGTCTAGAACAACAGATGCAAAGGACATGCAGGAGCAGGGCCACTTCTCTAGCCAAGCCAAGTCCTCCGTCTCCCTTTCTTTTCCAATTAAAATGGAGGTGTACTGTGCTGCCTCTCCCAGACCCCTCTTCCTGGAAAAAACGGGCGGGGCCAGGGGGCACTCAGGAGCCCCACGCAAGCTACCGAGGCTTGTGTGGAAGTAGGTAATCTCAGACACCATGATTTAGAGTGCAGCATGGCAGGCTGGAGGCAGCAAGGTAGCTGTTCCCCACAGCGCTCATTAAGCTTCTATAGATTGCATTTCCTGCCTCCCCCGCCAGCTCTCCAAAGTGCCCCTTATTAATTCATAAAAATACTGCAAGCGTGATTGAGTCCGCTGATTACTGGAGCAGGCAGACACAAGAGACAGTAAAATATTCCGTGTCTCTCTATCAGGCTCTCAGGGGCTCAGGAGGGGAAAAAAAATTAAAAGAGAGAAAAGCAACAACATGAAGAAAAGGATATATATATATATATATATATATATATATATATAAAACTGAGTTGTGAAATATTAATCAGAGCTGTTTCCTCCCATGGATCAAAAAATATAAGGTGGCATAATCAATGTAGCAGGAGCTGCCCAGTGACATGTCTTTGAGAAGCTGATTATTGTGGGTAAACAAAGCTAAATATTCTGGATCTTCGGTCTGCATCTCTGATGTGGCTGGAGAATCCGATCCCCTTATCATCTTTCTGCAGGTGTGGCCCCAGGGGAGTGTAGAACATTGGCGGGTTGTGGCTGCCTGGGCAGGAAGTCACTTAGGCCCAGTAGGAGCTCCTTTTGTTCCTTTCCAAACACTGATTCAGGTGGGGTGGGAGGTAGGGGGTTGGAGGATACCCAAAGCAATGTGTGTGCATGTGGTCTGGGGCCACCTCCAGAGTTGGCTCTTAATAGCTAATGACCCAATACTGGGAAGCTCCAGCTATATAGTAATTTTCCTGAGGGTCCCAGCAGAAACTTATGTGGATTTGAGAGAAATTGGAAGGGGGGTGCATTCCGGGGCGTTCAGCAAGATTGTAGTCTTTCCAACTGAATTCTGTATTGGAGAGAGCATCTGTCTGTAGCACAAACTCATGGTGCAAATGTCAGGGCATTAAGGCGCCCCCATGCCTGCCCCACATCTCCGAGCTCAGTGATTGGAATACGAAACCTGCAGGCATCAGCGGAAGGGAATGCTCCCCTGTCACCATGGGTGGGAGTAAATCTGGAAATGGTCCAACCCTGAGGTTGGAGTGATATAGGTGTGGCTCTGCCTGCACTGAGTCTGAGACTGTCAGAGTGAAAATGACTCTGGGACCTCCAACCTCCTCATGGGACAGAGGCCCAAAGAGGGACAGTGACTTGCCCAAGGTCACACAACAGAGATAGGATTCTTGATGCATGGTCTAGCCTCCCAGCACACGAAGCAGGGGTATGAAGGAGGAGGAGCAGGGGCATTTATGGAAATTGTTTTGCACTGAGTCTTTGAGCTTAGGAAAAGCTTTCTATCAGTTATGAGAAGCCTGGATCAGAGGCAAATGAGCCCAGAAGCAGAGATGGTTCCAAAAAATTCCTAGGTATTAGCCTTAGCTTTATGACCAAATTTTTGGAGAACTTTAATCAAACTGCATTCCCTCTCTGAGACTGAGTTTCTTCATTTGTAAAGGAGTTTGACTAATTAGTGATAGCAAAGATCCCATTTCTATTTTCCATCAGTCACATCAGCAAATAACTCATGGTGGTTGAGGTCCTAGGCAGGTAATGGCTGCTCGTTTTGGTGAGTAGCTTAACTTGGGAAAAAAGTTTTCCTTCTTGGCTCCAGCAGATGGTTGCTGAGCTACTTGAAATGATTATAATAGTAATTGCAACTACCATTTCCCAGTAAGTATATTCCTAATCTATGTTCCCAATCTTAATCAATTCTGTCCATTTTATAGAAATAAAAAGCAAGGATTAGCAAGGTTCAACAACTTGCCCCAGGTCTTAGAGCTGGCCAGTGGTGGAGCTGGGTTTGAACAAGGGTCTGTCTGATTCCTGAGGCCGATGGCCTTTCCATTACGCCTCCATTGATGTCAGGGGATGAAGAAGAAATGAATGTTTTCTACTGCTGATTTCTTCTCAGTGAGCTTCCAGCTGGACAGGAAAGAGTGCTAGACACTGGCTGTGCAGCTGGGATGGGAGAGGGAGGAGGTCAAAAAGCCCTAGCTGCCCTGAACCGAATTGAGTCTCCTGAGGCCACTGAGCTACACACCTGGGGGATTCTACCTTCTCTGTAGTGATTGTTTTACAATGAGAAGTCAATCATACCTTACTTCTGTGAGTAGAATTAAAGAAAGAAAAATAAAAAAGAGTGGTCAGGCATATCAAATATTTAGTGGGATACAAGCATATGTCATTGGTTGGGTGACATAGAAGGTCCCTTCCAATCCTGGGCTCTGTGCATCTCACCTTTGTCCCAACCCCTATTCATAGTGCCAGTGTTGGACACAACACCCTCCCTTTGCTCAAGCTTCTGGAACCCGATCTCCCCTCTCACAGTAGAGTCTAGTTTAGGCTTGTGGTCCCCAAATGTAGCCGTTCATCAGAGTCACTTGATAAGCTTGATAAACAAGATATTCAGGTCATTCCATTCCAATAATAAATTAGGCACCAGTTCACCCTCAGTGCAGCAGACAAGACAGAAATATGAACAGTATTAAGCACCAAGCACTGAGTATTCCCTTTTAGTGCTCATGACACACTTAACCAGTTGACCAGTTGGTGTGTCATTATTATCGAAGGACAAAGACACAGAGGCTTGGAGAGATGGGGATCTATCTAAGGCCTTGAGTCTAGGGAAGTGGAAAAGCCACAATTTGAACCATTTCGTATGCAGTGTGTTATGGAGGCTCAGCCAGAGCAAAGGCAATGATTTTTCACAGAAGAGGAACAGGTCCAGGAAGATTTCACTAGAGAGGCGGCATCTGAGCAGAGATGAGGAGAGCATGGTTTGGTATTACAGGCAGGCCTGGAGGGAGAAGTAAGGAGCATGCCCTGTAAGATGTGGAGATGTGAAAATCAGGCACCTGGAGGAGAGCAGGTTTGCTTCTAGCTCAGGGTCAGCCAGAGGAAGGAGATGGCAGCAGGGGAGGTGGCAGTGCCATTCATCTCTCCTGTTGGTGCTCCCCGGAGAACAACCACTCAGGACCCCATCTGCCCATGAGTCAATATTTCTTGACCCCCAACTGTATGCCAAACCCTGGGCTAGTCATTGAAGGTCCTAGGAGTGTGAGGAAGAGATTTCTCTCCCTAAAGAGGCTCTCAGCCAGGAGGAAGACCAGCCTATGCTTTTAAGGAATAGATGATACAGAAAATCACTTGAAAGACAAGACAGCGATGCAGGAGAGGCCACGCTGCTCAATTTACCTGAAAATGTAGAGTTCAGACTCTACATTTGGGTTGAGCTCAAGGAAGGAAAGAATTTGTAGAACTGGGCAGAACCTCAGCCCTGTGGGCATGTCCTGGAGGAGTACTAGGCTGAGGGCTCTGACTTTGGAATTACAACACAGCTTGATGCCCTTGAAGCCAGGGACCAGGAATCCTTTAGCCTTTGGTGCCTCAGGCAAATGGCTGTCCCATATAGGGCTCCAGACAACCCAAGTGCCTGGCACCAGAGCACCTGCAGCCCCAGCCCAGGTAGCCCTGGAGCCCCAGCCTCTGAGGACAATAGCTACCTTTTACCTGAAGGGCTGCTGGGACGATTAATGAGGTCAGATTTATAAAAGACTCTGAGCTCCTTAGAAGGGCTCTGCAGAAATACAAGTGGGTTATAATTACCACCGCTGTAATTAATGAATCCAAACTTCTTAGAGAATATAATGTGCATAATAAAAGGATGGGGGGAAGAAAGGAAAAAACACTCCATGTGTTTGAACTTGGGATTTTTTCCTTTGGAAAGTTCACTTCGGTAAAGTATCAAACGATATGATATTCTCTCCTTTCAAAACTGAGGAGAGCCCCAGGTGGGATGCCTCAGTGCCAAGGACAGAGTTTCCAAGAACAATACTGTGTGTTGCAGCTCTTTGAAAAACACTGATCTGGAAATCAATCTTGCCACTCCCATAACTTGGATAGCGAGACTTCATCTGCAAGTCAGGCTTTGTCTGTAAGGGGACGATGCTACCCACCCAACAGGCAGTGGTGGGGTGCCACTGGCATTCAGTTAACACCAGATCCATGAACATCTACTTCCTAGATGCCAATCATTCTACCCAGTGGAGGGCAAATCATGTCTCCTACTTATTCTAAACTGAAAAGTAATAAAATACAAACTTCCAATATTCCACTTTAATAAAGGTGGTTATTTATAATAGATACCCTTTTAGCTTTTCTCTTTTGGATGGTGGTTGGGTATCCTTTCCTTAGGATAAATTCCTAGGGTGAGGGGGAAAAGCAATATTACAGTTCTTGCAATGCATTGTCAAATTTCTCCCCAAAGGACTTTATGATGGGGCTGCCTAGTTGGATAGGATGTATGTTGTACCGCACTTAACCAGCACACAATTTTAATGTACGTGGAAGGGGACACCATTCCTTTTGCGAGTTTGCATCATTGGTGTGGCAACTTGGAGGCCAGGGGTTCTTAGGCTGCCTCCTGGTCTCTGCTGGTTGCGTGGGTCACGAAATGGCTAGTTGTGCTTCAATATTGTAACCTAAGAGGGTGAACAGAGTTCTCTTCTATTTCCTACAGAAGAATAACTTAAAAGTATAATCAGAGATATATACACACTCATGAGAAATTGTTGTAAAGAAATTGGTTTGGAAAAACAAACCAGAAATTAATTATATTTTAAAATAGTTTTAAATAACTTGCATATTACCTATTATGCAAATCAAATAATTTTTTAAAAATGTTTCTATGGGCAAAGAGCATACAGTGGCACTTCAATGAAATGAGATTCACTTTTTAAGCTTGGCTTGGTTTATCCAACTATGTGTAGGGGCCTCGGGCTTCTTCTTGGCTTTTTACTATTAAGTCTTGCTTACTCTCAGCTCTTGGAAAATTAAAGTCCAAGTGCTATTTTTACATGAATTCTGTCATGTCATTTGCTAGAATCCCCCATGTCTCAGTCAGTTTTTTTAATATTATCAGTTCTGGTTCCTTCTGCTTAGCCAGCATCAGCAGCTCTCACTTTTGTGCTTGCTCTTATTGTGTGCATCCAGAATCCTCTCACTCCCCTGAGTGTTTAACATGATTAGATTTCATCCGGACAAATGACGCAGATGCCAAATCACAGTCTGATTTCCCTGGGAGACAGACCATGAGACACTAGGGCCAAGGACAGTTCTACTTGTCTTTGACATTAAAGTCTTTGGGAGAAGAAAAGAAATGTAGGAACAGGTGTCAAGAATAGTTTCTATGTTGTCTGGCCTAGAGCCTCTGAGCCTTTCTGGAAAGGGCCCAGACTGGAGAGAGTGAGAAAGAAGTTTTCTCTACATGGTCTATCCCTGGGATTTTGGAATTGTCTCATGAAGACTTCAGGTCATCCCCATTGGCACTTGAACTGGTAGGGAAAAGTGGCCATTTTCTGCTATGTACATAGGAAGAGAGAGACAGAGAAAGACAGAGAGAGAATTGAAGTAGATGAAGTCAGAGGGAATTGGAGACAGCAGACCATTAGGACCAGAGAAGAGAAAATGAAAGAGAAAACCATGGGTCAGCTTCCCTGACAGGCCCACCAGCATCCTGCCATTGGTACCTTGGGCATTACCATGAATCCTTACAATAAATTCCTTGTTTTACATAAGGTAGTCAGGTGGTTTTCCATTCCTTGCAACTAAATGATTTCTGCCTAAGACTCTCATGGTTTTCTTAATAATTTGACCTCATTTGCTAATGTGCACAATATTTTTTAATTTTTTAAAAGTAAAATTTAATGGAAGAAAGATGCTAATGTCTCCCATTTATTCCTTCTCAACAGAGCTTTCTAGCTGCTTACCCAATATTCATGCTCCTATTTTTGTAACAGAATCCTTATATTTTGGTGATAGCAATCTGCCCAGCTAAAAGATACATATCCCAAGCTATCTTGTAGCTATTTGTGGCTAAAGGAGCTGAAAGTAGAAGTCATTGGGTGGGACCTCCAGGAAAGCCCCTTAAAGGGGGCTGACTCAGCTGGAAGATGGCGTCCTTTCCTTTTCTCCCTTTCTCCCCTCCTCCCTCCCTTCCTTTCTCTTACGATCTTTCTGTCTGGAACTTGGGCATGATAGCTGGAGCTCTGGCAGCCCTAATTATGGGCCACAGAATTAGAATGAGAATCACACTATTTGTTGGAACAAGCTGTTAGCTCCACCTCCAGAGTTTCTGATTCAGAGGGTCTGGGGTGAGACTGAGAATATGCAATTCTAACACACTCCCAGGTGTTAGAAATGCAGCATGGTGGCCCTGATCTACCGGGACCTAGAGGAACCAGCCTGGAGCCTTCTGCCACGAAGGCAGAGGAGGTGGCCAGGTCAGCACTGCCAAGCTGGGAAGTCACAGTCACATGCCGAAGAAAGTGACTGCCACACCACCTCGTCCACCCCAGAGAAGGATTGCTCAGTGCCCCTGGGTGTGCACCCCACACCCAAATCTTAACACAGCCAGAGGTCAGTCCTCGACCCCATTCAGCTGCCTTTACAATTCTTTTGTAAAACCCTTTAAAAGGAGAGTGATCTGAAGTCCTTACTCTGCACTACGGAAAAAAATACTTAGAAATTATCATGTAGCCTTAAACCCTATATATGCAAATGTACTCATTTGAATAACTGCCAATTTATATGCCTCATCAAATTAGGTATTCAAATTCTAGCCTGTGTATGTACAGTTGTTGCTCTTCCTGGTTCAGGCTTAAATAGTCACATGAAGGATAAGCTGCCGGCTTCTCTTCTGGGGCCCTGTTTCTTTAGAACTGAAAGGAATAATTAGGGATTAGTTTTCTGGAGCGTAAATTGTCCCTTTGATGGTTGGGCTGCTCCTCTTTTTTGTCGTTTCTATCAGAGTAATACACCAACTCCTTATCCTATGTGTGGAGCTCTTGGAAATATGTATTTTTTATTCCCTTGGGTTTTATCACACCCCAGGAGGTTGTCAGGGTGTAAAGTGGGACCCACACTTCACAGGCGGAGACACAGGCCACAAACTTGGATTCAAGCCTGGGGTTTTGGGTTCAGGACCCAGACCTCTCTGTTCTGTCATGTTTGTCCTACTCATGCATTTTCTCTCTCCCTCCCTCCCTCTCACTCTCTCCCCCTCTCTTTGCCTTAGAAGATCAAAATTGATGCTAATTTAAAGCTCTTTTATTCTTTCTAAAGAGTTCTCCAAAAAACAGCAAAGTCCTTTCAGTCAGTTTCTTCCTAGTGACCCTGTGGGGCACATGAAGATGGCCATTCTTCAGCCCATCACATAGATGAGGAAACTGAGGCCTGAAGTTATAGAGCAGGTTAGAATCAGAAGAGCAACCTGGCGCAGGCATGCTCTCACACAGTGAGATGCAGAACCAGCTCAGACCAGCATCTCTCCAAACTCTGCTTCAGCGACCTCACATTAGCAGCTCGAGGGAGGCCATGATGGGAGTATTTACACCACAGGAATCAGCAAACACTGCAAATCAGGACACTGCACCTCAGTGTGCCCCAAACCTAATTGCAACTTCACAGAGAAGTTGTCTAGGATGCAAAGCAGCATTTTTTCTGCTGCCTTTCTTGGATCTTCATGGCTACAGCCCTTGGCATCCCACTTGAGGCAGGCCAGTCACTGCACAGGCCTCCCAAGGGAGGTAACTCGGCTGCCCACTGCTGCTTTCAGCTGAGGGGCCATTACCTGCCTCAGCATCCTTCCAGCTCCTACCAGTTCCTGTGGGATCTGAAAGGTCCAGAAGGCAGCTGAGGGAGCTCCCTTCATTCTAGCATGATACAACCCACAAATATTCCCTCACCGTATCTTTTGATTTCTGGGACCAGGACTCTGTGAGTCTGGTCTTTCAGCACCTGCCTGCTAATCCCTGTCTTATCTGGCCTAAGGCCCTTTGCAGGTAATAAATCCGGCATCCCTGGGGATGTTCAAAGTGTGGCTGAACAGAAGGTAAGGCCAGGGGTCTCAGCCTAAGAAGCCATGATTGTCTTCTTTTTGCTTGATTCTTGCCCTCCTGCTGGGTTAGATGCCTGAATGCCTGAGCCTGTTCCCTCCCAGGGTGCACTGCCTATCGCAGCCCAGGATCTATGGGACACAGACTGGCAACGAGCTGTCCCAGTACCACTGTGGAGGCTTAACCTTGAACTCAGAACTTGGACAGTGACCTGGGCCACTAGGATCTCAGATTTCCCTTCAACATTCCCACCTGTAGAACCTCTTATTTGGAATAAGATGCTGGCCTGAGAAGAGCTCTGTTGCCAGCTACCATGGCCTCATCAGCCCCGAGGACACAGCAGGGCAGTCTGCAAGGAGTACCAGGCTGGGAGGGGCTGGGAGGGGCTGGGAGATACAGGCTCTGGTGTTAGCTTAAGAAAACCTTGTCCTTTTTCCTGGATGTTGGTGTTCTCATCCCTGGGCTGTAAGTATTGGCAAAGGGCTTGGTTGGGGTAGTTAATAATGTTAACTTCTTCCTTTTCCTGAGACCTGAGGTCCATTCCAGCTCCAACACTCCCAGTCTCAACCTTGCTGGAGGTTATTTTATTAGCTCTAAAATACAGAGGCAATCCTCCAGAAAACAAGACACAAGATAGCTGCATTTTAATAAAGGTGGGAGTATATGTTTGGTACATTTGAGATGTATTTGATTATTACTTACCCTCCACCCCTTCCTGAAAGTATTTGAGGCAGTTTGCAATATTAAAACATATAAAAAAGTAGCCAAAAATAAAACCAAGAAGTGATTTCCTGAGCTATTTAGAAAATTGGCAAAAACTCTTCAGGAGCCCAGAGTAAGATATGATTTACTTCTGAGCCTCCTGGCAGCCAAAGCAAAATGAAGTAACCAAAGAAAGACAATGGGTAACTTGGGGATCCTTGTAAAAGGAAACCTGATCCTTTCCTGGAGGTGAGGCCAGGCTGGATGCCTCAGACAGGGCCCCCTGGGATGGGCCTGCTGCCCCACTTCTCACTCCATCTGACCAGGTAATGCCAGCTCTCTGCAGCTGATCTCAAATAAAGCTCCCCAAATTACAGTGAAGCCCATTATATTTTCAAACTGGCTTCATAAATAAAAATGGACACCGAGGAAGAATTCCCCAAAGAAAGTTAGGAAATCAGAACCGTGTTTATATTAGGGAGCAGGCATGCAAATACAGCAGCTGCTTCCAGCATAAATAGAAGAGGAGAGGGATTTGGTGGCTGTTTGCAATGATCAAGTGTGGTCTAGACCGAAATAGTCCAGTGCTTTTGGACTGGGAATTAGGTACAGATAAACATGAGGTAACTCGCCTAATGCAATGACTTGGCCTGGAAACACTGTGGACAAAGTGGTCCCTGGTAAAGTAGATATTTTACATATGCCTCAGGCAGGCATCAATTAAAGGACTTCGCTGGCTAATCTTTTGTTGAGGTTTAAAAACATCTGTCTCCTTTATCCATTTTTTACAGGTGACTTTCTAATGGACGTTTTGATTGAAGACGGAATCTCCGGTTTCCATTAAGCAGGAGTCAGTCAGCTTCCTCAAGCCTGGGTGGTTGTTAATGCCTTTATCCCGTCTGATCCACAGTCCATCTTCCTTCACCCCTTGAACAAATCAATTTTCAGTTCACATTGCCCATGTCCAGAAAGGGACACTGCGTGATCTGAGGGGGTCTGTGCAGCCCCCTCAAAGACAACACGGTCACAGAATTCCTGCTAAAGCTCTACCCCCAGTGCACCTGCCCAGGCTTCACTCAGAGGGAGATAGAACAAGGAACCTGATGCCAATGGGCTCAGATGAGCAGAACAGTACTTTTCAGAACAACTTTCAGAAGCCTGAGTTGAGCATACAACATCATTCAGTAAGGCCTTTCCCGTGTCTGCAGCCTTATGTACCCCCTAGGAGGCCTGGGAGGAATGCCTCACTCCTGTTGTGGTGAGCTGCCAGACTCTCCAGATGTGCCAAAGCCGTCTGTGTCCAGGAGACTCTCTTTAGCTAGAACACCACCCTTCTTCCTATAGTGGTTCTCAATGGGAGGCGATTTTGCTTCCCAGGGGACATTTGGTAATGGCCAGAGACATCTTTGGTGGTCACAAAGGTGGCGGAGATGTATTGGCATCTATACAAAAGAGGTCAGGGATGCTGTTAAACACCCGGCAATGCACAGGACAGCCCCACAACAAAGAGGCATCGAGCCCAAATTTCAGTAATGCCCAGGTTGAGAATTTCTAGGTAACTGATACTTGCCATCCAAAACTCAGCCAGGAACAGCCTTGCTTGAGAAAGTTTCTCTTGACTCCTCTGGCCATGCTAGGAGCCCTGCCTGCTTCACAAAAGAAAGAGTGAACCACAGGCCTTTGATGAGGGACCATAGGAATGAGTATGGGCATTCATGCGTTCTTCCTTTTCCATCCTGGCCTTTCTTCCGCCAACCCAAGTTAGTTCCTGATTAGTGGACATGTGGAATTCTTTGCACAGAGGCCTCCAGCTGGTCCCTTCCAACCTCAGTTTCCCCATCTATAAAAGAAGGATCACAAACCCTTACAGCACAGATCTAAATCACTCTTCCCTCAGCTCCCTCCCCTCAGAGGTAACAGCTGCTCACTGCATAATGGACCTCAGTGTCAACAGTTGAAGTGTGGAAAGAAACCAAGATTAACTCCACTCCAGAAAAACCATGGGAGACAGAGGGCCTTTTTAGAGAATGCTTACTTAATAGTCCCCAAAAGTCACAGTTTAATTAATTCCCAGAGAAGAGCCTTCTCCTTGGGGCTGCTGATGTGTGCCCTTCTTGCTGCTCTCCTTTCTTGCTCCCCACAATCCATTCAAGCTAGCTGGTTTACCCCAGACAGCTCCTCCTGAGTGAGTTGGAACTAGGGACCCTGACCCTGCGGCAAGATCTGGCTATGGACTGGCTGGGGTGTCAGCTTGGGATTCAGGAGATTCAGGGATCCAGGGACCAGGATTGCCCTCACCACTATGTGACCTTGGACAAGACTTCTTACCAATATGGGCCTCAGTTTATCCATCTGTGCACAGGGAACAGTAATGTTCAGGTTACCTCATAGACTTATAAAATGCAAGGAAAAGAGACTTCCGGTAAATGTAGAGGTGTAAGTAGACAGGCAGCCAATGATTTAAAGAAGCCACATTCATCCAGATGGGTAGGAGGGGCAGAGTCACAGCGATGAAGTGAAGAGGTGATGTGGCTGAGACAAGTGGCAGCAGAGGGGACAGGACAGAAGGTCCCACATTCACAATTGGTAGATAAAAATTGGGAGGGATACCCTGGGAGCAAGCAATATCAACACCAAGACAAATAGCACAGGCCAGGGTTCCAGCACTGAGAAAATAAACCACCATTACCTATCACCTCTAAAAACCAGTGGGGGGGGGGGCGGGGGACAGCAGAAGAAACTGCTGGATTTTGCCACTTAAAGGGTCCACATGTCTTAGAAGATAGGAAAACCACCAGGGCACCAACTAGAAGGGCACAAATCACAAACAGGAAGTGGGTGAAGTGACTGGAAATGGGGCAAGTGCCGGACAAATCTCCAGAAGCCAAGCGGCAGCATTGCCCCCTCTCCGAGCCCCCCACCACACACAGAGCTACAAAGCAGTGAAGTGGATGGCCCATCCTGGCAATTACCTAAGGCTCCACCCCACACAATTTACAGGTGTTTTTGTTACTAAGAAAGGGAGTAAAAGCAATTCTACTTAATACACAGGAACAAACACAGGGAGGTTACCAAATTGAGGAGATAAAGAAATATGGCTCAAATAAAAAAAACATAACAAAACCCCAGAAATAGAACTAAATGAAACAGAGACAGTCAACCTATCAGATGAAGAGTTCAAAAGACCGGTGATCAGTATGCTCAGAGAACACACAGAGTATGGCAAAAAAATAAGTAAGAAATGAAGTTTACACAAAGTGAAATAAAGAAAAATATACAGGACCAACAGTGATGAGAAGGAAACTGGGATTCAAATTAATGATTTGGAACAAAAGGAAGAAATAAACATTCACCTGGAACAGAAATGCAAAAGAACAAGGAGAGGATTAGGGACAACTTTAAACACACCAACATCTAAATCATAGGACCTACAATCAAGATTGCTCTAGCCAGCAAAGCTATCACTTAGAATGGAAGGGCAGATAAAGTACTTCCCAGGCAAGGTAAAGCTAAAAGAGTTCATTATCTCCAAGCCATTATTATACGAAATGTTAAAGGGACTTACTTAAGAAAAAGAAGATCAAAACTATGAACATTAAATGGCAACAGGACTTCTGACTAAGTTGGAGGCCTAGATAGACATGCTACATCTCCCTCCACAATACAACTATCTCAAAACTAGAGACAACCAAAAGTTCCAGAAAACTGAGCTGCATGGAAGTCCAACAAACAAAGATGTAACGAAGAAATACTCATCCAGACAGGTAGGAGGGTCAGACTAGAGCTGAGAGAAAGCAATGTGGCAGTGGTGGTGGCGGCGGTGGCGGTGGCGGTGGCGGTGGTGGTGGCGGTGGCAGCGGCAGCGGCAGCAGCAGCCAGTGGAAAGCGCAGTCACACATTTTAAAAAGTAGGGAGGGACACCTGGGGAGCACTCCCAGCACCAGACCAGACCATGCAACTCATGGTTTCAGCGCTGAAGAAAATAAAGCCTCATTGCTTCTGACTGTGCAAACCAGTTGGGGTTGGGGCAGAGGAAGAAACTGCCACTCTCTCAGTAGAGTCTGCTTGTTTAAAGGGCCTGCATAGTCCTAGAATGTCCACAGACCAAACCACTCTGGGAATGATGGCCAGGGCAACAGCTAGAGGGGCACCAGTCCCATACAAGAAGTGGGAGAAGTGCCTAGAAAAGGGAGGGGTGCTGAGTAAGTGGCACTATTCCCTCTCAGACCCCTCCCCCACATACAGCACTACAATGTGATGAAACAGATCTCCCTGTACTGATGAATACATTTAACAAGTGTGACAGCTCTATCTAAGACACAGAGGCAAACAAACACAGGAGCCTGTCAAGATGAGGAGACAGAGAAGTATGGCCCAAAAGAGGGAACAAATCAAGGTTCCAGTGATAGAAGTAAGTAATGAGGTAATAGCCAACATAACAGACAAGGAGATAGCCAACCTAACAGATGTAGAGTTTAAAACACTGGTGTCAAAGATGCTCACAGACTTGACAGATATACTTAAGTATGGCAAACACAGAAAGGAAGAAGTAAATGCCATGCTAAATGAAATGAAGGACAATCCATACAAAACCAGTAGTAAATGGAAGAAAACCGGGGTTCAAATCAATGATTTGGAATATAAAGAAACAAGAACTGGAGAAAAAAAAAATGAGGAAAGGCTTAGAAACCTCTGGGACAACTTTAAACATGCCAACATCCGAATCATAGGGGGTGCCAGAAAAAGAGAAAGAGCACGAAATTGAAAGCTTTTATAAAAAATAATGAAGAAAAACTTCCCTAATTCAGTGAAGGAAATAGACATAAAAGTCCAGGAAGCACAGAGTCGCAAACAAGCTAGACCCAGTGAGGACCACACCAAGACACATCAAAATTAAAATGCCAAAGGTTCAAGATAAAGAGACAATCTTAAAACCAGCAAGAGATAAACAGAGAGTTACCTACAAAGGAGTACCTATAAGACTGTCAGCTGATTTCTTAAAGAAACTTTGCAGGCAAGAAGGGGCTAGCAAGAAATATTCAATGTGTTGAAAAGCAAGGACCTACAACCAAGATTACTCTACCCAGCAAAGCTATCATTTAGAATAGAAGGGCAGAAAAAGTGCTTCCCAAACAAGGTAAAGGTAAAGGAATTCATCATCACCAAGTCATTATTATATAAAATGTTAAATAGACATATTTAAGAAAAGGAAGATCAAAACTATGAGCATTAAAATGACAACAAACTCACAAGTATCAACAACTGAATCTAAAAAATAAAAACAAAATCCAACTAAGCAAACCAGAATAGGAACAGAATAATAGGTATGGGGATCATTTGGAGGGTTATCAGCTGGGAGGGAGGAGGGGGAGAAATAGGGAAATGGTGCAGGGATTAAGAAGTATAATTAGTTGATACAAAATAGGCAGGGGAAAGTTAAGAATAATATAGAAAAGAGTGAAGCCAAAGAACTTATGTACATGACCCACAGACATGAACTAAGGGGGGAAGGATTGCTGGAGGGAATGGGGGTACTAGGCAGAGGCGAGCAAAGGGAAAAGAAATTGGAACAACTGTAACAACATAATCCATAAAATATACTTAAAAAATGACAACAAACAACTGTCAACAACTGAATCTAAAAAATAAAAACAAAAACAAATTAAGCAAACAACAAGAACAGGAAGAGAATCATAGGTATAGGGATCATTTGGAGTGTTATTAGCTGGGGGGGCAGAGGGGAAGGGAAGGGGAAAAGGTTCAGGGATCAAGAAGCATAATTGGTAGGAACAAAATAGAGAGGGGGATGCTAAGAATATAGGAAAGGGTGAAGCCAAAGAACTTATATGTACAACCCATGGACATGAACTAAGGGTGGGGAATTGCTAGAGGGAAGGGAGGTACCAGGTGGAGGGGGGCAAAGGAGGAAATATTGGGACAACTGTAACAGCATAATCAATAAAATATATTTACAAATAGAAATAAATAAATAAATAAAATCTTTAGAAGAGGGGAAGAGCAAGAATCATCACATTAGTCTTCATGCTGGTTCCTCTATTCCATGAAACAGGAAACTGAGGCTCAGCAATGTTAATGAATGCTCACTGTTCCATGGTGGTGGAACTAGGATGTGAGCCCATGTCTACCCAATGCCATGGACCTTGTTTTCTCTCCCATATTGCACTGTATCAACTAAACGCACTGTCTGTGGAAACAGAGTGCTATCCACAGGTAAGCCTTTCCCAGGTTGCCATCACTCCTGTCCTGTATTAAGGGCTGCAGTGTGTGGGACTGAGGATCTTCTAGAGGAGAAGAGGAAAAAGAAAGTGATTTGAGCTGGAGAGGATAGGATTTGAGCTGGGCCTTGGAGGGCAGGGCAGAAAGGAGCAAGGATGGAGTTCCAGGCAGGGTTACATGTGGCAATGAGAAGAACATGCCTGAAACAGGTGCCAAATAGGAGATGATGGCGGTAAGGCCATAGAGATAGGTGTGTTGGGGAAATGGGCAGTCTTTTCTTTCATCTGTCCATGAAATGCGGTTCTCAGAACCTTCATTTACACTCTGGGGTCAATGACAGATTATTAAAAAAAAATTTAATGTAGACTCCTTGGAGATAATTAGCATTTTAATTGGGATCAATGCTTCAGGCTAAAGGGAACATGCTTAAATGGTGGAATTTCAGAGAGCAGCCAGCAAGTCCAGTAGGATCTGGGCTGCTATTGCACCATGCAGAGGTGCAGCCAGTCTTTCTGCTGCCTTCTCCCCTGCCTTTTCATTCAATTAACCTCACTGGTACCTTCTCTCTATCAGGCCTTAATGGCAGGTGCTTCACACACTGTATCTCATTTAGCTCTCTAAACAGTCTCAGAGCTAACTGCAAGTTATTTCTGTCCACGGCACTCAGGCTGGCCAGGGCTGCTCAAACCCATTATACCGTCTGGAAACGGAATGCTCAGATTGCTGAGGTAGCTTGATCAAGGTCCCAGAGCTCTTAGTGGCACAGCTGACACCAGTTTTCAGATCTGCTTGACTCCCTGACTCTACCGCTATTAGAAAGAATAAAGGGCAGGGGGTCTGTGTTCACTTCACCAGACCCCAGTTTGGGGTCTTAGTTCCAAGAGTAAATGGGAATGGCCATTGGCCTGGAGATCAGGAGGGGCTCCGAAAAGTCATTTTCCAATTAACTGAGAGATCTCAATTTAACAATCACATTTTTTTTTTACAATTATTAACCACTTCATACAGAAATCATCCTAACATATCATTCTTGCCTGCTCTAATAAGTGGCACCTGAAGGACCCATGGTGTTAGTCTATAGTGCAAGAATTTTTTAAATATGTAATACCTAACTATTTAGTCAGGGGCACTGACCTCTTTTCCCTTAGATTGTCAAATTAAAAAATGACAACAGCCAACACAACAATAGCCATCCAGTGTGAATGCCCTTTCTTAAACCACAAATATATAGGTCATATAATAGAGTTGTATATTATTGGTCACATCATATAATGAAGTTGCATCTGATTGGTTAATTCTTGGTACCAGAAATCCTTACATACAAGTATAGGCACTTGATATTTTTTAAAAAGCCACTTTGGAGCAAAAAAGTGTAGGTAGTTACTATTACTATTTTTTAAAATAAATCAATCAAAATTATACCTATTTTTTTGTCAGATCAGCAAAAAATGTAATATAGTTTTGGTGTACCACAGAATTTTAGTAATTAGTTTATGTGTGCCATCAGATAAAAAACATTGAACACCACTGGTGCTTCAAGGCTGCTGGCCTTTAGGGTTTTTTTTTTATTTGAGGCTACTTTGGTGGGCAAAATACATGATCCACCTGCTTGATTTATTCCCATTTTCCAAGAAATGAGAAGACAAAAAAAAAAAAAAAAGGGGGAGAGGGGTGAAGTAATGAAACCTGTAGTGATTTTCGAGTCCCCTTGCTAACTTGGATGCGTTGGATTACCTGTAAGCAACCTTTGAATGGTCCGAAAGAGACCACTGATACAATTACACATCATTTACTCACAAAAAACAAACAGGGGAGTTGCCTATGCTTTTTATTCTGTTTGCAGTCCTAATCAAGAGTCCCTGAGCCCCCAGTGATAGTCCCTTCCCAAGTTCTGCCAATCTTGATTATCAAGTTGCCCAGCAAACACCTCCTTGCCTGATGCACCCCAAGCTCTCTCTCTGGGTGCAGCCTTGGAGGGGTTCTCAGGAGAGGTGCTGCTCAACCCAACTAGAAGCAGGCCCATGCTCTAAGCTGAGCCAGGCCACCACCCCTCCTGGGGCTCTGCTGCAGGAGCAGAGTGAGAAGGTGGTGCGGAAGGAAGATCTAAGAACACCCCTGCCCATGGCTCCTGTAATCTAGAGACCAAGGGTACACTGGCTCAGCTCTCAGCTTATTTCCCCAAACGGCTCCTCTTCTATGAGTTTGCTGCCATCTCACCAGCAAGGGCACTGCCTCTCCTAGTGGTCCAGAGCTCTTCTGTGGCTTGCAACTAATGTTCCCGAGTCCTCCCGTGCTGCTGGCTGTCCTGGCGCCTTCTCTCCCAGCCACCGATGTGCTGGTCTTAAGAAACTCATCCCTCAAGACTTGCACTTCTTAATGGGCCCTGGGATGGACAAGCCCCCAACTAGTTCATCAGAGGCATGTGCTAAGTAAGAATTCACAGGATTCAAGCAGGGCCTGGAAGGACCTCGTGTAATCAGCTACACAGTCCATCAGGACACATTTATAAAGCTCTCACCATGCGCCAAGGTCAGTGCCAGTTTCTAGGGGCAGGGGGGGGGGCGCTGAGACTGCTCAGTGTGTCAGCCACATGCAGCAGAGGGGCATTCTGGGGCTTCTCTCTGTCAGTATTGCCCACCCTGGCCTGGGGACTGACAGCTGAGAGAACTGAGGTTTAAAGCAGCAGTCCCAATGGGGCCCTTTGATCTGGAGTCTAAATACAATCTTTGGAAATTTTAAATACCCTTTTAACTTTACAACAGGAAGCTGGGTGTGACCAAGGGTCCCTCATGTGTGGATGCCAGGTCAGTCTGCAGCATAAGCCCAGTCTAGAAGAAGAAACACACATTGGGCTGCGGATCAGGAGTGCTGGGAGCGGCCTCAGGCCTCACATTCACATTTATGCCTTTCACTATTTAGCAGATATTTTTGAGCCCCTCCTCCATGCCAGGTCAAGTGCTGGCCAATTTAAGACAAATGCAGCCTCACAACCTCCACAACATCGGGCTCTAAGAGGCCAGGACCCCAGCTCTGAGTGAAGCTGCAAAGCCACTGCTCCTACCTGCTTTGCAAGTCCACTTCACCCAGAAACACCCAGCAGCCTTCCAGCTCTGAAATTCTACGACCTTTGGCTCAGGTATGCTTCACCACACTGCCCCCCACGCCCACCCCGAAGGCACTCAGAACATCGTTCAGAGCCAAGGTCAGTGTTAAACAGAACACATATTTTGTCTTCTACCTCACCTCCCATCTCCCCTACTTCTGTCCTCAATGAAAGACAAGAAATGGACCTGGATCTTGTTCCACTGTGGGGTTGGGAATGGGGATCCTGCCCTTCTGACATGGGTGGTATGAGAAGGGGAAAGTAGGAGGAAGAGTTGCATTTGAAAAGAGAAACTTTGTGAGGTGATGCTGAACCCAAAGGGAGGGTGCCAGCCTCTGCAGCCGGTTTTCAGACTGAGGGATGGGAAGGAGTGTGTCCTTCCCTGCGCTCAAGTCTGCACTGTCTTTCAACCTGGGCAGCAGGGCCTGAGCCACCTCTGGCCCGCTCCACCCCAGGGGCGAGGAGATGAAAAGACCATGCCCATTCCAAGCTGGGGCTTCCTCCATCTAAACCACATTCTGGAACCCAGGATCCCCAAATTCCCTCTCCAAATGGTCCTGATTGTGCCTCTAGAGCCTGTGCAAGTTTCTTGTGGGGTCTATCCTCCCAAGGTGTGACCACAGTTGGGCCTAAGGGGTGACATGTGTGGCTCTTTGGGGAGGAGGAGGGTAGACTGTAGGTAGAGTGCCTACAGGCATGAATGCCAGACCTCTCAGTGTGGGGTGGAGCTGGGTGGGACTAGAAAGGAGTCAGGCTGTTGGCTGGGAACAGCCACTTATATTCCTGTTTCAGGTTCTGCAAACGTTAGAGGCCTACAACCCTGATGCAAAGGACAGAGGTATGACAAAAGTTGCCATTAGCGTCCACGCTGATAATCAGTGTGCTAATTACTTACTATTTTTATCAATTCATTAAGCCTGACTTTCTAAATACTCGAGACTAAAGTAGCATAGATTTTTAGAGATCAGAGACTCATTCAAATATTTACTGAGGGCCTAATAAAGGCTGGTCTTTTGGGGTGCTGGCCCCCTGGAGCTTGGAGCTGCTTGGAGTAGACAGCCAGTAAGCAAGTTAGGACGGGAGAGATAAATGCTGTTTAAGGGAAGTGCAGGCTTCTAAGCAGAGGTCTCAAGTAGTGTGGGTGGTCAGAAGGCTTCCCTGAGGAAGGGGCATATGGTTACAGATGAGGAAATTGAGACCCAAAGATGCTAAGTATATTAAGCTCAGGGTGGTTGTTATAATTCAATGCCAGATATTCCAGCTCTGAGCTCAGTGCCCTTGTGGCCACACTTTGCGGCCAACTTCTCATCTTTACGTGTGCAAGGACACCACACACCAGCCTGCCTTTACATAACTCTCAAAATTTGCACGCGCACACACACACACCTGCTTCCAGTCTGAATTTGGTGACAAGCCTGAAGGGCAAAGAGCCGCCTAGGTCTTGCCTTCAAGGCATTCAGAAGAGGGCAGAGCCCCAGCCTGTTACACAGGTCCTGGCGCAGCTTTGAAATCTGAGGCTGGGCTCCCAGCCCTGCCTGCCTGTGGTTTCCCTCCCGTCTCCCCTGGGAAGCAGGCCCTGCCTCGAAGCTGGGTTTGATCAAAGCCTCCACAAACCTGAGCTGAAGCCACAACTCTCTGCATTATTAAAGTGTTTAATAACTTTCCACGACTCCTCCCTCACAAAGACCCTGAAAGGCCTCTTGTTCCTCTTTCCTTCACCTCTGTCTTTTAATGTAAGGAGAAGGAGGGCAAGGGGGTGGATGGATTTGATTTCCCTCACTGAGTTCCCAGTCATAATCATGATGTTTGTGAATTTCATGCTCTGGAAAGCTTCTGACAGTATAACATATGCCCTCATGACGTGTATGCCGCCTCTTCGTGTCATTTTAAACACATCGCTCCATTTCAGTTGTCCCACAACATGGCAAATAAGCGGCTGTGAGAGCTGCCTGGCGTGGAGCAGGTCTCCGGCCTGCCTGGATCCAGAGATTTCAATATTCTCTGGCAGCAAAGTAATTTGAAATTTAATCATCTGCCTCCCCAAGGAAGAATGCCTTATTATTTTTTTTTAGAGGAGGGAACAGGTCCAGAAATCAATCTCCAAAATTTTGGGGTGGACGTAGAGGGCGGAGGTGTGTTGGGCAATGGATCCATGACTGCCTTGTCGGGGGGCCCTTCTTCTCAGGACAGTCATTGTGACCATTTCTGGCTGGAGCAGGAGGGCTACTCTGGGCGAGTCAGCAGCACAGGCAGGCCAGGACGCCGGTGGGCAGGCCCTGGCAGGGGCCTTCTGTCTGAGGACGCCACTCTCAGCCAGTCTTGCTGTGCTCGGCATTCCACAGGGAAGGTTCATTTCTCCCTGTGGAAAGGCCCTCGTCTCAGAGAGATGGTAAGCGTGACCATATTCGCCATCAGGATCTTGGGGTCATCCCCTGGTACCCAGGTTCCCCAGCTAAGTGAAGGCACTTAGCTGCAGCCTGCAGCCAAGTGAGAGAAATAAGAATGTGGGAAGTTCCTGATGAAACAGATTCTGTCTGTGGATCATGGAGAAGAAAGAAGGTTTGAATATGTGATGCCGGAAGCTAGTCTAAGGAAAATCCTTCCATTCAGCAGCTGTGTACACTTCCAAGTGGTGAGCCTGGCTCTATTCATGCCTGGCCAAAATGGAAGTTCTTTTCAGTCTGGAATGTACTTGATCATCCTGTGTATACAATTATGAACATGCAATACATTGATAGCTCATCTATGAAGAAAATTTAATAGAGATTTTCCCAAATTTGACAACAGTCTTAAACTTTAAATGGCCTATTAGCAATAAGTTACAAAGTTAAAAGAAACTTCTGTAAATGATAAATAATAAAAAAACAAAATTCAATAGACAATACTAAAGGGAACACAGAATTGTCCTTCTATTCTCCCTATGGAAAATGCTAACACAAAATTATTGACATATAAAGAGGGGATAAAGAGTATGTCAAAAATATAGGGAAAAAAGTATCTTAAAGGCATGCCAGGCATTTAACTATTAAATATCATGTTACTTTTTTTCTGAGTTTTATCATCTGTGGTATAGTCATGTGCCACTTAACTACAGGGATACATGTGTTGTTAGACCATTTTGTCATTGTGTGAACATCATAGAGTGCACACACATGGACCTACATGGTGTAGCCTACTACATATGTAGACTATATGGTATAGCTAGCTATGGCTCCTAGGCTACAAACCTCTCCAGCATGTTACTGTACAAAACAACACAAGATTAAATGAAGCACAAGAGAAATGATGCAATCAAGGGACATGGTAAACACAAGATGTATGAGGCTGCTGTCAGGGTAACACGGCATACTGTTTTACAGAAAACTGTTTTCTTACATGTTTGTTTTGTTTTTGTCTTAATTTTATTTATTTATATTTAGAGAGAGGGGAAGGGAGGATGACAGAGAGGGAGAGGAACACCAGTGTGTGGTTGCCTCTCGTGCACCCCAGCTGGGGACCTGGCCCACACCCCAGGCATGTGCCCCGACTGGAAATCGAACCGGCGACCCTTTGGTTCCCAGACCAGTGCTCAATCCACTGAGCCACACCAGCCAGGGTGAAAACTGTTTTTTTTTTTAATAAGTAGGAAGAGTACACTCTAAAGTTATGATAAAAGTATAGTATAATAAAATCATAAATCAATATAATAGTAGTTTATTATCATCATCAAGTATTGCATACTGTACGCATTGTATGTGCTGTACTTAATACGACTGTCAGCACAGTGGGTTTGTTTACACCAGCCTCAGCGCAGATACATGAGGAATGCATTGCGCCACAACCTTGCAGTGACTACAACATCACTTGGCAATAGGAATATTTCAGCTCTGTTATAATTTGAGACGATCGTTGTGTAGGCTGTTCGTCATTGACCAAAACACTGTTATGTGGCAAATGACTATTTGTCAACTTTTTAACATGTGATTTGTGATTTATTGTGACTTCTCATTCCAAATAATACTTACTGTCATACTCAATTTTGAATTTGGTATTTGGCATTCTTTTTCTTAACGGACACCTAACAATACCTGACTTGCCCAATCTGGGCAGAGCAGCTGGGACCTGCTGGCAAGTTGGATGTGGGTGCAAGAGAAGGGTGGTCAAGGATGACTCCAAGGTTTTGCCTTTCCAATGTTCAGGTTGGAAAATAACCTTATTTTATAGAATAATGGGAATAATTGGGTTTTCAAGCTGAGCTTACTTGGCAAGGGGAAGAGCTGGCTCTTTGTGCTGACTCCCTGTTATATTTGCATTTTGAAACATAGATCTGTGAAATCTCAAGGCAAAGTTGAGCAATGGAGTGACTGAGCTGGACTACCTGGGAATGGCTCCTACAGAAGTGCCCTTGGACAGGAGAGGCTGAGGAAGGGGTTGGCTCTAAGAAGAGATACAGACTGAGCCACTTAGGGCCCAGAGCATAGAGTTAGGAGAGAGTAGGGCTGTTTCCCAAGGGCTGGCCCTGCTTATCCCTGTGGTCCCATCCCTCACAACCCCCAGCCTGATATCTCCCCCAGCAGCCCTGACCTCACTTTTACACTGGCTCCCCACCAGACTCCAAGCTGGTTGGAGTTTAAACGCTCCAGGTTTTCAGTTTTTCAGGTTGTGTCTCCATGTGGCCCAATGCCTCTTGGCAACTTTGCAAACATGCAAGGTGGTCTCCTTCCTACCCCAGGCCTCCTTGTCATCCCAGGTCCCACCCTGACTGATGCTGACTCATGGGACCACCTGGACCAGGCCACTTGCACTCTGTGCACTGACAGATGGGACCATGTGGTAAAGGCACAGGAAACCCTCTACAACAACAGGCAACACCTTTGAACTCCCTCCTTCACCCAATAGGAGGGCTGCCTAGGCCATCTGGGAGGACAAATTTAGGCAGTTGAAAACCATCCTTAGTTGCACTTAATTCTTCCTGCTTTTCAAGTATGTGGGCAACTGCCCAAAGATGCTTGTTAACCGTCACAAGGGCTACTTTGTAGATTAGCCTGGAACAATGGTTTTGGCAATATGGTGGTGAAGGAGGTGCTACAAGTCCCTCAGCACATGCTTTTGACCTTAGCAGGGCAAGACTTCCAGGTCTGGAGGAAGTAAACTTGAATTTAAAAGTATGGCAAAGACTTATTGATGTGCCAGGCCCTTCTTCTACATCCTGAAACTAAATCAGCTGCCTCCTCAATCCTCCCAACAACCCTGTGATAACGCCCATTTTACAGAAGGGAAACTGAGAACAGTTCCCACTTACTGAAAGTTGACTTCACGCCAGGATCAGCAGTAACAACCTGTCTCCTGGGCCAACGTGAGTCTAGACCATAAGCGAACACGTACATGAGGTGCTGCACTTCGTTACCTCTGTTGGAGGAGGGTGGCAGGTTCTAGGCAGCTGCTCTTCTTATTCCACCTCAACTCTCATCCCACCAGGGAACTTTAGGTTGCTAGAGCTTTCCTGGTGCCCAGAACTGAAGCAGGGCCCTCAGGGGCCAGGCCATTGTGGGTGTCCCAAATTCTGCCCTGTGTGAGCTCCAACAGCCCATGGCTCCCAAATGCTTTCTGCCTCTGTGCCAGGCAGGCAGCTGTGAGCCACAGCCTGGCCTCCATGTGTTTGCCCAGGGCCTTGCCTTCAGGTCTTGCCTCTCAAAACCAATGAGAATGTTCACAGCCTGGGGACCTGCCCCCTGCAATCCCATCTCTGAATGAGGGAACTCCACTTTTTTTCCTTTTGCTGATCTTAAAAACATCCCCTTTCCTTGTCCCTTACAGGGTACTTACCTCAGACTGGAAAAACAAACCATTAGAGAACAGATCAAAATTAACATCATGATAAACAATGTTGCTATACATGCATTATCTCATTTTTAACCCTCACAGACCTCCTGTAAGGTAGGTGTTCTTCTGATCCACATTTCACAGGTGAGGAAACTTGCTAAGTGCAGAGCAGGAGTTGAGTTCAGGTCTCTTAAAAATATTGAATCTAATGCTGAAAACAAAACCCCAAGAACAAGTGTCCCTCTTCCCCATTCTGGCCAGGTCTTCCACCAGTGCTGCCTTCTGGGGTCCCCAGGAGTGGGGCGCGGCCGGGGCCAGTTCCTGTTGCACCCAGCTGCCAAGCCTTCCTCCTGCCTCTGAGAAAGAATAGCGTTAAAAGGTTCGATTCCTCCAGTTTTACTGCAGAAGAGTGTTCGCTGGGTCCAGTCCCCAGTCACACAGGAAGACCACTCCATGGCAGAAACCTGCCCCACTTGGCTTCTAGGGATGGGAGGTGGGAGTGGGGGTCATGCCCCAGGAGAGGCAGGGAGCAGTTCCTGTGAGCTCCCAGGTGGTGAGATATTCTTCCTTTCATATTCTTCCCACAGTTAAAAAGCAGAGTTTCAATGAGTCCAGCATGTACCCACCCCATGATTACACAGAAGGGCCAAGGTCACAGGATAAGGAACTGGGTCCCCTGGGCCTAGAGGGGGCTGCCTTCCTTCAGGCCACAGCTACACTCTGCCAGAATGCTCATGGGGGGCAAAGATACCTGTTTGAATGAGAGAAAAAGCCAGAAGAAATGCAGCCCTGTTAGAGGGAGGTCGGGCAAGACCACCTCAGGGAGACGCAAGCAGGAAGTCAGTGGCCTGGAGACGAAGGCTCCCAGATGCGATGGGCTGCCACCAGCTCGAGGGAGCAGCAAGGACTGTTTGGAGGCCTGCAATTGTATGCCATCCGGGTGAAAGTCTGCTTTTACCAGAAGAAGAACAGAAAAACAGAAGCCCACAGAGGGAAAGGGTCTTGGCCAAGGTCACAGAGCCTTTTGATACCTGTGTCCCCTGAGGGTCTCTAGTCAGTGGGGTGGGGGGAGGGGCATAAGCTAAAAACAGTGTGGGTGCTGCTGGAGAGACGAAGGAGGCAGGAGAGAATTCAGGGAGGGGCTCTGAACTCAAAGGATAGAGGGCTGGCTGCCAGTCCAGGAAACTAGAGACAATGCCAACACCACAGGAGGTGGTGGCCTCTAAAAATTAAGAAGCCCAGGCCCATTCTTCTCCTTCACAGATGAGGACCCCGGGGCCCTAGAAAAACCTGCCTGGGACCCTCTGTGGGGAGAGGCAGACACAGGACCGTAAGCCAGATTCCATGAGGCCAGCCAGAGTGTGGGGTCTCCTGCTTGCTTCCTTCTGGAGATTGACTGGAACTTTTTTTCCCGGCCTCATCTGCCTTTCTTTTTCTCCTCCCACCCCTGGTAGGGTGGGACCCTGGGTAAGGCAAAGTAAAGTGAAGAAGGCACTTCATCAGCTCAATAAAACATCTGAGCGATGGGAAGACAAAGGTGTGTGTGACCAGAGCCTTCCCTGAAATGAACCTGAGACCTGGGGACCTGAGGCCATCCCGGGGTAGACTGTGAGGACCACCACCCAGAGCAGGGAGGGCTGCCCTTACCCCTCATGGACCCACTGCAGAGGGGGGAAGCCTAGGAGAGGGGGTTGAGAGGGGAAACAAGCAGAAAGATAAGCATCCCAAGGATAGACAAAGGGACCACGGAAACAACCAGAAACAGACCTGCAATGAGAGGCAGGTGACTGAGGAGACCCTCCAATCATCTGGAAAGGACTGCAGCCGCCAAGGGCACCAGGTGCTGAGCCTCCTCATGGAGATACTACCGTTGTGTCCTGAGCTCTCGTCACACACAGGTAAATCCAATTGGATTATAGAAAATGTAGGCGAGTATCTATGTGATACCAGGGTAGGGAAAGGTTCCTGACAAGGTGCAGGATCACAAACTACAAAGAAAGGGTTGACAGATGTAACCAGTTACAAATTAAGCCCTTCAGTATGGCCCCCTCCAAAACTTTTTAAAATAACAAAACATCAAAGCATAGAGAAAAGATAAGCCATTGACCTAGAAAAAATAATTTCCCAATATTTTATGTGGAAAATTTTAAATATTTTCGAAAGTTAAAAGAACACTCATATTCCCTCCTGCCACCTAGATTAGGTATCTCCTATTTTGGTGGCCTAGAGATATGAATGATTTTTATGTTTTTAAATGGATAAAGGAAAAGTTCCAAAGAAGAATGCTATTTTGTGACACATGAGAAATATATGAAATTCAGATTCTAACATCTCTAACTAAAATGTTATTGGAAACAGGCCCATTAATTTATGAATTGTCTGTGGCTGCTTTATTGATACAAATGCAGAGCTGAATCATTCCGACGAGACCATATAGCCTGCCATGTGGAAAATGTTTGCTATCTGGCTCTTTAAGAAAAAATTTGTTAACCTCTGACTTAGATTCTGCAATTAATATTTTACTGTTCATGCTTTATCACATGTTCATCCAGCTATGAAGAGATATATTTGCAAATCAGAGACCAGCAAAATATTAATCTCCAGAATAAGTTGAGAAGGAGAGTGGCTGGACTTCCTCTGAGCTGGCTTCCAAGGGATGTGAACAGGGGCAAGGGAAAGAGTAAATAGCCATTTTGCCCCTTTGCCTGGGCTCTGTATGCATTTGGAAATGTGAGACTTATCACTGCTCTTGTTTTTTTTTTTTTTTTCTGGTAATAATGAACAAGCTGACCCCAATACTGCAAACATAAGGAGAGCTCACAGCATGTAATAATTATATATTTGAGGGTTACTTAACAACTATGGACTTTCAGCAGGGTCCACGCAGCACTGTTCTGTGTCTGCCTGCTGCCTCACAGAGTATTGGGCCATATACATCCTCCATCGGTATTTGTTAAACAAAGGAATGGCTGAATCTCTGAAATTCAAGATGAGTCACCAATCCCTGCTTCACCAAGGTATAGCCTTTGCTCCATTGTGATTAGAATCTCTGGCCCCTGTCATCTGGAACAACCAGACATGGCTGACCCTGGGAGAGGCTGGAGGAAAGGTGTCAATTTAATTCGTCATGAATCCTGGTGGGAGCCTCATGGATGATCTGGAATGTTCCTTGCACCCGAGATGCTATCAAGGCAATGTACCGTTCTCACTAGTCATCACAATATAAGGAGGAAAGGGGAGCACACCCTCCAGCAGGAAGCGTGAACATTTTTGCAGGTGTTAGCTGTACCATTTGGCTTTCTAGGTAGCTCCTGAAAATAAGCTTCACAATAGTTCTATAAAAGGCAATGTGATTGCAAACAGGTGTCTCAAAAATGCATAATATGGTCTACTGTTTCTCAGTAACATTTAAAAAAAGAATAGAAGAGCAGTCAGTTTGGGGTAATGAAAAAATCAGAAAAGCGACGTAATTGGGTAATTCATGAGAAGCTGGTGAGGCATCCAGGCTCCAGGTGCCGGTCCCTCTGCCAGCTCTGAAACAGTGGACGCTGCTCCGACAAAAATGCCTTCCCAGGCACCGAATATTAATTAGGCATTCCTTGGAGGAGCTGTTTTGGTTACATTTATTTTGTTATTTTCATTTTGACAAATTGGAAAGGCTGCAGTGAGCTCTGCCCATTCACCCTGCATTTGTTAATATGGGGAAGGAGCATACACCGTACATCTAGTACGTGCTCCACCTGTGCCAACGATTTTATTCATTAATTTTTTCATTCACCTGTTCAGGAATCTCAAGGTCATAGACATGAACTTTGGGAGGGAGGGACTTTTGATTGGCCAATTATAATAATTCCACTCTCTGTGATGATTATTGGTTCAAAAATGATAATGTGATTCACTTTAGATTGAAGAGACTTGAGAGCAAGTCTTCTGAGCTTCTGGGAGTTTCTTAAAAATGAACACATGGATTTTCTTCCGGAGTGATGAAAATGTTTTGAAACCTGATATAGGACAATATCATGAATGTACTAAATGCCAATGAACTGCACACTTTAAGACAATTGATTTTATCTTATGTAAACTTCACCTCAAGAAAAGAATAAAAATGGATATGGAGAAATTCTTTGCCTTCCCTGGCCTTTCCCTAGTGCTATGTGAGGAGGCCATCCTGGAGCTTCAACAGCCACCTTGTGACCATGAGGGTAACGTTGTGGAGACAAACAGCAGTATGCTGAGGATGGTAGAGAAGAAAGATGGAAAGAATTAACCTTGATTGCACAGAGGAGCTATGACTTAGCCAGCCCCAGGATAGTCCTGTCTTTGGGTATATTATATGAGATGTTAAGTAACTGGCTTGCTGAAGCTGGTTGGGGTCCAATTTTGTCAAAATTTGTGTTGCTGGCATCAGAAAGCATCTTCATGGTACATGGTTCTGGCCTGTTTCCTCCACTTCAGGACAGTAGGGAATTCATGTCTGCTCAGCACCCTCTTCCTGCCCCATAGTCCTGTCTAGTACAGAATAGAAGCTCAGTAAGCATTTGTTGAATAAATAGGTATTTTACCTAAATTTTTTCACTGAATTTTTAAGACAACTCTCTGAGGTAAATAGAACCACCTGATTTTAAAGAAGAGGAGCCTGAGTCTCAGAGAGGTTAAGTAACTTGCCCAAAGTCACAGCGGAATAAATCCAAGTTTGTCTGATCACAGCACTCCTTGTTACAGTCTGCCTGTGGCTTTCAAGTACAAGACTGTGGATGATAACAGATTTAGCTTTGCAAAACTGCAGGCTCTAATGGCAGCTTCCATTTGTATGGTGCTGTGGCGCTTACAATGAACTCTTAATATGGACCTGGTGGGATTCTTGCTGCAGAAAGGTGGGAGGTGGAACTGCTCACATTTCAGAAATGAGGATGATATGTCAAAAGCAGGAAGATTAACTTTTCTCTCCTGTTATTGTGAGAATTCAAAGGGTTATTGGAATGAAGTCATCAGTGAGTTGTAAGGCACTGTACATGGTATGCAATTATTGCTGGAACAGCAGGATTTTTAAAATGAGGTGCTCATAATTACAATAACAATAAGCAATTATTAGGCTCCTACTATGTGCCAGCCACTGCATTAAGCACTTTGCGTGGATCATCTCATTTAATTCTTACAGGGTTACTGTCTCAGATTTACACACGAGACAAGTGAAGTCCAGAATGGCTAAGTGATTCTACCAAAGTCATATAGCTATACACACAGGAGCCACGACTTGAGTCCAAGCAGTCTGGCTCCTGTGTGACTTTGTCACTATAGTCAATTGCCTACCTGTTTCATGGGTCTTTGACAGGTAGCTGTGGTCTCTGATACAACCAACCAAATAGGATATTACACCTTTCCCATCACCTTCAAGGATGACCAAAAAATGGCCCCAGATGGAGTGATTTGGACCCTGTTTTCTGCCTGTCATTGTTCCATCATAACTTTGCTTTTTGTTGTGTAAGACAATTAATAATAATTGCTCTGTTGTTCAAAAAAACAAAAGACTCCTGAGAAGGGTCCTCTCATTAACCCCACCTAATAGATGGGGAAGGTGTAATGAAGAAGAGTTAGACATTCTGCCTCACACATACACAAAGGCACAAGTACTGGTTGGGGGCGTGCTAACTGCAACCCAGAGAAAGCCTAAGTATAGATCCAGGGACGATGCACATGAAGTAGATTTTCTCTTCTTGTGTAAAGATCCACAAACCCCTCCTACCACCAAAATGCAAAGACAAGGAGATGGCCATTATGCATCACACACCTGCTGGAGATGTAATTGCCAAATTGGAAGAGTGTCACACATCCAGCTTCCACAGCAGATTTGAATAGCAGCAAATAGGAGCAAAAACAGGCAGAGCTTTGGAGATACAGCTGATGGAAACCCTGCCCTTGACATGTCCATCCTGTATAATTTTAGAATGAGAACTCTTCTGCCACTGTCAGGTCAGCTCTGATGCAGGTGAGTGAGCACCTGGTACAGCGTGGACTGTCAATCCTGGGGCCAGGGTGGGCATGGAGAAGCAGGGGATGATCCCCGCCCTAGACCACAGAAGGCAGCCCAGAGCAGTGGCAGGACCTTGGCTGAGTAAGTCCTCACTCATACAACCTGGGGGAGGTGGGGTGGGGTGGGGGGAGATTGCCACTAACACAATTCCCCCAGAGTAGCTATCACTATCTTTCTTATCTCAGATCTATATTTATGCTTAAATGTTTGATTGGAAACTATACAGCTGATTCCATGGTCTGCATTCAGTCCTTAGCTAATTCCCTTTGCTCTTTATAAAACCCCCGGGCTTCAAGAATTATTACTGGTGTTATTAAGGAGAGGTAATCAGGCAGGCAGACCCTCCCTATAGCAATTAGAGTTAACGATCTGGTGCCTACCCACATGAAATGTTGGTGGACATGTGAGTTACTACACCCCAGTTGGATGGCAATTGAACTCCATGGATCAAAGTCTTTCATACTTCCTAATCTGGTCATTGTTCTTCTAAAAATACATTCTAATCATCCAATATGTCTTTATGCTCCATGCACATCAATTGTAATAGCAACAATCTGGAAACAAGCTAAATGTCCAACAGTAGGGGAGTGCTTATGTAAAGTGGAACATCTACTTAAGGGACTATTGGGGAGCTCTTAGATATTATGCTTATGAAGACTGTGATAGCATGGACATGCTTATGATGTAGAGTGTAAAAAAGCACTCAAAATGGAATGTACTCTGACTATAATCTATAAAAAGTAATAATCCTATATACTACAGTGAAGTCAGAGCCTGAGTCATGTCTGTGTGGATCCAGATATTTCTAAGCATGCTTGCAGCATGGGCTACCAAGGTCAGTTTTGCAAGGCCTGGCATGCATCGAGGTTTGGGGGAGGTACCCTCATAATTGTGTGAGTTCCAGAGGGCAGGTCACTAGGAAACCACCATTGTCAGCCTTCAGCACACAGTTCCCTGGCTCAGCTCCATGGACTAAGCCCCAAAGGGAATGGGATGCAGAGGACAGTGGGTGTTGTTTCACAATGTGCCCAAGTGACCAGTATCATATAGAATGAAAAACAGGCATGTTATCTGCCTTCACTGCAGACTGGCTAGCTGCAGCATCCCTTTAGCACCTTGAAGTGTTGAAGGTGGTAGTGAGGCACTGTCACCCTGTGGAGGTCTCAGATGTGAGTGGCATGAGAACATGACAAATGCTATATGACATCAGGCTGGCCTGCTTTGTGAGTACACGCCAGACATGTCCATGCAACTTTAAGAAGTGTGTTGTGTGTGTGTGCACATGCGTGTGTGTATGATTTAACAGGTAGAGCAGAGTCAGAGAAACAACATAACTACTTAGACTGGGGCATGCTGCAGGAATCTGAGTGACCCATATCCAAAAGTTTGGAGGAAAGCCTATCAAAATACTAACAGGGAAAAGGATAAAAAGGATTCTGGAGCCCAGAGAACACAGATGACCTTAACAGCACACTTTAGAGAGAGTACCTGGGGGGCTGGTTGTTTGCTACAGAAGTTCTTGAATTTACTCCCACCTGCATTTAAAAGATGACTAGTAACAGCCTCATGCTCAAACCAGTACTTTCCTGGGGACAAGAAGACATATTGGCCACCTCTGACCTTCCAGGAGCTCCCAGCTCAGTGACAAGCCACTGCCTCTCAGCCCTGTCCATCTCCTGTCACTGCAGCTTTCTTCCAGCTCCCTGCTACCTCACGGACTTTGCATGTGCTCTTCTTTTTCACAAGAACATTCTTCCCTTTCCTCCTCCTGATTAACTCCAACTCACATTCCAGGTTTCAGCTTCTGTCCCCTCTACTCCCAGAGTTCATCTCAACACCAGCACAATCAGTCCCACAGTTCTATACACCCATAGCTCCCTGGTTTTTCCCTTCATGGTGCTTCTCAGTTTACGATCTTGGATGAAAGCCATTTGATGATTTGGAGGTCTAGCTTCCCTGCTAGACTGTTAGCTTACAAGTGCAAGGGCTGCAAATGTTGACTCAGCATTATCCTCAGAGCTTAGCACAGGATGCTTGTGGCAGGAACTGAGCAGATATTTATTGGATGGATAGCTGGATGGATGGATGAGTGGGCAGATAAATGAGCTATGAAAGAACATGTTATTATAATAGGGACAGTAAGAAGCTTGTTAGTATTACAGGAGGGGGAAGTACATGAAATGACCCTGGAGGGTAAGTAGAAGCCATATTGAGAGCAAGGCAGAGTCACAGGGAAGATACTAAGGGGATTAGTTTAGGGTAGTGTCAGAGAAGAAGTGATAACTAAGGGACGGGAGGAAGCAGACAGGGCCACAATTGGTGTCTGTCAGTCCCCTAGACCTTCAAGCCAGCCCATCCAGCCCCTGCCAGGCCACCTGTGACTAAAGCTACATACCCCTAAGGCTGCAAGCCCTTTCCAGTCCTGACCTGCACCGGCAACAATGCCCAGCTCCTGACTCTGTGTTGGCCTCTGATGCCCTTGGGAAGCTGGCATAGGACTCTGGCTCTGCCTGCAGGGTCCTGGCCTAGACTCACTCTCAAGGTCTTGAGTGAACTCCCTGGCCAAGTTCCCACCCCTAAAAGCCAACCCTGGAGGCCAGGAGCTAGAAAAATTGTAGAAGAGAAGCCTTTCTACCCTCACACTTGAACACAGCCTGGATCCAGGAGCCAAGGGCCTGGCTTTCTCTCACCTGGACCCTCAGAGCACTTGAAGGCCCATCAGTGGGAGAACCAGAATATATTACAGTTGACAGGTCACTGTATTAGACTGTTAGGGCTACCATAGCAAAGCACCACAGAACAGGCGGCCTAAATACCAGAAATATATTTTCTCATAGTTCTGAGGCTGCAAGTCTGAAATCAAGATGTTGGCAGGGTTGGTTTCCCCCAAGACTCTTTCCTTGCTTATAGGTGTCCTTCTTCTCCCTGTATCGTCACCCTTTGTGAAATCTGTTTTAACTTAATTACCTTTTTAAAAGGCCAACCCTACCTTCAGATATGGTCATATTCAACATATGAATTTCGGGGAACACATCGTAGAAGCCCAGGATCAACATGTAGAGCCCCCCCACCTATGCTCCCTGTTATGTAGGCTGGAACCCAATTCTGGCACTGAAGTGAAGGGGGCCCGGGAAACCCAGACAAGCTAGGGCTGCCTTTGTGGGAACACAATTGGAGGATGTTCTTGGCCCTTTGGCCCTCCCCTCTACAGACCCTTCCAGCGACCTGCTCCTTCTGCTGCTAGCTCTCAGGCCATCTCAGAGGCTAATTACTTGGCAGGGATGCCACAGGGGGAGAGAAGAGGTCTTGGGCAGCCTTTGAGCTCCTCTGAGATAGGGCAGCTTCAACCCAGAGCTTATCAGCGTGCTGCTGGGTCAGGATCCAATAATTAAAATGACATTCCCAAAGCAATTTGGTGGAGCATTTGCCCTTCCATTCATGCCAGGCAGACAGGGCCTCTGGTTTGCAGCTTCAGAAAAACAAGAAATTCCAGTAAGGGATTAATGACTTAATTATAAATGCGGCTTGGAAATGCAAAGGTTATTAAGAAGGGGAAAAGATACACACTAATAAGAGACATGCTATTAACAACAGAATAAAGATTCATTGTTGGCGCCGCGGTCAAGTTTTCCAAGTTCAGTAATAAAAACCACCTGGTCTACGGAAGGCTGGCTGCCATGGTGACAGAGCCCAAGGTACTGGGGCTGTCTAATGAGGCGTGTCTCCCGACCTCTGATCAGGCTTCCTCTGGGTCTCAGCCTTCCTGGTGAAGTTGGCCAATAGGCCCCAAACCATCTTGGGGAGTGCTGGGCCTGTGCCCATTTGTCGGAAAAGCACACGGAGGCTTAGGGAAGCCATCGGACCTTGTCAGGCCCACAGGACAAGTCTGACTCTCAGAGCATGGGAAGGCCCATCAGTGGGAGAACCAGAACACGTTAGAGCTGGCAGGCAGTTGGGATTCCAGGAAGGGACTTCAGCCATCGCAGGTCATCAGCATCCTCCCACCGCAGTTAAAGACATTGCCCAGAGCTCCAAACGTGTCTGTGAACTTTGACTCATCCACTGGAAGAGCCCTGGAATAGAGCTGTCCTCCGTGCCAGGGACTACACAGGGTGCTTTGTTCGCATGAAGTTATTTAATCTTTGTAACCATCTTGCAAAGCATTTTTGTTTTTACATTTCACTGAAGAAGAAACAGAGATTCAGAGAGGCTAAGAAATACCCCTGAGGTCACTGAGATAACAAGCGGCAGAGCTGGGATTCAAACCCAAGGCCAAGGTTCTTCTCAAAGGAGGGGGGAAGCCTCCCAAGGGCACTGAGCTGTGTCCACTTAGACTAGAGGCTCCCTGAGGGCTGAGCCAGGTCTTCCTCACCTGCTCCTGAGGCACAGGGCTCAAGCCCTAAATCCCAGAGATGCTTCATAAGGACCTGGGTCACCAGTCAGGCTTCTGTACTGACTAACCAGCTATGCTACATGTTCCTCCACCGGGCCACCGGGCCACCAGGCCACCTGCTCTCCCACTGGACATGCCCAGGAAGGGGCTTCCCAGACTTCTGGGGGGTTAATCTGGATCATCCCTTGAGGGCTATGGGTGTGGGGAGAAGGAGGTGGGGAGAAGCAGCTCCTCCCACCCACACCTCCTCTCTTCTGCCCAGTGTAAAAATTAAGGTGCAGTTGGGCAGGCTCTGGCTGACAATGACTCGAGTCCTGGGTCCCAAGGGACAAGGTGGAGAGCCTTAAGGGATGATGCAGGACAACTGGGTAGCTGGGCACTCTTGAGAGAGAGGGGAGGAAAGCCCCACACCAAGGAGATGAGAGGCTGAAACCTGCCAGGCTTAGTCACCCAGCTCCACTAGGAAGGACCAGGCCTGCCCTGTTCACTCGAGGACCCCAGCACCTGGCACAGTGCCTAGTCTACAAGAGGTGCTCAATAAAAGCCAGGGTAACGAGTAGCATGTCAAAGGGAAGCAGACTTCAGGCACAGGCTCCTGCCCCTACAGCTGCTCAAGTCCACCCACTGCTAGCATCCCTCTAAGGACAAAGAGCTAATGGCTTCCCGGAGCCATCCACCCACAGTGGCTCAGACCTCCCTTCAGGACCTGAGCTGAAGCCCACCTCTCTGGCCCCCGCCACCCATGCCCCTCAGCCCCTGGAGTCACCAGACCCTGTGTGCTCCCATTTTCACAGGAGACACCATAGCCCCTTCCTAGCTGTGTGATCCTGATCACATTCTGAGCCTCAGTTTCCTTTCCTATAAAGTGTGGAGATGATAACAGCTTGCTGAAAAAGTAGACTCATGTATACACAGCTTCCTGGCAGAGAGTAGACTGAAAGGTGATGGATCACCCAACTGCTTTGGACAATCCAACACCCACCTGCTTCTCCCAGACCCAACACCCCCAAACATCCCCAGCCCTTCTTTGTGTTTGATCTTGTAACAGAACCCTTGGGCTGCTTTGATTTAAACAGAACTCACGGGCTGTTTAGTTAGGGGCCCGACTGCCCGCCGCCAGAATCATGACTCTGAATACCAGAGTTCGGTGAAAAGAAAAAGAATTGTTTATTTACACAAAGTCCTGCCTCCCCCACCCAGACCTGGCCCGTCTTAGGAAAGTCAAAAACACCGTTTCCCTACTTCCTAGGCACAGTTCAGCTTTACCAGCAGCTGCCAATCACTCAGTTCTGATTGGGGAGGTCCTTTCTGTGCTGTGGTGCCCCCCAGCTCTCAATGCAGGAACGCCTGGATTCTCAGCCTCCTTGTAAACTGCCTTCTTCCTGCAAACCGCATGGATCTCCTCTCCTTCTCAAAGCAGCCTGGCAAGAGCCTCTTCTTAAAGCCGCCTGGAGATCCCTTCTCCAAGCCAGATGAAGGGAGCCCACAAGAGCCAGAGACTGAGGGCGTGAGGGCCAGAGAGAGCCTCAGAGAGAGAGCCTCCTAGAGCCAGAGCCAGCCCCAAATGTCCGCTGCTCCTTCTCTCTTCCTCCCTGCCTCCTCTCTCCCCCTGCCTCCTCTCACGCAGTGGGTGTTGCAAACAGTCCTGACCATTCACAGAACCCTACGTAGGCTGTCTGCTTCTTCCCTACCAGCCCACAGTCCAAGATCCCTCCCATCTTCCTGAGTCTTGGAAGTAAAGCAGATCTTTGCAACAATGTATCCAGCCACTAGCTCCAGGCATGCAAGGGCATCCTGAAAGCTGCTTCCTGCTCCCTATCTCCCAGCTCAAACTCTGGGGTTTGTTTTTGGACTCCCCTGTTTCTGTAACAATCTCACTTATCACAGAGTGCAGCGTCCCCATCCCATCGTGGCCCATCTCATCCTCAGTCAGTCCTGAGGATCAGACTGAGCCAACTCAAGACATGGATAGACAGACTGCCCTGGCTTGGAAGAATTGCAACTGAGGTAGAGGAAGGAAGAGAAAATGAGAAAAGGGTGGAGGGCTTCTATAGATACCAAATTGGGGAGCCCTGAAGAGGGAGAAACCAGAGTGTGGGACCGGGCTGGACTGGGCTGGGTTCAAGTTAAGTCCCTGCTCCTTGCTGGTCTCTTCTGAGCCTCGGTTTTCTCCTCAGTGAAGTGGTGATAACTCTTCATTCAAAGGGTTGCTATGGAGATAAAGTGAGATATCATTTGCAAGTGTCAGACATATTGTAGGTAGTCAACCAATGCTATCTAGTGTTACTCTTATTGTTATTAAATGTGCAGTTCGCTACCCATGACATCAGATTGAGGGAACCTGGGGTCTTTGGTTTTGCTTTGTTTGTTGGTTAACCAGGAGGTTTTTTTTAAAAGAGACTTTTAGAACCCTAGGTGTTCTGGCCTCCAACCAGACCTCAGGTACCCCTGACCTACTGACCACCCACCTTAAAGGAGTTCTTAGCACCCCTGAGCTCCCTGGCCTGCAGGGCCTGCACATGGGAGTGCCCGATCCTCAGGGCAGTGTCCTCTGGCCAGCTTCGCACCTAAACAGCTCAGTCCTGCCATCAGGTGCCTCGGCATGAAAGAGAGCACCAGAAGGTGGGAGCTGCAGCAGAACCATGAGGGGAGAAGGCCCCCCTGGGCACAGGGGCTCCCCAGGATGGTTAGAGCAAAGGGAAGAAGACTGTGGAGGGAGAAGGCTCATCTAAAGTGGGGAGACTAATGAAGAAATCTCCATCTAATTAGACAGGCTGCAGTTTTAATCAGACAGAGCTTCCTTGGCAAAACCTGTTTGCATGTTTTCTGTCATTCAGCCAACATGTTAATTAGGCAAATAATATTAATAATAACATTTATTTTGGGAAAGTAAAGAAGGGAGGGAAAAGGTGGAAGTGACAGTTTGGGGCCCGTGGGTTGGGGTAGGAAGGGGACTCGAATTCTCAGACAGCGTGAGAGTGGAAAGAATGAGGTTTGGAGACAAGTGAGGGCCTGGATTCAATCCCAGCTGTGCCCTATGGTCTGAGCACCTGCTCCTCTCTGAGCCTCAGTATTCTTATCTGTACAATGGGAATGAATACATGTCCATTCCTCAGAATTTGGGGGTGGGGATTGCTAAACAGATGCTGTGTGTGAATCCAGAAGGCTGTGCACAATCTTGGCACCGAGCTAGCCAGGAAGATGCTCCTTCCTGGTTTCTGCCCTGCCTGCACTCACCACCCACCTCTGACCTGCTCCAACAAAGGGTCTGCACATAAGCACGGAGCACCGCAAGGGTAGGGATGGAAGAGTAAGGGCCCAGGGCCCACGCCCCAGCCCAGTCTCAGGCTGAACTCCAGCTTTCTTTCCTGTTGAGTGAGTCTGGGGGTCAGCAGGTCCACTTTGCCTCTGTGTCACAGCCGAGCCTGAGCTTGTTCAGAGCCAATTTGCTCCCTGCCCCTCCGCTAGCATCCCAGGTAAAAGGAACTAGGCCCCCACTGCACATCCTCCAGACTGGGCTCCCAGGAGGGTACTCCCACCTATTTCAGAATCATATACCACAGAAGGAACCTCACAAATCACCCAGCAGGCTCTTTCCTCCTCGGTTCCTGAAGCTCCTTAGGACATCCCACCAGCCTTGGCTCAGGACACTCATGCTCACTGCCGCTGTCTGACCATCAGGCTGTTGGGGTACAGTCCTTCTGGTTTCCATGTTTGATCAATGGACCCAGTCTACCCTCCTAAAAGGCACAGAAGTCTAACCCCTCTCCATCCGGGACCTGGGTCCGTAGCATCTGGGTCTTGTGGGCCCCTGGGTCTTCTCCTTTTAGGACTGGTGGCTCTAGCTGCTTGCAGGTCTTCGTAAACCTGGTACTGCAGTTTTGGAAGCTTACTGAGTATCTACTATGTGCCAGGCACTGAGCCCAGGCATCTTCTGCACAGCACATCAGCTATTTCACGCTCTCAGCAAGCTCACAAGCCAAGGACAGGTGCCTCCACTTTGCAGTTGAGAAAATGAAAGAAAGCTCAGAGCCATGAAAATGATCCCAGGTTTCTTAGTGAGTCAGTCATCAAAGCGGGACTGGAGCTCAAGTCGTATTATCATACCCACGTCCTTTCCAGAAGAAACCCTGAAATGGTTCATGCAGCAGCTCCATCCTTCTCCAAGCCCTGTGAAGGGAGCACTGTTTCCCGCCCCCTCTTCCTGCAGATGAGGCTCCTGGGTCTTAGAGAGCCACGCAGCGTGCCCTAGTACGCACCATCCATGGGATGGGCAGCTTGCCACACCTGCCTCACTGCTCTCAGGGCAAGAAGAGCTAGGCCATTCTGGCCTACAAAGGGCTCTGGTCACCATTCTGGGGACAAACTTGGGTAATGTAGGCTTAGTGCATTTGCAGTGGGGTGATTGGGCTGGCACCCCAATGGTTAATGCCTCCTACTCCCCTTCATTCAGGGAGAGGCTGGTGAGCCCTTTTAACTGCAGCCAGAGAACTTGGCTATGTTCCCCTTGCCCGGGGTCAGAAGCGTTGTACACCTCCCAGCCAGCTGTGAACAAGGCGATTATGCGCTAATAACCTTTGCTTCCAGAGCCCCAAGTGAGCTCTGACCAGGTCTCCCCAGGCAGGCGTGGGAGCGCTGACTTACCTTGCCTCTGCAGCCACTAAAGAGGAATTATTGTTTTAATGGCATCATGCCCTGACCCCTCTCCTTCCCTGCTGTCATTGCAGGGCAGCTATAAGAGAGTCCTAGACCACAGTGTCCCGCTGGGGTCCTGCATGTTGCAGAAGAGGAGGCAAGCCCTGAAATGTGGTAGCATTTGCCCATGGTCCCCTGAGGGGCTGGGCCAGGTGGAAAACTTAGTCATGCATTTGTGGGCCTCTCAGCTTTCTGGTATCAGCTCTCAGAATCTGTGGAGGATTTCATTGGTTTGTTTGGGGGTCCCGTTCCCTGCATAGGCCACCAACCAGCTTACTACAGGCCTCTCCCAGAGGCCCTAATTTTCTTCCCTTAACAATATTATTTATAATTTAGATGCCAGCCCAGCTGCTGAGGGGTGCAGAGCCACAGCATGCTGCCCTGGACGGCTCAGGGAGGAAGAGCACCAGGTAGGAGAACAGAAGCGGGGAGGAAATGGGGACCTATAAGGAGCCTGCAGGCCACAGCATTAACTTGTTATGTAAATACCTTATTCAATTATTTCTCCTCCTCCTCCACACAGTCAGCTAATCACTCATGGCTGGCTGGTTCATAAACATTCAAACCCAGTTGCCTTGCCAGAGCACCTCAGCTGTGGGAAAACAGGCCCCCAGGGCAGGGAAGAGTGAGGACTCCAGAACCCTCACTTCACTGGCCCAGAACCTCGGTGGAGCACTTCACCCTGGCCACCTCATTTTCCACATATGTAGCACATGGTTGGAACAACCAGTCCACAGAAACACTGAGCACCTGCTTCTGGGGAGACACCTGGCTAAGACTCAGGGGAGACTGGCTATGTTTCTTGAAGCAAATGCTTCAGCTTCCCTGGTCCTTAGTGTCCTCATCTGTGAAATGGGATAATATCTGCCTCATCAGTGATTGTGATTCATGAACCAATTTACAGTAACTCCTCACTGATGTCATCAATAGGTCCTGGAATACTGCAATTTTAAATGAAAAGCCAATTTGACCGCAGGTTAATTGACATCAACAAGAATTAAGTTCTGGTGGCTATTTCTGGTCACCAACCTTCTGAATAAAAACCCAAACACTTCTAAATTAAACATTGACATAAAAGTGAGCTATACGTACATTTGGGGAAGATTAATAAGAACAAGTAAGAGGATTCTTTTCTAACCTGCTGTTTTCAATTCTGGGTCACAGGTGGTCAGCTCAGGGCATAAGGCTAGAGCCACCCTGGACAGGACCTCCTCTCATATTCACTCAGACTGGGATAATGTAGATGCAACAGTTCACTTAATGTGCACATTTTGGGGATGTAGGAGGAAACCCATGCAGACAGGGGAAGAGGGTGCAAACTCCACACAGACAGTGGCTCCAGCCAGGAATGAATATTTTTTTCTCATCAATGTTATAACAAAGTGACATTATCCAATGACCTGCTGCATACAAAATGTGCCTATACCATCTGCACAAATAGGACATCCTAACTATTTGAATCCTCTGTGCATGACACAACCCAAGCTTTCCCTCAGGGAGCTCAAGGCCTAGTTTCCAGGATCATCTGCTGGGCAGGAAAGAGCCCAAGGCCCAGAGGGAAGGCAGGACAGGTGGGAGATGGAGGCCATGAGACAGAGCATCCCATGGCCAGGGGTAGGTATTCAGGCCTTCTTGGCAGAGACAGGCTTGATATGAAGTATGAAGATTATTCATTCACTCAGTCTATACATGTTTATTGAGCCCATATTATGTGCCAGGGACTTGGATTCTGGCAGTGAACAAAACGCTCTAAAGGTCCTTCCTTCAGGAAGCATATTGCAGTAGATATAAGATGGCCACGAGTTCTACGACATGACTCCCATTGAGAGGTGCACTCTATGACCCTTGAATCCAGGCTGGCCTCAGTGACTTGTTTGACCAATACAATGAGGCAGAAGTGATGTTCTGAGGCTGGGTCAAAATAAGCCTTGTAGCTTCCACTTGTGCCTCCCTAACACCAGCATTCCCATTCTACAGACTGGGAAGCTAAGGTCCAGAAAATGGTGAGACCCAATGCCGCAGATTTGGTGGAAGAGCTGAGTGAGAAGCTGTTCTATGACTCCATGGCTGGGATTTTCCAGTTGTCTCTTCTCTCCTTTCCTTCTGGAACACCTTGTCCCCAATCCTGCTCCCTGCCTCTGTCTTCTCCACCTCCCAGGCAGCCCCACCCGCTGAACAGCTGCATCCAGACTGAGTCCCCTGCCACCCACCCACTGCTGTCACACAGAACCTTAAGGCCACCGGATTCACTCAAGAGCTCAAGGATGGGAGTGGCTGTGAGGTATCGAAAATCAGAAGGAACTAAGATAGACTGAGCACTTTCCATGGAAGGTGGAGCCCACTCCCTTGGGAGGTAAGAGTCATCATTGCTGGCACTCTGTGGACACTTACTATGCCCCACACCATGCTGGCTTCTTTATCTCATTAACTTCAGATGAACAGCTTGGGGGCCTGGGGTCAGGCTCTCATCTTTATTTATACCCTATTGCACTGCTGCATTTTTAAGCCTAGTAAATGCCTTACTTGTGTGTTTCTTTTTTTATCTTTTAACTACTTAATGAAAGAAAGAATGAACAACCGTCATGATATGACACTTCAAATTATCAAACTCACTAATAATTAAGGAAAAGGAAATAATAAAAAGATGATTTTTTTTTTCAATCTGTTTGGCAACAAGTTAAAAGACAGATAATGCCCAGTGTTGGCAGGGGGTAGTGTGTATGGACAAATAGCCACTTAGAAAATATTGGCATGAGAATAAGTTAGTAGTGTATTTGGAGGGCCAAATTGGCAATATCAACTAAATGTAAAATACTCATCCAGCAATTCTGCTTCTAGGAGTGTAACCTATGGCAGTTCAAATGCACTGTGGCATCTGTGCAAAGATGTCAGTGGCAATGATGTGCCGTTAATTGCAGTTTTAACCATGAAAAGTTAAGACAATGCCTGAATGTTGATTAATGGGGAATTTGTTCAATTAACTCTAAAGACTAATAGTTATGAAACAGAATGTGGTATATCTACATACAGTAGCGTAAAACAGGGCATGTATGAATAAAAGCATATAACTTCTCACCGAGGAAAGATGTCAGAAGAGTGTGTGGAATAACTATACTTTTGCTTCAAAATATATTTCTTTTTATTTCAACTTTATTTTCTTTAAATTTTTATTGTATTTTTACCTATTACTATTTAGTTCCCTTAAACCCCCTCTCCCCAACAATAACCACACTGTTGCCCATGTTAATGAGTCCTTTTTCCTTTTTGCTCAATCCCGCCACCCCCTACCCTCGACACCCCCCCTAAGCTGTCATCCTGCTATCTATGAGCCTGTCTCTATTTTCTTTTTTTAAGTATATTTTATTGATTATGTTGTTACAGTAGTGCCAATTTTTTCCCTTTGTTCGCCTCCACCCAGTACCCCTCTTCCCTCCTGCAATCCAACCCCCCTTAGTTCATGCCCATGGGTCGTGCGTATAAGTTCTTTGGCTTCACCCTTTCCTATATTATTCTCTACATCCCCCTGTCTATTTTGTACCAACTGATTATGCTTCTTAGTCCCTGCACCATTCCCCATTTCTCCCCCTCCCCCCTCCCAGCTGATAACCCTCCAAATGATCCCCATAACTAAGATTCTGTTCCTATTCTGGTTTGCTTAGTTGGATAGTGTTTTTATATTTTAGATTCAGTTGTTGATAGTTGTGAGTTTGTTGTCATTTTAATGCTCATAGTATTGATCTTCTTTTTCTTAAATAAGTCCCTTTGACATTTCATATAATAATGGTTTGGTGATGATGAACTCCTTTAGCTTTACCTTGTCTGGGAAGCACTTGATCTGCCCTTCCATTCTAAATGATAGCTTTGCTGGGTAGAGTAATCTTGGTTGTAGTTCCTTGCTTTTCATCACATTGAATACTTTTTGCCAGTCCCTTCTTGCCTGTAAAGTTTCTTTTGAGAAATCAACTAATAGTCTTATAGGTACCCGTTTATAGATAACTGTTTTTTCTTACTGCTTTTAAGATTCTCTCTTTATCTTGAACCTTTGGCATTGTAATTGATGTGGTCCTCACTGGGTCTAGCTTGTTTGGGACTCTTTGTGCTTCCTGGACTTGTATGTCTATTTCCTTCACCAAATCTGGGATGTTTACCTTCATTACTTTCCACTTGTTTTTAATTTCTTGCTCTCCCTCTTCTTCTGGCACACCTATGGTTTGGATGTTGGCACGTTTAAAGTTGTCCCAGAGGTTCATAAGCCTCGCCTCATTTTTTTCAATTTTTGTTTCCTCATTCTGCACTGGTTGACTATTTTTTTCTTCCTTATGTTCCAGATCATTTATTTGAACCCCAGTTTTCTTCCCTTCACCATTGCTTTTGTGTGGATTTTCCTTCATTTCATTTCGCATGGTCTTCATTTCTTCCCTCATGAGTTTGCCGTACTTAAGCATATCTGTCAAGCCTGTGAGCATCTTTATCATCAGTATTTTGAACTCTATGTCTGTTTCACTGGCTATCTCCTCATCTGTTAAGTTGGCTATCTCCTCATTGCTTAGTTCTCCCACTGGAACCTTGATTCATTCCCCCTTTTGGGCCATACTTCTCTGTCTCCTCATCTTGAGAGGCTCCTATGTTTGTTTGCCTCTGTGTCTTAGGTAGAGCTGTAGCTCCTGTTCCATTGTAGGGGGTAGAGCCTTATGTATTTGTCAGTATAGATGACCCATTTCACCACGTTGTGGCGCTGTGTGTGGAGGGGAGGGGTCTGAGAGGAAACAATGCTGCTTGCTCAGCACCTCTTTTCCAGGCACTTCTTCCACTTCCATCTGGGATTGGCACCCCTCTAGCTATTGCCCTGGCCATGGGTCCCAGAGTGGGTGGGTCTGCAGACATTCTATGGGGGACCTTTAAACAAGCAGACTCTGCTGAGAGACTGGCAGTTTCTTCTTCCGTCCCACCCTCCACTGGTTTGCAGAGTCAGAAGCAATGAGGCTTTGTTTTCCCTGGCACTGGGATCATGAGCTGCATGGTCTGGTCTGGTGCTGGGAGTACTCCCCAGGTGTCCCTTCCTACTTTTTAAAACATGTGACTGCACTTTCCGCTGACCTGCTGCTGCCACCACTACCACACTGCATTCTCTCTGCCCTGGCTCCTCCTCTCCTACCTGTCTGGATGAGTATTTCTTCTTTATATCTTTGTTTGTTGGACTTCCATGGAGCTTGATTTTCTAGAACTTCTGGTTGTCTCTAGTTTTTAGATAGTTGTATTCCTTCCTAGTTGTGGAGGAAGATGCAGCGTGTCTGTCTAGGCCTCCATCTTGGCTGGAAGTCACTTTTCTATTTTCCTTGTTAGTTTAGTTTGTTCATTAGACTCCATATATGGGTGATGTCATATGGTATTTGTCTTTCTCTGACCAGCTTATTTCACTTAGCATGATGTTCTCCAGGTCCATCCATATACTGTTGCAAAGGGTAAAATTTTCTTCTTTTTTACAGCCGATTGGTATTCCATTGTGTAAATGTCCCATAATTGTTACAAGCTGATTTCAAAAATCTGATCTGAAGCACATCAAGCCATTAATTTTTGTTATTTTGGAGGTGAGTCACGGGCATAAGGAGTTTTCTGCTTTTTAAAAATTTCTATCATGCCTTCTTTTATATTTATAAGCAGAAGAAAAATATGGTTAATAAATAAATCACGAATTTAAAAAGAAAAGTAGAATTTGTGAAGCCAGAGCAGGGGGAAAGCATTCTGCACAGGAAAAAGAGCCCAGTGAAAGCTGGCGCCACGGGGACCCCTATGTCTGGAGACCGTGGGGAGAGGGCTTGCGTGGGGCATCTCCCCCACCCCCACCCCCAGCGCCCAGGGCAGGGCCTCAAAGTAGCTGCTTCCCTCACACACTTTGACACTGCTCCCTGGGGCTCACAGGCGAGTGGAGGGGAGTGAGGGGAGGGGCAAGAGGGAAGCTGCCTTCACAGAATGAGGCAGGGGTGAGGAAAGCGGTCCCCATGAGGAGGAAGAATCTGGACCAGAAGGGATCATTCAAAGCTTAGAGTTTTACAACTGGGAAGACATTCCAAGCACAGAGGCACAAAGCAGAGAAGGGACAACACCTTGAGAGCATGAAGGAAATCGGGTGGAGGGAAAATGGAGGGACATTAAGCCCAGGTGCAGAGATGTAAGATCTCAGGCCCCCCAGATCCCAGACCTTAGATGCAATGATTATCACAATGGGTCCTAGGAATACAGACAGGTTCTCTAATCTCCCAGTATCAGGCCAGGAACATACATTTTAATCCAATTCCCCCTTGAGTGCCAGGCACCCTAAAGTCTGAGAACCAATGTTGCAGAGATTATACAGCTTGGCCTCTTTATTTTAAAATGGGGAAATTAAGGCACAGAGATACTGAGTCACTTGCACAAGGTTACACAGCTAGTACATGGCAGAGCTAAGCAAAAAGCCATGTCCTCTGTGCCCTGGAATGTCCAAGGCTCTGTATCATTCCATCCTTCTACCTTGAAAGACCTGGCCAAGCTGTGAAGGCCTGGGGCCCCATGAGACCCCTCAAACATCAAAGCCATCTGCCATTGGCCTCCTTGCTCTTTCTCCAGCTCACTGTCTTCCAAGCAAATACTGGAGATGGAGCTTTCAACCCACAGACTTGGGTACTGGTATCTCAACTACCTCTATTCAGTTTTCCTTAGATCAATTTCCTTAAATCAATTTAGAATATACTTTCGTAGAAATATTAGCTGGTCAGTACTAAGTCTTCTCAATTATTCCAATGTTTTCTCAGTTATGTAAGGGTTATTCTTGCCTTCCCCACTACCTCCTCCCAGCAGTTGATCTAAGATTGATGAAGGTGGTGGATGTCAAGGGTGGTATATAGCCAAAGGTCTGCCACCCTCTGCTGGGCTCTCTCCCCGCTATGAGAACCCTCTCAGGCCACCAGCCAGAAGTACTCTAAGTACAGGCAATGTTGGCTCTACTAGAACCTTTGAGGGATAGGAAATGCTACACTACACCCAAAAGCCTATTCCTCTGTTCCCTTTGCCCAGTGCCACTGTGAATGTGGTGTGGCTGTAGCATGGGGAAGGGTGCAGTTCCCCAAGTCTTCTTAAGGGGTTGGGTCTACCATTACTAGTGTTCTTTAGTAAAGAGCTGGTCAGAGCAGTGGACCATAGGGCTCCTCTTCCCCTGTGATACCAGCAGCCTGCTCAACTGCCTCCCATCTTCTGCTCCACACCCAGGACTCCTCCACGTCTAGTCCTACATCTGGAGTCTCTATCTCTCTTTAGGTGGGGATCAAAACAGCTCATCAAGCATCCCCTCCAAACTTAACTGTCTAGAGCTTTTGCAATTCAAAAGCCCGGAGCCTATCCCTATCACTCACTGGCTCTGCAACCAAAAGGTCACAACAGTGGCCTGGCTGCCTAGAGGAAGATGGACACACAGACGAAAGGAAACATGGAAAACACATATGGACCAAAGCTTTGGAGCTCTCTACCTGCCTGAAAGATGCTCCTAATCCATGCTGGCCTCTGGTAGAATCAACCGTCGCCTCTCTACCTGACTCACTTGTCCTGGGCCAGGCCAGGGGATGCCTCTTCTAGATGCTCCTGCTTACTCTTAGGATCCCTCTTCAGAGCTCCTGGTATCTTCAATAGGTGCCACTCTGCAGTCCAGTCACCTTGTTATTTTGTGGTCCACCAGGATATCTGAAGAGTGCATGAATGTGTTTGTGTAAACTCATGCCTTATCTACTCCACTAGACTGTGGATACAATGCTCCCCAGTTGATCCAGTGCCTAGCAGAGTTCTGTCAGTGTTGGGGTATGATGGAAGTACCCAGCCATGAGATCAGGAGTCACTAACCCTAACTCGCTGTGCGATTCTCGGGGAGTTAGTCCCCTTCCGGGCCACTTTCCCAATCTGAGAAATTAGGAAGGTAGACCCTGTATTCTGCAAGGCCCCTCCAGGGGACATAATTCATCTAAACACAGCACCAGAGCTGTGACTCACCCTGAATCCCTGTCCTCCTTCACCTCCCAGCCTCTGGCTCTGTGCTGGGCAATTGAGAATCCAATAAATATTTAGCTGATAGATGTAAGCAAAGCATAAAAGTCACTGAAAGGGATGTTAAGCTTCCAAGAAACATTGGAACCATCCACGTGAATTCTCTCAGAGGACAGAAAGCCCAAATAAAGCAGGAAGCTGACTTCTTTTCTCTTTAAAGTCAAAGACCTATAAATCATGCATGTGCAAATCCATTTCATAATTAACATCACTGGGTATAGGTCTATGAAAGTTGTGCTTCAGCTGGGTGAGATGTTCTGCTAATTAAAGGCTTATTTTGTGATGGGAATCATTTTGTGGAAGCTACTTCACATGCACTGGTTTAGTTTTTTTTTTTTTTTTTTAATGACCCTAAAGCTCAGCAAAGTGAGTCAACCGATGGCGCTGAGTGGCTCGCGGCTTATTAGACAGTAACGCCGCATGCACGGCAGAGCCCCATTTTCCAGCGCAGCCAGTGGCGTGTGAGTTCTCAGAGTCACAAAGAACACACTCAGAGGTCCTCAGAGCATCATCTGAGATGACTGACGCCCAGGAGGGAAAGGGGTCTGCCCAGCGGCTCCCAGCAGATGGGCAGAACCCAGTCTGGGAAGCTCTAAACCTTTGCAGCTCCCCCTCGCCCCCGCACTGCACAAGCCCATAGGCTGTCTTGGGAGCGCCGTATTCCTTTGTTATGTTTGCGCTAATGGAAGAGCGCTCGGTAGGTAAGCCTGCTCACCGCCTTGCTGAGCACCCCCTGGAAGCAAGAAAATTGGAAAGAGACAGCTGGGACAAAGTCTGAACTATTTTAATAATGTTGGGTACCATGGCTGTTGCCAGGAGATTAGCAGGGAGATGTAACGGTGTGTAATTTTTCCTAAGAATTCCATTAACAAAATCAAATGGGCAGACCGAGGCGAGAGTGGGGGGAATGGGGAGCTTTCTGGAAGCTTTGTTGGGAGAGCGTTTCCAGGCCCAGGACCTCAGCAGAAGCTCTGGGGTATGAATTCCAGATTCCCTCCAGCCTTCTCACTTCCTTCTGACCCCTGCCTATCCTTCACATGGGGTAGACAAGGCAAAATAAAGAAAACAGGGAGACTGGGTTCACATCTCTGCCCTCCTACTTTCTCACTTAGATACGTGGCTTAACCTCTTTGAGCATCAGCTTTCTCCCCTGAAACTAGGGATAACCATGCAGGGCTATTCTGAGGATCAAAGATGATGAGCACAGCACCTGATGCAAAGTGTATACATGCCTGTCATTGGCTAAGGCTCCAGATATCACTCCCGGCCCACCTAGATCTGTATCATCCACCTCTCGTGCTTCTGTTGCTGTATCTATAGCATTCTCTCTACATGCTAGTCCCATGTTGGGGGCCAAGGACAGTGCTGGCGAAGGCAGGACATGTCCCTGCCCTCCAAGTGCTCACAGGGAGCTGAGGAGGCCAGACATTTATATCTGTTCCACTCTAGCCTGGCAGCAGATTGAAGATACTGCAGCTGCTCCCAGTCAGTACCATATAGATCTATCTCAAAAACTCTGGAAAAAAGGCTATCCTGCCCATCATACAGATCATAAAACTGAGGCAGAGATAGGCTATCACTGACCTTAGGCCACACACCTAGTCACTAGAAGAGTTAAAAATGGAGTCCAAATATCCAGATTTGACTCAAATTCTTTCTTCACTTCCTCTTACCCGTGTCTGCCCCATCCAGCTTCACTTACTATTTTCTAATTTTATATTTGGTTTGGTCTTGTACTAGCAATTAGACTATAAGCTACCTGAGGGAAGACATTTATTATGCTTTCTCTCTGTCTTCCATGAGACTTGGCACACAGTAGGTGCTCAAGTAAGACACTGAATCGAATGGACAAAGACACTGTGACATACCATTTTATTAATAAAGCCAGACTCTCTCTGAGTTGTCTCTGTCTACGCACACACAGCTTGCAAAATCTAATAACAACCAGTTTAAAAACATACTAAAAACAGAAAATTTATGTAGCATGACCCAAATTGAATTATACATTACAGCACTATAATTGATTTTTTAGAAGAGAGATTAAATTTATTTTATGCCTCACTAACTAACAGCTAGATTTACCTAATTGCTTGGAGTGCAGAGTTAGTATGATTCATTAAACTCCATACATGCTTGGGTACACTGCGCACTGAGTAAAGCTTCCCTGCTCGGAGCAATTAACAGGGAGAAACCCAAGGCCGCGCCAGTAATTGACAAGAACAATTCAGCCTGAAGTTTGCTCTGGGTGTTTTATTAAGTTCTTTGAGCAAAATGCAGATACTGTGCATCCTGGTAAAGCATTTTCAACAAATCAAAGATAACTAATACTCTCAACGCTGCTGTGATGGGGAGGGGAAGGAGAAAATAAAAGAGGAGAAAAGGCAAAATGGAAGCCTGTCTCGATCTAATTACATCAATCATAACAGTTTAAATCTCACCAGCATCTGACAGCATTCAGGCAAAGTCAGACAGCATAACAAAGAGCAAGTTTGGGTGGAATCAGGGAGCAATCAGTAATTATATACACATTACCAAAAAGGTAGTAATCTAGGAAAATAAGAAAAATATGCTAATTTTTGAGAGTAAGAGAAAATTGGAACTCTCTGAACCATTTATTTATTATTATTAATAATAAAGAAAATTTAAAGTGACACACATTCAAATAATAAGTATGAATCCCTTTATCAGTGCTGTCCGGATGTGCTAGTGGGTTCTATAGACATCAGACATGTACATGCCAGTTTTTCCTCATTCAAAGGCAAACTCAGATTTTTTACACTTGCTTCCATGACCAGTGAGATGTGTGTTTTGACTGGTCTGTCTATAAAATGGATACAATTGCTCTACCCACATCACACATTACATTATAGGCTTTTGCAGTTGTGGAAACAGAGAAAGAAATGCTCTCACATTCCCTGACCAAATCTCTAGACTCCCTGTGCCTATGCCTTGAGGTTGGAGCAATTTGCTTTGCTCTGGGAGAGGCATGTGAGCCATGACTTCTCTCTTCCAGAAATGGACACTATCATTGGCAGGCATGGTATCCTAGAAATTAATTATGCTGTCATGATAACATGACTTCCCTTTCTCTGGATCCTCCCAAGATACACAAGTGGGCACCCTCAGCCCTGGCTAATGGTGATTGGGCCAGGGATGGACATCTGACCCCAGCTGGGCCAGTTACCTTCTTTCTTCTGGAGATCTGAACCTGAATGAGAGCCACAACGATTGGTGGCATTTGGAGTCTGGGGTACATTGGGGACAGCACTCTAGAGAAATGTTCCACCAACTCTCTCTTCTGAGGTCTCCAAAGCTACGAAGGCCAGAGATTCCTCAAATCCTTCAATTCTGTGGATGCCACAGCATCCTTCCCCCAAATCTTCCTTTTGTCTTAAGTCACTCAGTTAGTTTCCATTAATTATACCCAAAAATTCTTAACTGACACCCAAGGCAAGGGAAACAGAGCCACAGGAGGCAGAGTAGAAGGCTGGTTGGTACTTCAGGTACAGCTGCTTATGTCATCTGTACTGGAGGAATCTGGAATTTGGGGCATTTGGGACTGACCAGCTCCTTCAAAGAACCTCTACCCACAGGTTTGCAGACTGAGCTCCCAGGAGCCACTTTCATGAAGACGTTGTAGCCCTGCTCCATTAAGATGGTGTCAGGTGGTAGACACTTCTGCTGCTGGTGAGTTTCAAAGTGTTCCACTGCTGAACTCACCTCACCACTGAAAATCACTGTTCTTATTGAACTGTATCATCTACAGACAGGAAAACTGAGTGCAGAGGAGTTTTAAACAACATTTTAAAGGTTACAGAGTTGAATCTATGCAGAAGAAACATGGGAACCCAGGTCTTGGACACAGATTGCATTTCCTGTTTTGTTTCCATTGCATCGTGGTGCATTCCAGAACATCCTAGTGTGGTTCCCACTCTGGCACCACTCAGACACACCCTCATACTTACCATGCTTCACAGGATGCATGTGAGCTATGTCCATCTTTCTCATCTCCTGCTTTCTAAGGACAGGACCTCAGGTTGCCCGTCATGCCACAGTGCACCCCAAGTGTCAGGGATTCGGAACTGCTCCTTAAGTTCTTGCAAGGGACAATTTCTAGGAGAGCCTTCACTTATCAATTTAGCATTTTTATCATGTAAAAGCAAGAGAATGAGTGGCAGGGGTCCCTGGCCCCTCTCCTCACTCAGGCCCAGAACCCAGTAGAGCCCAGACCAGAGGCAGCAAGCAGGAGCCCCAGGCTCTGCTCCCACAAGATATTTGGTCATGCCAGGGTCTGTGCTAGAATGTGCAGGGCCCTGTAGTGTGACCCTGTCAGCCTCATTGGATAATGGGGAAACTAAGACTGAGAAAGTCAAGTGATTGTTCTGGGCCAGGACATAGAAAGCAGAAGCAGGATCTGAGTCTGGGCCCATCTGACTCAAAGGAAACACCAGTGCTTTCCTCTGTGACAAGCATGGAAGGATCTCAGGCTCCCTCAAAGCTGGTGTCCTGAAAGTCTGGCCTCAGTCAACTCCATGACCAGGTTTTGGTGAAGCATCTCTGCAATGTGAGTTTTGATGAAACCTGGGTCTTGGGAGCATGTGAAGACCTGGCCCTGATCTCAAGGAGCCTCTAATCTAAGTGGGAAAACAGCTCAGTGCCCTACTAACTACCTTCCCCAGTTCTTGGTGACCACCAGCCCCTCCCTGCCCAGAAGCTGCTTCCCAGATACATTCTCAGAGGAAAGACCCCCATTACTGGAACCATGTATAAAAAGGGGGTTCCTGCTGGAAGAGAAATCTCCCCCTAGTCCAGTGCACCCATTCATTCAGTATTTATGGAGCCCAAGTTGTAGTACCTATGCTATGCAGACTCCAGGGAACTGAAGGACACAGCCCCTGAGAATGCCCAATGTCCAGGGGCCTTGACTTGGTTAATGAGGGTCTTAAAGGTCCATACAAGGAGTGGATAAAGAGGCACATGAAATTCCTTATGTTGGAGGCAGGAGACCAGTCTGGTGCCTTCTCTTTATCTCTTGATACATCACTTTCCAGACCTCAGTTTCCATGTCTACAAACAAAGAGGTAGAATAAGGTAGGAATCAGGGCTAGCTCAAACACTGGTAAGATGCCCAGATTTCTTACCACAACAGCAGACAGCCTGTGAAGGTTTGCAAGAGGAGATATTTCTTTATCCTCCCTCAGTGGTAGGGCAAGCTTGTGGTTTCCCTGAAATGCACTATGTGGTCTTGTGGCTACTGAGTCGACCCTATTTCCCACTTTTTGCCCCACCCCTAGGTGACCCGGGCCCAAGGCTAAGGTCGGATTTTTGGTCCATGTCAGGGTGTTAGGAAAGCCAGACTAATGCATTGCTGAGCCATCTTAATTAACGTCAGGTGCACACAAAAGAGCTCACTTATTTCTTGGCCTCCATGCCTAACCTCCTCCTCAGCCCTTTGATTAAAGAGGGTGTATTTCTCAAGGCTCAGTCCTTCACTGCTGGGAGTCTGGTTAGGACCCCACACCTCTTGCCAGCAGTCCATCTATCTCTTTCCCTGTGCAATGTAGGCCTCCTGCTTGCGAGGCGGAGGGTCTCCCTGACTCTCCCTTGGCTTTTTGTGATGTTCCACCCCACCCCACAGCCACTCTGGACCCAAAGACAACCAGCCGGATCAGATGGCCTCCTGGCAAAGGTACAGCTCTGGGTCCTGTCTTTCCTGTATTATATGGCCCTGTGAAAGTCATTTCACTGCTCTTAGCTGGCAATTTGGCCACACTGAGGATAAAAATGACTATTTCACAGAGCTTGCTCAAAGATGAAATGATTCATGTATTTCAAATGCCTAAACAATTAGCTATTTTTAACATCAGTCCTCTTTTCCCGCACAACCCTCATTCTTACCCCAGGAAGGTTCCAGTGAGGTTCCCAGCATACCGGCCAAGCAGTGGCATGAGCATGCCAGTTGGCATCTTCAGGAGGTCAGGGTTTCCTCCACATTCAGTCACGTATGACCTTTCTCCTTCACTGCGCAAGTCTTACCAGGGAATGGAAGAGCTCTCATTACCGAGGGCTTGACAGATACAGTCATCACTTCTGCAACAGAACCGAGTTTTGTTGGTCTCTGTACCCTGACCAGCAGAATTCTGAGCTTTAATATACATATTGACCCCCATCCTGGGAGTCTCTTCACCTTCCTCAGAAGACTAAGGGGCTTTATTCCCCATGCCCTGGTCCTCTGTGGGTCACCAGCCTCACCAGCAGTACAGACAACACAAACAACATGCGATCCTTTAGATAGAAAGGACATTCAAGAAGTTCCTCAGCTCTTGCCTGGTATGAACATTAGCTGTGATCCAGACTGAAACCTCAGAGAAGCAGGCAGACAGGGACAGACAGAGCAGGCAGATAAGAGGGTGGCAGCTATCATCTGTACAGAACTGCACAGTTCTGGGACAGTCTCACCCTCCCCTTCGCCCCCAGAACAACTCTGTGGGCAGGTGAGGCACCTCGCCCAAGGCCACCTCAACCAGCCCTGGGGCCCATGAGTTTTGGGGCGGACCTCCACACACTTCCCCTGCAGCAATGTGGCACTCAGGTAGGATGGGGTCCAACACGGCAGGCAAAGGGGACCTCAAAATCTGAGTGACTCCGGGTTTCAATGAGAAATCACTGGAACATCAAAGGCTTTGTGCTGTAGCACACCTGGAAAGGCACACTGAATGGGGAGCTTTTCTATGTGAAATCAAACCGTGGTTCACTACACGTTAACATCGCCAGCGCAGAGATGCGTAGGTGGCATAAAGAAACCTGAATCACTGGAGAATGAGGCGAAATTTCAGGCATAAATTCCATGTTTCCTGCACACAGGGATGGCATAATTGAAATCCATTTGCTTTCAAAGAGACAGCTTAGAGTTGAAGTAACATTTAAAGAAAGTCTCAGGAATCTGTTTTGTCCCTGGGTCCTTGGCAGAGCCATGGCAATAAAGCTCTCTAAATTGGCCCTATTTATATCTTTCTAAAGGCAGTTTCTCCTCAGAAACTCCAACCCAGTCAGTAATGGTTTGGGGGAATCTCGTGGAGGTCTTTGATGACTGCACAGAAACTTGGGGGTGTTTTCTGATAGGAACACAGAGAGGGGGCAAGAAATGAGGAGCTATCAAAAGGGGTTTTATTGAGCTTTTACTAGCTAATGAATGTATTTAATGGGAACAGCACTGGATGTCAATGCAACATAATGGTAATTTAATCTATTTGGCTAGATATGCGTGGCTTTTGGGGAAGAGAGAAAGAAGGACCTGCCTGAGCAGTTAAGCACTGTCTTTAACCAAACCTCATTTAAAATTTCACTGTGTTCTCTAAACTGTGCCAGGGGAGAGTGTCATGTGTTTCAGTGAATCACTTGTCACCAAATCTAAAACAAGCTGGAGACACAGACAGTCTTTTTTCCTCTTACTTGGAGACTCTGAATTTTGGGTGACATGTTATTCAGAGAGATGGGGCCTGAACAAATAGTAATGATGACAACTTACACGACCAGTCCCATTCTAAGCACTCCGAGGACATAGTGGTGGTGCTTAGTTCTATTCTATTAATGGGGAAACTGAGGCCCAGAGAGGTCAGGAGACTTTCCCAAAGCAGAGAGGCAGAATGGGACTTTAAATCTTTTTTCTTGACTCCACAGACCATCTTCTTCACCCACCAGCCCAGTGGCAGATCCCTAGAGATGAGGCAACAGGCTGCTCTGCCCACCCCCACCCCACCGAGAGCACCCTATGCTGAGGCTGTGTCTGGTGAGCGGTGCTCTGGGTACGCTGGGAGCTGCGCTGCACTCCTCTTAACCTCAGGGTAGGCTCACAGTTCTGACCTATTCTACACGTGGGCAAACTGAGACCCAGAAAGGGAAAATAAGATTTGTCAGATGATGGGGAAAACAGTTTACACAGCTGGTCTGTGTTAGCAGTAGATTTGATTTGTGGCTATAGATTCCAACACCCCTCCCTGGTCATTCCCTTCCACCATGTGGACTCTGGAGGAAAAGCAACTATTTTTATTATCTACATTTGACAGATGGTGAAACAGAAGCCCAGCAGGTGAAGAGGCCCATTCTAGGGTTCTGAGACAATGGATATTTAACCAAAGTGAAGTTTTCTAGGCAACTGCGATACAGATGAATAATGGTTGACCACAGGTATAATCACACACACACACACACACACACACATCCACACGTATGCATGGACACACACACTTACACACCCCTCCAGGAATTGAAGATGAAATTTTAAATGGAACATATAGGATCCTTTTTTTCTTTTTTTCATACTCTCCCATTTCCCCCACCCCTTGGCTGAGCTCAGAGACAGTAAATATCTTGCTTTCTGGTGTTTGTGCTGGGATTGGAACCCAGGTTGGTTGGGCCCCGTCCTATAATGCCATCTCCTGAGTTGGATTCTATTCTTGGTCTATTTTATTCACTTGCTATGAGCTCCTTTGAGCTTTTTCCATTCTTACAGTAGCTTCCCATCGCTGTCATAACTGGCATTCCCAGCCCTTGCTGGCTAAATTCAACCTCATGCTCTCAAAGGTGGAGCCCAACTTTCCACTCAGAAGAAATTCTCCAAACAGAATTTCGAACTGATTTAAAAACCAGATTCCCCATGTGGAACCAATAGTATTACACTCTGTCTAGTTCCACTCATGAGCTAAGTGTTAGTTAAGATTTGCTCCCTGATCCCAGTCTGCTTTTATTGAGGAAAGTCTCCAGCTGAAGAATTTCAAAGGAAAGCCAACTGTGCAGCCAGGGACCCCCTGAACCCGTCCACTGCTGCCTTGGCTCCAGCCAGTCAGTCCTCAGAACAAAGTGGCCCCTGCAGTGAACTCTTACGGTGAGGGTTGGGGAGGCGAGGGAGACAATGGGGAGTGGGAGATGGAGTAAGAAGGAGGAAGACCAATGCCCTCCTTCTCTTGGCACAGAAGCCTAATGATCTGCATGAGGCATCAGAGCTTTTAGGCCTAGAAGTCACGGGTCCAGCGCGAGGGCTGTGGCCCATGTGCACACTGTGCCAGCCGGGCCAGCTCTGCTCTGGACATGGCATATCTGTCCCTACAAGGACCCTACCATGTAACCTGTAGGAAAAGTTGAGGGTGTGGAGCAAGGAGACCAACCTCATCTTTTTATGAATGGAAGCATCACCTCTAAAAGTATAAGAGTCAACAGTTCTCTCTCATGAGAATATTAAATATATATGTGTATCAGGATATTAAGTCAAATGACAAGAGCTCTCAGAGAGAACTGAAGTTCTCTGCCCTCCAAAACATTTGTTTGTTCTAGTGGATAGAAAATAAGGGAGTACTGAGAGACAACCAAGATGGCTCTCAGCAGGCTCATTGTAATCACGACAAAACAGGGGAGATTCTGAGCAAGGAGGCAGGGGTTGATAGACATGGAGCACCTGGCTTCAGAGCTGCCTGAAGGTGCTTCCATCTGAGAGGTTACTTCCCAGGGCCTGCGTAGAACAGGGCCTCAGCTTTGCTTCCCAACTCCCCATCACCCACCCTCTGCAATATTCTAGGAAATGGAAACTAGTTTCCTGCTAATGATAAGGAGCCTCTCTGCTGCCCAGTCCCACCTGCCTCTCTCTCAAGAATCAGCTCTCGGCCCCACTGTCCTCTACTAGGAAGCCCTGTGACTGCTCTGTCCCACCTGGCCACCCGTCCCCTGAACACTCTCAGCTTAGCATCCCACACTGGAAATGCTCCCCAGACTAGGAAGCTGTGTTAGTGTGACTCCCTCACAAGACTGGAGACTCTTGAGGGCAGGACTGAAGTTCGTATTTTTGCATACTCTTGAAGCTTCTGTTGGGGCTTTATCAATTGAAGGAGTCTGGGTTTATTTAAACCCCAGTACAGTCTGAGTAACTCTTGACAGTATGTTTGCATTATCCAGATACTTCCAAAATTACTGTTTTATTGATGGGAGATGAATTTTCTATTTTATAGATGAGGAAACAAAGACTTGGAGAGTCAAGGCTTGCTCAAGAGTGCCAGATGGGCAAGTGGCAGATCTGGGCTCAGACCCCAGTGGTTTGCGAAAATCAGTGCTTTCTCTGTGCACCCCCCCCCCCCACACACACACACAACACATACTCGAGCACGGTTCACATGAGTGCACAGCATTCACCACTCCCTCCCTGTCCCTCTCCCCAGGAACAGGGCTCTGTGCAAGGAGCAAAGGAGGGGACCATCATGAGCAGGTCTCCAGAATGAGGAACCAGAGCCCCAGTAAACCTCCTCCTGGCCCGATGCTTGGTCAGAACAGCTAGTTACGTAGGCCACACCTGCATCCTTCTTGGTCCCCTGCGAGTTTTGGACACCCCTGGACTCTTGCTGCAGTCTAAAATTATTTCTATAAGGAATTTCCCAATGACTCCTAAAACAGCAATAAAACCCTCTGACCTTACATAGCCACATGCACAGATGAGCTGTCACCAGGCCCCCAGCCTCAGGCCAAGCCACAGATAACCCAGTGACTGGCTTTACATGTGGTGGCCCATGTTCCCTGGGCTGTAACCAAAGTGATTGGGGGAAGTTGAAAGCATATTCTTCTTACTCCCAAATTTATCCACCAGCTGATAAATAGAGATTTTGCTGACAGAATTCAGCTCATCCTTTTTCTAAAGGTTTTTGAGGTTAGTTTAGTTTACTCCAAATCTTGGGACTTGCTTTTTTATCCCTCCTCATATCTATCATTTCAATCTATCTGGCTCTGATTTTGGTCCTTCCTGACACCCCAAAGCCACTGCTCTCGTTTCTGGCTTCCACCTTTCTCCCTGGACTCTTGCCTCCTAGAAGGCCTCTCTCCAAGCTTGGACACATCCCCCATCGTACAGCCAAGGTCATGCCAAAAGAGAGGCTGGGCTCCTGAGAAATACAAACCTAAGTCCCACAGTTGGAAACCCTCAGGCTAGCCTGGGCTAGAACATAGGACTTTTCAGGGTGAATCAGGGGAACCCACAGTCTAGAGGCCAACCACAGAGGGAGGACCTTGCTGCCAGGCTGGGGAGTGCCACCTTGCATGTCCAGGCCATTGACTACGCAGGACCTGCTTCCTGGAGAGGGGGGCTTCTGTAGAGTTCCCCGGTCTGTGGCAAGGGGTGGGCCAGGCTACAGCATTCTCCATCCCACTGTGACCCCATCTGGGTTCCATGCTGGTGGCAGTCAGGGGTCAAGGCACATAGAGACAGCGAGCAAGTGAAAGCCACCTTTGAAAGTTGTGAAGGATGAATTAGCCAGCTGTCAGAGGATTCCGAGCAGGCAAGGAAGCTGCTGGGAGCTGATTCGGAGGACAGGATATAAGATGGATTCAAGGTTCCAGGTCACTCTCAGCAGTTTATTGTAACAGAACACATGCGAGCCCACCCAATTCCTACCCAGACTGAGGTGAGGGGCGGCAGAGAAGTGAAGTGGTGGACAGACACTCCAGAGACGGAATACAGAGCTAGTGCTTGGCAAGGGGTGGGATACAGGTCTCACCTCCACTGTTCAGTTATGTGGGGGCAGAATCTGTGGTACATATCCCTTTCCGTCCCTCATGGTGTTGACCAAAGTCAGTGTCTTGCAACGCACAAGTGCTTTCTAAATACCTATTTGGGGAAAAAGGGCCTGGGGTCCTACATTCGCAAATATAAATCTTGTGGAAACTGAGAGGATAAGGCATAAACTCCACATCAGTGACTTCAGTCCTAACTCCTGTTCCTGCTAGTCGAATCACCTTGGCCAAGGAACTTAATCTCACGTTGGCTCAATTTCTTTTCTGTAAAGTGGGAATAACAGGAGTACATATTTCATAGGGTTGTTGTGAGGACTGAGTGTGCTCTCTCAAATTCATGTGTTGAAGCGCCAGTGTGGTGGTATCTGGAGGCGGGGTCTTTAGGGGATAATTAGGTTTAGATGAGATCATGAGGGTGAAGCCCCTATGATGGGATCAGTGCCCTTACAAGAGGAGACTCAAGAATGCCCTCTCCTCTCTTCTCCTCTCCTTTCCTCTCCTCTCTCCTCTCCCCCACCCCCTCCCTCCTGTGCGAGGACACAGCAAGAAACAAAGTGACCAAGACAAAGGACAAACTCGGCCCATGGAGTCATGGAGTAAGGTGTGACACTTTTGGTCCAGCAGTGGTCTCTCCACTTTACACTTACCCTGCCTATGTATGGTTGCCAGATTCAGCAAATAAAAATTCAGGGCACTCAGTAGATGTAATACACACAAAAATTCCTTGTGGTTTATCTGAAATTTGCATTTAAGTGGGTGTGCTGTATTTTACCTGGCCACCCCATTGCCATGTCAGTCGGAACCCCTTTAACTGTCCAATGGGACCCTTACACCTCTGTCTGAAAGACCATCTCAGATATAGATTTGTTTCCTGGAGAGAATAAGGAAAGGAAAGAGCAGAGAGGAAAATGGGAGTGGGGGGGCCCAGAAGGAGGCAGGCAGAAAATAGGTGCCACAGGCAAGGCAGAAGTGAGACAGGAGGAAGCGAGAGATGGGCAGGTGAGCCAAGGAGACAGCTTCACCCTCCCAGCAGCTGCTTCTGCTGCCCACTGCCCCCCCCCCCAGCCCTGTGCCAGGAGGCATGGGCATGTCTTGGGAACCTGAGTGTGCTATCTGAAATGTCAGCAGAAATAAACCTGACTAATCCCCCACGATGGCCCATCACATTAATACCCCTGAAATTCCAAGTGGATTAAAATAACCACGAGCATGACACCATTTGGAAGGCCAGGGATTTACTTGGAAGCAGTGCTCCATTGGCGGGCATTCCTCTAATTGCTGCTTCATATAAACAGTGTTCTTTAATATCACCACCAGCCCTGGCTGACAGATTTAGATGGGAGCTGTCGAAGTCATTAGTGCCCAGGCCATGGTAAACCAAGGCTCCGTTCAGGCTGTAAATGGGATTCTCACAGGCCGATCAATCTTACCAAAGCCGCCAGCATTGCCTGTTGATCTACAAGGTCCTGAGTGGCTACAGCTTCCCAGAAATGTGCTTGCATCTGTCAGAATTATAAGCAGCTGGCAGCTGACACAAAGGTCAAATTTGCTGCTAGTGTGGAAATAGAATCTCCCCAGTACAAGAAATGCTACTTAGCAGTATATCAATTGCAGGCAGGTCATTAAAGGAGGCTGTGTGTGTGTGTGTGTGTGTGTGTGTGTGTGTTACAGCCTCCGTTGCCTGGAACCCACTTCCTCTGTAGGTCCACCGGGCACAAAAACAGGTGCTCAGACAAATAAAATTAAATAACAATTAGTTCCCAGCAAACTTTTATAGCATTATCATCATAAGGCACTTCTCATTCTGTCATCTAATAAGTATTAAGTGCTCACACTGGTTCAGGAACTGTTCTAGGCACAGCATAGAGACGTGGTTAAGACCCCTCATTTATGGGCTGTGTGACCTTGGACATGTTATTTCTTGGCCTCTCTGAGCTTCCTGTTTGCCATCTTTAAAATGGGGATAAAAATTCCTATTTCAGAGAGCACTGAGAAAATGAAATAAGGTCCCTGAAAGGCCGGACCAAGTGTGCTAGGTGTGCGTTGGCCAGCAATAATAATGATACCATCTGGGAGGACAGTGGAGGAGGTGGGGAGCCAGGCAAGGACAGGCCCAGATCCAGAGGGGTACACCAGTTGCTGACACCCCATGAGTGGTGATTAAAGGTCCAAATCCCAGTGTCTGAAGCCATGGGGACAGGCTCCATCTGAGGGGCAGATCTGACTTGGAGGCGGGGTTCACATAAATGCATGTCCCAGAGTCTGTGGATACTCCACACCCTATGTGACTGGAACACATCCCCAGTTGAGAGTGGGGTCCCCGGGAAGCAGGGAGAAGTAGACGCCAGAGCCTCGTGTGGCACCAGACTCAGGGCAAAGCAGAGACCTGGGGGAAACAGGCACTCCTTTGGACTTTGTTCTGGTCTGTTTCATCAACTGGAAGTTTCCTCAGCCCTCCCAAAATCTTCAACCCTGGTTTTGGAGTTTATTCTCTTTAAGCGAACTGGGCCTGGGTCAAACCAAGCAGTTCTTAAAGGAGTTTGTGTCAGACTCCGTAGACAAGGAGTTGGTTTTCTACACTGTGACAGAAAACCCAAATTCAAATTCAAATTCTCTGAAAACTTGTCCAACCAAGGTTGCTTCTACAGGAGTCAGTGAAGGATTTATTCCATTCCAGCTGCCAGCACATCCTCCTCATCATTATTCCTTCTGTCTGCACAGCACGTTGCACGCTCAGAAGTCATGTTTCTTCCTGGGGCTCTTTCAAGTCTCACAGCAGCAGGTGGCACATGTGTCTTCTTGCCTGAACATAATGACATGAGCTCTGAAGTCCCTCCTACCAGAGGCTGCACTTAGTCCTCTGTCTGCTCAGCTCAGTAGCCCATCAGTTCCAAGGCCCACTCCTCACAAATGGTAACGTCTCTGAAATTAGATTGTATGTTGCAAACTGTGTTGCAGTTATAATTGGCAGCTCTTATTCTTTCTTTATGGTTTATAAAGTAGTGGTGTGTCCCAAAATCTATGGAGTCTTAGATTCAGTGAAGTGACTGGCCTTTGGAAAGTCCCTTCTCCTCTGTGAACTTGATTCCAGCATCTGTAAACTGGGGCTAACAACCCTTCCTGGCAGCGCAGCTGTGAAGATGAAGCCAGGGGCCATGGGAATGGCACCTGCACGGGGCAGACACTGGGTGCTGAGGGGGGCCTGCTGTGAGGAGCATTTCACAGATGAGGAAATGGAGCCCCCAGGGCAGGCTTGACTCACGTGGTCACAGAAACTTGGGGTTTCCAAAGGACTCTCATCAACATCTTCTCAGCAGTGTTGAAGACCATCCTACCAGGAACAAGAGTGACTGGCCGAGCACACAGCCCAGGAGGTCAGGGCTCTCCGAGGGGCCCGCCTGCTCCTGGACATGCAGCTTGGTGGGCTGGGGGTGACACCCAGCAGCAGGGCCTGGAAAGTGACCACGAGTACCAACCCTATTTGACAGGAAATAACCACTAATGTGCCGCCCATCATTTAACTTTGACCCAGGATATGGACAAGAGAGACCAAAGTCAGACTGATAATAATTGAGGAGACAGGTGCTTGAAAACTTTTTCTTTAATATTGTGGGTTAGTTTTAACTGGATGACAGTCTTGCACCACATAATGATGTTTTGGTCAACGACAGACCACATGTATAATGGTGGTCTCATAAGATCATAATGGAGCTGAAAAACTCCTATCACCTAATGGCATCATAGCCATTGAATTGTTGTAGCGCAACACATTACTCACATGTTTGTGGTGATGTGGTGTAAACAAACCTGCTGCACTAACAGTCACATGAAAGTACAGCACATAAAATTACAGTGGTAGGCGACACCATCTAGGTTGTGTACATGCACTCTGATGTTCACACAGCAATGAAATCACCTAACGAAGCATTTCTCCGAACATATTCTCACCGTTAAGCTGGGTGTATCAGAATGGCTGTACATCAGAATGAATTGCAGAGGCCACAGATTCAAATGGGAAAAAATAGAAAAAAACTTATTTCTCCTTGGTCCCTCCCCCTGCTTTTAGCAGAACCTCCATTTTAGTCAACATAGCTGGTAAGGAGCCCTCCTTCCTACTGTGGTCTCCATTTGCACCTGCTCTCACACCCCCACCACCCCAGGCTTGAGGTCCACCAGGTTTGCTCGCTCTCAGGGCCACCAGCAAAAATATCCTGCTGCTCCACACAGCACTGGGGGTGCAGGGTTCACAGTATAGCCCAGGCCCCCAGATAGCCCCTCTGGTCTGCTGGACCCTTGCTGATTGCTGGGGCTTCTCTATGGAGCTTCCAGCCCCCCAGCATCTCTCAGGGAGTGAGGCCCTGTCACCTGTCCCCTCAGTTCCCCAAAACTATTGGGTATTCATTGTCCCCTCAACTTTAGGGTGTGAGGGCCTGGAACGTGCAGCATGGCCATTTTCCTTCTGAAGCCACTTTTTTTTTCCCTCAGGAAAGCAGTAATCTAATCTGGGTAAGAGGACAAAAGTGTCTTAACCACCCACACACTAGTGCTCCTGAGCCCTGCATGCTCAGGATTTGGGTGCTCAAAGGCAAGATTTAGAGGCTTCCACACTATTATCTCTGCCATGAAATTCAAAAGCTCAAGCTTGCTTATTTCTCTCTCTCCATATAGTTCTGCTATGGTGATGACTGTGCATGAGGTCACTGACTAAAGACGGGGGAAAGCATAGGAAACACCAAGGAAAACAGTATATGTGAGTGTTTCAAATTATTTCAGAATTCTATCCTTCCATGCTAAGTAGAAATTCATCAAGGTTCATGTTGTTAATTAAATCAAGATTTTCAATATTTATAGAAAAGAGTACATTTGACTGCATCATATGGACTAGAAGGTAGTAGGTGGGATTTATAACCTCACTCTGCCCCTGACCATATGGATGAGCTTCCTTCCTATATGACTCTTCATGAGATGGGGGCTCCAGGCTTCAGCAGCAGTAACCCAAGCAGTCAGACACCTGTCCTCCCAGACCCTGACAGTTCGGGAGAGGTGCATGGCCTATGCTCAGCCAGTTGGCCCTTCCCACCGGGGATGACAGAGAGCCGTGGGCCATTTACTATGCATCGTGACCCCAGCTGCCACACCTCATTTGATTTTGCAGTATAGTTTGGCCATACTCTCAAGCAGCCTCCTTCCCTGGGTTTCTACCTGTTTTTGAACCTGGTTCTCCAAGGCGTCCAGTAGGTTTGGTGGGCTCCCTGGTAACCTGCTAGCAAATCTCTTTTCTCCTAGGTTATCCAGCATTGTCATCTATTGTATAAAACCAAGAGCTCAGGTGATAGTAGCTCAGTTCCCCTCTGTGGACCTCAGTGGTTCTCTCTATAAAATGAGGTGTTTCAACCAGATGAACTCTGAAATCTTACAATCTACCTTATGCTTTAAATGCTCTGGGGCTGAATAGCACAATCTACTCAGCTGGCTCACCCTCCCACACCCCAAATTCCACTGTTCTCCACATGTTGGGGAGTGGTCGCCTTCTGCACATTCAGCCTCCCACCTCATTCCATCCGGCCTGTGGGTGATCCACCTAAACTGAGCTCTGTGATCATTCAACCAACCAACCAGCCAGGTTACCTTACCACAGGACTTCTCAAAGACTTTATATGCTAATGTACACAAGACTACAGTATGCATAAATTATTGCCTAAATGAATTTTGCTGCAAACACATTTCCTTGGTGCCCATTTCAAGAACAGATTATGATGGAACACACTTTTGAGAAACAATGCTGTAGAAAAAGATACCAAATGTCACATGAGAAGACATCTTGCATGACTTCCAAATCTCTCTTTTGCTCTCACTTTCTCTCTCTCTCTCTCTCTCACACACACACACACACACAGGAATCCCCTGGCCCAGGCTGACTCCATTTTAACGTTCTCTGTTTTACCACCATTTAGCTTCCTGGATGCACATATTAAATAGCATTAAGTGCCTTCGGCTGGAGGTCTATGCCTGCAGCAACAGTCAGTGGTAACTCAGGGTTTGGGGTTTCCACACTCCAGGAAGCTCACTCACCTTTGTGCCCCACTCACGATACAGCAAGTGCTAAAAGCACGTGTGCTCCCCTCAGCCCTGGGTGCTCAAGCTGGAGCCTGGGCCATGTGCTATCACCTGCTTCGCTGAACCCTGACAGGGGAGGAACATGAGGACTTACAGGTCCAGTGTGACAATGAGCACACACACTGGTGCCCTGCCAGCTTAGGCACCCTGGCCTGGCCCCTAGGGAGAGTTTGAGGGCCTCTCTGACCCCCATCCCAAGGCCAGAGACAGCCCCATACATACCACACACATTCCCTCTCCTATTCTACAGCAAAACTGCCAGCCAGAAATGTTTCAGCACCTCCTGAAGCCATTTCTATTTTCAGCGTGTACCCTCTCTGGAGAAACAGCTGCCACAAGTCCGCTTCTCTCTGCAACTTCAAGGGAAGCCCTGTGAGGGTCTATCACAGGGCTGGGTGGGTGGGCTGCCTCCACCATCCCATCCCTCCAGGAGCGCCCGATGGCAGAGATCCCACAAATCAGCAGGGGCATGCGTAGTGACCCCTTCATCATAGTTATTGAGGGCTTTCCTTGTCTGTTTGCTCTTTTCACAAAATATACTTGTTATAAACATGTAGGAAAATGAAATAAAATATAAAAATATCCCACAATCCTGCCATCCAATCTCATGGAATCCAGGGATCAGAGAAACCATCAGAATTATTTCGTCTATCCCTCTCAATCAAGGCAAGTTTTCCATTCCTCCTGTACAACTCTCTGTGAAAAGCTCTCCCACCCATCTTCCTGCAGGGAGTGGAGGCTGGTGCATTCCCAGATTTATCAGGCCAACTGGCTCACTTCCTTCCATCTTGGAAATCTTTGGAAGCCAGGATGTGGGCATCCTGGCTCAACTTTTAGGCATCAGTTCAGCCAGGAACTACTCCTTTCAGCCAAAAGAGAATGCAAAAGGAAACACAACAAGGCCAGTCTAGATGAACAAGCAATTCACAGAAGAAACAGAAGTGGCCAAGAAATTTGCATGAAGATTCTGTGAGGTAGATTTTTATAGGTGGTGAAATGTGATGCACAAAGGTTGCATAACTCACCTAAGGTCGCATAGCTACATAACTGTGGTCTTGGAATCTTGGCTCCAGAGCTTATCTGTGCCCTTGGTCATGACACTATAGGAGAAGCTCATAGGAATTCAAAGTGGTCCTGTTGGGCTACCTGTGAAAGAAATTCCAGATGGATAGAAATCAACTGCCCCAGACAGCTATGAGTTCATTTCCAAGGTAGCAGAAGGTAAGGGACAGGAGCCACCTGGGAAAGCCCTGGACTGGCCTCAGACAGCTCCATGAGCCTCCTGGGATTCCTTCAACGCTGGACTACTTGGACCCTTGTATCCTAAATTGTTGTCACCCTGGATCAAGGCAGGCAGAAAAGGGACCAGTGGAGACTAGGTACAGGAGTCAAGGGGGAATGAGTTAGGTCAAGAATGGGGGATGCTGGTGCTGGAGTCTAGACAAGACAGACACCCTAGCACGAAGTGAGCAGTTGGGGCAGCAGCATAAAGCACTAGACCCAGAGGAACCTGCCACCGAAGTGCTGCTCGCCTCAGCCCGGAAGCATATTACATCCTCCTCACCAGGCCAGGGCAGAAGTGGATTTAATGATGGGCACACTGGGCGTGCACCCTGGGCCCCGACTTCCGAAGGGCCCCGCAAAACCCCAACTTTACACTTTTTTCTAATGACACCAAGTTAGGTTTCATTACTACGCTGCATAAAATATGGTTCACATGTATTTTTATTTTCCCTGTCTCTCTCTCTCTTTTTTTAAGGGGCCCAATGTTTTCTTCTGCTCCTGGGGCCTCAACCAACCTTAATCCGACTCTGGCGCCAGGGGCTGCCTCAGACTAGTGCCTACCCAGACCTGCCTGGCTGGAGGAAGTGGGCTACAGCAAAAGTTGTAGAAAATACTAACAGCTGCTTTTATTAGGCACCTACTGTATGCCAGGCTCTGCACTAGACATTTCCATATGTTAACACTTTCCATTTTAATCTTCTAAACTACTCTGACGTCTAAATAACTACCACATTTTACAGAGAGACGGTGAAAGTTGAAAGAGGAACAGGGGCTTGCCACATAGCTTCTAGGCAGCAGGATCAGGGCTCAAACTCTGGCAAGCCCAGCTGCAGAGCCCGAGCTCTCATTTTCAGCAGATGGCCACTTCGGGATGGGCACACTTCCTCAGGCAGGCCCTCTCCCCATCCGCCACCCTCACACTTGCTACAAGAGTGTTTCCATCACACTCTTTGTTCCAAAGTCAGCCTGCTCAGCCCCATGCTCTCACAACCATGCTGGGAAGGAGGCCACACAGGCTTGGTCTTCCATTTTATCGGTAAAGAAACTGAGGCTCAGAGAATGAAATGGTTGGCCTCCAACAACCTGCCATCCAGGACAGGGTGGCACTGACACAACCTCTAAATCCGGTGTCCTTCTGTGATGCTGCACAGCACTGCTTGTGAACCCAGACGTGTAAGCGCCTGCACGAATCTTTAACCGTCTGTAGCTGATCGTGGCCAGGTGACCAAGGACTGCCTGTATCAGCGTTCTGGTGCCCAACCCCACTGGCATCCTGGGGCCACCTCTGGGGGCCTCCCCACAGTGAGGACCATCTTGCCCAGTAGTGAAAATGCTGTGAAGAAAGCCATGGAGTTGGCAACCAGTGTGGTTGTGTGGGCCTCTGGGTGGCATGTCCTTGTTCAGGGCTCTGGCTGCTCAGAAGGGCCTCTCTGATTGGGGGTTCAGTGGGGAGGCACCTGTCTGCCAGGACTGTGCCAGGCAGCCCACCAATGGTCCTGGGCAGGTGAGAGTGTCCAAAGAAGACATGATGAGAAAAGTACAGACTCTCAAGAAACCCTGCGAGCCCGCTAGGTGGGGCATTTACCTCTTCTCCAAGTTTGCCTTCTGTTCACTAACATTTTCCCCTCAGGAGACAGATAGGAACAGTTTTACGTTTTTGTTTGTTTCAATCTCAGTTGACAAATGAAGAAATTGAGACCCAGATAAATAAAGTAATAGTCAGTTAGGAAGGAGCTGGAGTGACCCCAGCGTGAATTCCTGCTGAGCAAGCGCCATGACCCAGCAGTTTCCCCTGACCCCCCGGGCCTTATCAGGAAGTCTCTGCTGGCACGGAGCTTGCAGAGAAGTTGGCCACGTGTCCTCCCTTGTGAATGCTTGCTTTGTACACCCTCAGCTTTACCCCAGAGCCTCGGGCTTCTGAAAAGGGTAGGGTTGGGGGAATTCTAAGATAATTGACCTGGAAGGAATTCCAGGAGACAGGGCTGTCTCTTTCAACTCCACCGGACTTGTTCAGCTATCATTAGTGAGGGTTCCCCCAAAACACCCCCTCCCTGCCTTCTTTTCCTCCTTCTCAGCCTCTCAACCCTACATGAAGTTTGGCAAGGAGCCGGGGCAGCCAAATTCCACAACATCTGAATCATAGTTCCATTTTACTCTGGTAAATGGCGTTTTCATAGTCACAGAATGTGAGGACTTGAAAGACGTTTTGATGGCTTTGACCAAGTCCCTCCTGTAATAGATGAGGAAGATGAAAGCAGAGCAGGGAGGTGGCTTACCTGGTGCGTGAGTGAGTCAGTGCAGGCCCTGGGTCAAAGCCGCAGGACTCTGCCCCCAAGACACTGCTCCGCGTGTCCTCTTGTCCCAGGTCCACCCTAAATCACACAGTGCCCTCGCTGAAGGAACCGCGGGAAGTGTGCGGTCAGGGTGGGTGGTGGGGATGAACCTGAGTACTCTTGGGACCACAGTGCTTTGTCAGAGGAAGAAGAGAGCCAGGAGTTGGGTCGGGGCCGGGCAGCGGGGTGACTGCCACATAAACTGTTGTCCTGCAAGCGTAGAATTTTGGGAGTCTGACTTTTTAAAAGAACTTTTACAGAATATAATATTCAATGTAAAATAGTCCAACTTTTAGACATAAAAACAATACAACTTAAAAATAAGACACACCTTTTTATCAATAAGGAAAGTGAGGCACGGACCACACACAAAGACCCAAATCCAGTGCATTTGAGTCATTCCTGGGGAACCCCACATCCGGGTCACCGGTGCTGTGAGCACTGATCGTGAGGTGGTATTCGTGAGTGCGCAGCCCCAAGCACCAGGACCCCAGCCCCACCTCCTCAGGTCAAATGTGATTTGCCCAGGGGACCTTACTTTTGACCTTCTATTATGTTCTCACTCTGGTCCACTGTCCTCAAATCTCCTCGAGTATTTTTCCCCTGACATTTCCCTTTTAAGACTCTAAAGTGGATCAGAACATTCTGAGACCCTGCAGGAGGCTGGGAAAGGCTGCAGACACGTGCCCTCTGCCAAGTCCTTCCCACATGCCATTCCCCTTGCGCCTCTGGACACTCTGCCCTCTGTGGCCCAACTTAAAACAGCACAGCTGACATTCCAGAAAAATCTCATAATGCCGAATTAGGAACATATCAGTGAATGGGGAAAATGAGATCATGACCACCCTGGCACCTTCCCCAGCTGGCTAAATGCATCAGCAGTCCATCAGTCATCATGCCATCCCTGAGCCCTCCTGCATGTCCAGTCCTGCATCCGAGACAGGGTCATGGGGCAGTAAAGTGAGGAGATGACTCCCAGCCTCCTGAAACCATAGGAGAAAGACAAGTGTGTAGGTGAACACTGCAGATACTAAGGGCTTGATGAGCTCCAAGAAAGGGGTGGCCAAGTAAACAATGGCTTGTCAGAGAAATTGGGTATGGAGCTGTCTCACAGATTAGATAGAATATGTATGGCTAGGGAAGAGAGAGAGAGGACATTTAAGGTGTCAGGCAGGCACAGAGGTAAGACTGGGCATGACATGTTGGAAGAGAGTGGTGGCTCAGTGACCCCAGCTGAAAATCTGTGCTTTATTCTCCCAGTGTCCAGCTTATATCGAATACATCTGCTCTTTGAATGAATGAATGAAAGAATGAATGATCAAGTGATTGGACATAAACATTAACCCAATGAGAACAGCTACCCAAATAAGAAAATTTAGTATTTTGAATTTTTCAAGGCATTTCTCTGTAACCATTTGTCTCATCCTCATAACAACCCTAGAGACAGGTAGTAGGGGTTTCATTAATTTCATTAGACAAGTCAGGAAACTGAGGCATAGGTCATTGGGAGGAAGCAGCAACTTATCTGAATGGTGAGTTTGTGTGAAAGAGCTGAGCGCGATAGCTCTGCCCTTCTGGGCTCCCCCTTTTGGGGATCTGCCTGCCTGCAGTGATGGTGTCCTCGGTTCTGCTACTGCCCACTGGGTCTGTGCCTCTGTGGGATAGGCCAGCTGATTCAGGAGACATGGCAGCAGCCTGTCAACAGACCTGAGCCATCTGCATATGTAGCACTTATCAGAATAAAGCTAACGTTTTTGTATCCATCTGATCACTCAATGTGTTCTGAATTCAAGTGAGGGAAGAGAAGGAGTGTTGTTTATTGCTTCTCCAAAACCCCAACAGAGATGTTAAGCAATTTGCGCAGATAACCAGACTCTTTGCCTGGCATCTTTAGCAATCACCTGCTACTTTTCCTAGCCAGATGAACACTGTTGGAGAGCAGTGAAGGAATGGAGAGGCAGCCTGGTGGGCTAGACACATGAGATTGTTCTCTGGTCACATAAGTTTGGGAAACAGCAGTGGTTTAAAGTCTTATTGGGTTCTATTCCACAGAATTTATAAGAACCACCAATATGCTGCTAATGCTCTGAGCATCTCCAAGTGGAGAGAGATGCACCATTTTCCAGACTCACTGGACCACAGATCTTTTATTTAATTGATGTGAGGATCCAGTGTTTCACTGTAGCATGTTTTGGGAAATACTGCTGCAGACACCCATTTGTTTCCTGGGAGGTGGCATGGTGCAAAGATAAAAGGCTTAGCTTCACCACATAAAGGGTTGATGATCTTTGTCAAATTCTGCATCTGTCAAATAGAAATAGTATGTTGATTACATTATGTTGACGTGAGGATAAAATGAGGTAACAGATGCCCACAGCAGATCCTTCCAGTCAAGTCAAAGTCATTACAAAAGTATATAAACTTGTACCAAAAATGGTGTATGTGATGCAGGATTTATATAAGAAGATCAATAGAAAATTAACTTTTCTGAGTTGCAAAATGACATACAAGGTTTATTTTTTTTGTTTGTTTGTTTTTTGGTTTTTGGTTTTTTTACATTGCAAACCCCTGCTGGCTTCTCAAACTGTGCTGATTTAAAATAGGGTGCAAATTTTTTTCTTTTCATTAAATTTATTGAGGTAACGTTCATTAATATGATTTTATAGGTTTCAAGTGTACATTTCTATGCTACATGATCTTCATATTGCATTGTGTGCCCACCGCCCCAAGTCAAATAATCTTCCACCACCATATACTGGATCCCCTTTGCCTTTTACTATCCCCCAGCTCCCTTCCCTCTGGTAACCTCCATACTGTTGTTTATGAGTTTGTTTATTTTCTTGTTTGTTCATTTGTTGCTTTCAGTTTTATATCCTACATATGGTTCTTAACTTTCCCTGCCTGATTTTTTTCACTTAGCATTATATTCTGAAGGTCCGTCATGTTGTCACAAATGTTAGTATTTCGTCTTTTTGCATGGCTAAGTTGTGTACGTGTTCCACATATCCTTTATTCAATCATCTATAGAAGGACACTTCAGTTGTTTCCATGTCTTGGCCACGGTTAATAATGCTGCAATTAACATAGGGGCGCATATGTCTTTGTGAATAAGTGTTTTCAGAATTTTTGGTAGATATCCAAAGAGGGGTTGCTGGGTCATATGATAACTCTATTCTTAATTTTTAAAATAGGGCGCAATTTTTCTTTCTGTTTGAAATGAGTGAAATCATACATTTCTTGTCTTTTTCCATGTGACATATCATCCATGTTGTCACAAATGGCAATATTTCATCTTTTTATGGATGAGTGGTATTCCATTATATATTTGTCGGCAGCCGTCCGTCTCGAGAGACGATGGTGTAGCTTCCTAAGAGTCTATCTGCACCGCCGAGAATGGCTGTGCAGTCCGACTCGGGAGTGACACGGTATCTGTCTCCTCCCGTGTTGAATCGACATCTTGTGATGACGCTGGAGTGTCCTCTCCAGTGAAGCTGAAGCTACAGAGCCTGGACAGGGTGATATGGAGGGTCTGCTGTTGCCCATGCAGCAGACCCCCCCTCTCTTCGCAGCTGAAGGGTCCAAGGGAAAGACGGAGTCAATACAGCTTGGCTTCAGGTGCGCCGCAGGAGTTGCCGGTGTTGACTGCAACGTCAAACCGCCTTAGGGACTCCGGCTCCGGATTTTCTGTCGGGGTTTACTCCCTTAGCCTTTCCCCTGAAGAGGTATGCCGCAAGGCAGCGGAGGTTTTTTGGAATCAGAGTTTTCCTTCTCTGATTCCATTATATATAATTATATATATATATAGTATATATACCACATCTTCTTTCAATCAAGAGGGGTTGGGGCAGGGCAAAATGAGTAAAGGGGGTCAAATATATTGTAAAAAAAGAAAACTAGACCACTGGTAGGGAGCCCCCAATAGAGTGTACCGATGCCAAATTATAATGCTGTACACCTGAAATTTATGTTAGTAACCAATGTCACCTCAGTAAATTTAATAAGATACATACAATAAAATTTTTAAAATAAGATACAATTTTAAATGATTTGACTTTCCGGAAATGTGTCTATTTATAAAACAAAGCTCAAGTGTGTAATTCTGTGAATTCAGACCTGTGCTCACCCAGGGCCCTTTACAATCTCTGGCCCTTGGGACTTTTCCTTCTCACAGTTGTCCTGTATGAGCTCCTCACAGACTCAGGCCTTCCCTCACTCACACTTACCCAAGCAAGTCCTGCCTGTCTCCTGCTGCTTGGGATTGGCATCTTCTTGCGGCAAACACTGCTGGTGCCCCTCAATGATGTGTTCTCCCTGTGGCCTTCAGGAGTAGAACTTAAGGACTGTATTTTCCATGCTTGTTGGCAGATGTGGCCACAAGATGAAGTTTTACCAATAAGACATGAGGGAAAGTGGTAGGTGTGTGTACAAGTTCTGGGTCATGACTGTCCCTAATGGAAATGGCATTTCCTCACTTCCACTTTTCCTCAGCTTCCACTTTTCCTCTTTATGTAGGCTGAACTCAAGATTTATGGCAGGAGCTGGAGCAGCTGTCTGGACCACATGGTAAAGGGTGCTGATTGAGAGTGGCAGAACACTAAGACAGATGGGTCCTGGATCTCCAAAGCCACAAAACTGTCATGTTAGCCCAAGACCACTTAAGTTATTTCTGTTACGTGAGTGAGAAATAAACTTCCATTGTGTTTGAGCCGTTGTTATTTTAGCCTTTAGTAACAGCAGCGGAACCCCTTCACTCTGCATATCTACTTTTAACTAGTCTTTAAAGCCCACCTGAAAGCCACTTCCTTCAGAAAGTATTCTCCGACTATACCAATGATATCTTCCTTCATGTACACCACTTATTCCAGAATGTAGTATCGCCTCAACCAAGTCTTAACATAGCAAATTCTATTTTATGTAATGATATTTACTCCAACAGAGAACATGGCACACATCAGAAGCATGGAAAGACAGATATTACGTGTTATACGACTTGACTTTGCTTGTGGTTGGTTTGGCATCACTTTTGCAGACATAGTACCTTCCAGACAGTGTTGTATGCCACCGTAGGGTGACCAGGTCACAGACCTCTGTCACCACCATTCATGGCATATAACTTTCAACTGAGACCCAAGGCCTTGACTTAAATGTTACCAAAAGATGGGGCAATAAGGCCAACCAAGGTTGGTGGGGTGTGGTTGGGGAGAGTCCCGGCACTGAGCCTTTAAATACAACCCTGATGTCAGAGAACTCTGTGACACGTAACCCAAGAATGGGCCTGCTATAATCGGATTCTTCCGATGTGGAAAAATAAGGCAGGCTGACTGACTCCACCATTGAGAGGTGACAAATGTTTGACCTCGGGTGTGAGGCTGAAAGACTGATTCCGTGCTGCCACAGGGTGAAACGCATACCAGTTCTAGCTGGAACACAGTCAATCCTGACCAGCTGCCCTCAAATAGACCAGCTGGAGTCCTGGAAAAAAATGGATCATGCTAGCCGTTATACAACAAAGCTATTGAGCAGCTGCCCAAGCTGGAATAGACTGCCTCATTAGGCAGTGAGTTCCCTGACACTAGAAGTAATCAAGCCAGATGACTACCGGTGGGCATTCTTTCAGGTTGGGGAATGAGATTAGACTAGGTCACCCAAAGTTTTATGATACTGTGATTTTTTTCACATTATATAATGAGTCTCAACCTCTCCGTTGGTTCCATCTCAACATTTCTCCATAGGAGCCCACTTCTACCACTAAAACTTGATTTCTTGGGAGCAAGATGTCAAATCTCCTAAAGACATTGGTTAAATAAAGGGATGCTACATAATATTATAGTCATTGACTCTTTGTCAATTCATTTAGCAGACCCTTCTCCCAGATAGCTGGAGGCAGGGGTCGCTGGGGAACTGGTCACCATCGTAGGCATCTCTGACCATCCAGAAGGCTACATGGAGGTAGGGTGTGTTTGGGTGGCAGGATAGTGAGAGAGCCGAGGGTACAGGAAACTCTGAGAATGTCGGTGAAGCGGCATGAGTGTACCATCAAAAACACTGTCATCCAATTCACACCTTGGCTTATGGTGGCCCCACCCGGTCCAACAGCCCAGCATCTGCACAGTGCCTTCCCCTTCTCAAGGGGAACACTGAACTAGGAGTCCAGGAGCCACGGTGGCCCTACCTGGGCCACTCTCAGGCAGTGGGCCTTCTGTATGTTGCCATACCACCCTGCAGAGCTCAGCTCCCTACACTGCCAAACAAGAAGAGGCACACGCTAGTCTCCCAGGGCCCTTTCCCCGTGATGGGGCGCAGGGCCAGGGGAGGCTGCAGCGTCTCCCAGACCCACTTATGAAGGCAAAATCTGCCTTTCCAGGGGTGTGTCCTTGAGCAATTTGCCTAAACTTCCTAAGCCTCACTCCCCACTTCTATAAAATAGGAAGTGATTCTTGCTTCGAAAGATTAAGATAATGAAATATAACTTACCCAGCGGCAGCATGGGTGTTAAACCACCCATCATTTATCATGTAGTTTTTACCAGTTACTGCCTCAGTGAGCAACAACGCACAGGTTTTGTCCATGAAAGGCTGGTAGAAGTGAGATTCAGACCTAACGGCCTTGCTTTGTCTCTCCCCAAGAGAGCCTGAGTAAATTACTCTCAGTTCCTGGTGGCTCAAACATAGGCCTTCTGCCTTCCTTCTGGCAACCCCACAGAAGAAGCCGTGGTTACAGAGGGGGGCTGTGCCCTGAAGCTGCAGGCATGAGAAGCCTGGGACCTCCTCCTCACATTCTCCCCCTCACTGGTCATCCTCTCAAAGTGGCCTCCCCTGGCTGAGGTCTGGGTCCCTCGGTGCCTATGGGGGCCAGCCTGCAACCAGGAGTCCAGGATGTCATCCCCCGCCCCCCACACCCTTCCTCCACTGCCCCTCTACACAGAGGTGGTTGTAAGTTCCTGGGCTTAGGGGTCTGACAGCTGTGGGCTTAAAAGCCTGGCCAGCCACTAACTGCTGTGTGCCCTGGGCTGGTTACTTCAGTCTCTGAGCACCAGTTTCTTCATCTGTCAAACAGACATAAGCAGAGCTACTTCTCAGGAGCTCAGTGAACATCAAACATGTCAGTTAGTGCCTGGCATGTCACGGGTCCTCAGAAAGTAGAAACTCTCTTCTTCTCCTCCCTCTGTATCTTAAAGCATTGGTTCCAGGAAGGGTCAATATTTGTTTCCAGATTTCATTTTGCAGTTTTTCAAACCCAAATACATGTTGCAAGACTAGGACAGCAAACTCCCATATACTCTTCACTTAGATTCACCAATTTAACATTCTACCACAATTCTTTTTCTCTATTTATACACATCACTATTTCTATTCTTATGACTATTTCCTTCCCCCTTAACTATGTCAGCATGTATTTTCTAAAAACAGGCATATTTTCTTATGCAACCACATCAACCAACTTTGGAAACTTAAAAAGGATATAATACTATTATCTATGTGCAGTTTACACCAAATTTGGCAATTGTCCTGGTAATGTCTTTCAGAGCAATTTTTTTCCCTGATCCAGGATTCAATTCAAGATAGGTAGGTCTTTTTAGTCTGGAATAGCTCCTGCACTTCTCTCTGTCTTTCATGACCTCAACATCTGTGATGAGCACAGCCCTTGTCTGATGGTGTTTCCTCATGATTAGACTCAGGCGTGCACTTTGGGCTGTAAAATCACGTAAGAGATGCTGAATCCTTCTCAGTGCAGCTCATCAGGACATGTGATGTCACTTCACTTGTTGCTGGGGACATTTATACTGGTTGCCTCTGGGACAAGGTAGTGTCCACAAGCGGTCTCCATGGCACAGTGGCCATTTTTTTCTATGCTTTTGGGAATGTGATTCCATTTGAACCATAGGCTCCTGAGTCAAACAGAGCTGGGTTGTGCTGGACTTCAGCATTTACCAGCAATGCGGCCTTGTGAAAGAAAGATTATAATCATCCCTCTCAGGGCAGTTTGGAGTAGATAAGATCCCATCTGTGGAGTGTTCAGCACTGTGCCTGGGCACATTGGAGGGGGTGCGTGGACAATTTCAGTTATTATTCCTACCACCCCAGGATCTCAGTTCTAACATTCTTCCTGAGCAGCACGTTCCCTGACTTCCCTGACCATTGCTCCCTCAAAGAGAGAATTGGGCTTCCCTGCAAAGCTCTTAGCATCACAGTCTCCAAAACTTAGCGGGGCCACACGTTGGTGCAACCTTTCTGGAGGACAGTTTGACAAACAAAGATTTTGCTGGTCAGTCTTTTTAGTTAGAGAAAACAGAATCCCCTCCGCTAATTTAAGTAGAAAAGGATTCATTAAGGAGACTACACGGCTCACAGAATCATCAGGAAGTGAAAATAACACAGCCTACCCTGGGCTTCCAGAACGAGTCCCACCCCCAGATCTGGCTGCCCACCGCTGCTTCCGTCTTGATCAGAAAGCTCCAGGACAGGAGTGACCACCCTAATTCATGGCTCCAGACCCACACCACTTCTGCCCTGATCTGTGCTGGCAGAACAGGTGATCCCTGTGCCTGCCTTCCCCTGACATGACTCAGCTTGAGTCACACTCGCAGCAGAGACAAAATCCCATCTGGAACCCATGCTCTCAGGCGTCTGGGTTATTAGCTGTCCAATATCAAAACCTATGAGAAGGAGGTAGAATACGTTCTGGACGAGGCAAGCCATCAAATCAACCATAAAAAAATGCAACTCCTGACTTAGCAGTTGCTCTTCTAGGAATCCATCTGAAGGAAATAATAAGAGATATAAATAAGCATTTGTATACAAAGTTGAAGGGAGGGACAAAGAGAAACAAGATCCATGAGCAGGGAGCTGGTTAAAAAAATTTGGAGCATTCATATGGAAAAAATTTTGGCCAATAAAAATGAGGCTTTTGAATAATTTTAGAGTTTTTGATAACATAGTATTAAGGGGAAACAAAAAATAAACTATATGTACAGTATGATCTCAGTTTTCTAAGAAGGGCACATATATGCAGAGTACAATATTAAAGGAAGTACCACAAAAATGTTTATCTGAGTGATTGGAGTCACACAAGATTTAAAGTTTTTTCTTGTTTACTCTTTCCTATACCATCTCTGTGTTCTACTAAGAGTATGCATTACTTTTCATAGTTAGTTGTTTTAGAAATTAAAGGATGATATAAACGAAATGAGATATACTCATTCCTCAAGACCCACACACATGAGATTGGAGCTGAGGTTTGGGGAGGAGGGAAATGGGATAACAGTGGCTAAGAGAGGGTGGGCAGAGGCCAGCTCTGACATATCTGGCACATAAGTGGATGTCAATAAATATTTATTCCATACCCTTACAGAGAAATTTTCCAGGGGCTTAAAAGCAACCAGTTCAACAGAAAAGAGGTACAGATGACTTTGAAACAGATGAAAAGATATCCAGCCTCAATCATAATAAAAAATGTAAAAGAAAACAAGAGCTATTATTTGCTTACCAGAGTGGCAAAGATCACAACGCTTCATGAGAAGAGAGGGCGACTAGACAGGAGTGAATCAGGCTCTACCTTGCCCTGCAATATGGTCTGTAATATCTATTAGAATGAAAAATGCACATGTCTTTTGATATGACCACTCTGCCTCTGGGAATTTGTTCTGATATAGTTGGGCATTGCTCATAAGCAAGAGGAATGTACAAGGGTGTTTATTGCAGTGTTGCTTAGTTTAGCAAAATATTAGAAACTAAGTCTTTAGTAGGAGTCTAAGTCAGTAAATCAGGGTGCCTTTGGATGATGGAATACTGTGCTAAACAGGGGAGGTCTTAGAGGTGTATTATAAGCAATATAGTCAAAGCAAAGAGCAAAGTATATAATGTCTTATTTTTGTAAGAAAGAAACATGGACAAAAATCCTTTGGCATGTGTAACATACTTCTGGTGTCCCAGGGGAGGGAGACTGGGGTATTTGACTGTCTGACTTAGAGTTAATATTCATTGTTTATATTTTTGTACTGTTGGGTTATCTGATCACATTCATGCTCATGCACTACATTTTCAAGTTCAACTTGTAATTGAAAATAAATTAAATAAACACTCATTGAAGTAATACTTGGACTAGGAAGCCACAGAGAGGCATTTGGATGTGATGGGATGAGCCCTGGGGAGCCACTGGTGGCTCTTGAGTAAGGGAGTGCAGCGTAAGTGCCGTCTGACAACCGGGGCCCAGGAGACTGGCAGGGAGGGGACTGAGAGCAGGGAGAAGAGCCACCAGCTGAACCACCCCAAGGCATCAAAGTCGCCAGGCAGGCAGGCTGCAGCCAGCAGACAGAGGAACGGTTACTCCCTGACTGGCCTTTCGTCCTACTCAGTCTGGATGACTCCCCCTGTTCCCATCCCCCATTACATCCCACAAGTTTCCCAGGTTGTTTATGGAGCAATTCTCAGCCTTTGGCAGTAAGGATATTCACTTCTTAAACCATGGTCTATCGATTAGCTCTCTACTTTCATCAGCCCCATTAGATTCCTTTGTTCTCCGGTCTCTCACAGGCCCTCTGCTCCTGTCAGCGACAGAGCTTGCTGTCACTCCCCACACAGCCTCCCATGCCTGTTCCCTGACTCTCACTCTCAGCCTGCACTGCTCCTCTCTCTGCACACACAGTGCTGCCCCTCTTCCCCGGGGCAGCCACCCCATTCCCCTGCTGCTCCCAGTCCAGTGTAGCCTTACACTTGCTGTGATTACAAATGGCCTCTTTCTTATGCCTGCTCAGCGTGGCTTCCAATGAGGTTTTGGTGGGTCTTAAGTCCCTGGAAGAGGGTGTGAGCTGGGGGTATGGGAGGAAGAGTAGGGTTGAGAGATGGGGAGAAAAAAACCTGTCTTGCCACCCTACACCTTAGTAGGTGTACTTCTTTAAGATACCCCAAAGAAAACCAGGGTTTCTCAACCTTGGCACAATTGATATTTAGGGATGGATCATTGTTTGTTAGAAACAAACTGTCCTATGCACTGTAGAATGTTTAGCAGCATCCTGCCTCCACCTGCTAGATGCCAGCAGCATCTTCCACTCCAGGTGTGACAACCAAAAATGCCTCCAGACTTTGCCAAATGTCCCCTGGGGGTCAAAATTATCCCTACTTGAAAAACAGTGCTATAGTCTCTTGTGTTGCTTACTAACACAGCACCACATTTCAATTGGGGGAGGCTACAGATAGCCCTTCATCAATCTTCACCTGAAGCTATAACGGGGAGTTTCTGGCATTGTGAGGAAGACTGGCAGCTGCTAGCTTGGGGCCCTATAAATCCCAGCAGAGAGCTGACCTCTGCTGTGCCACTTGTCCCCCCACGGAACACTAACCTAGACCCCAGGCCCAAACCACTTGCAAAATTCTGAGATCTCCAACTTTTATCTAACTCATCCTTTTTGGTTATTGGGTTTTTCACCCAGATCCACCAAAAACTCTGCCTCTAAGGATCTTTTATTGTTAGGTCTGCAAGGGCAATAAAAAGCCTCAAAGGGTTTCTGGAGCATCAAATAGCTCCTCTTAAATTCAAACAAAGAAAAAGGAAAGGAAGACCTCAACCTTTGTATTTTGTTACACCAGTGAATTAGACACATATGGAATATGTTTCCTCTGACTGGGCACTATTTTAAGACATCAGGGGATTGTTCTTAAAACATGCTCTGGCTTTTTATGGCTGCCTCGGTTTTTAGAGGACTTGGTCTGTGTTGCCAGTCACATAGGGCGTAGCCCAAGATCCTGGGGGAACTGGTTGGCCCACGAGGAGGAGCTCTGGGATACATGGCCCATTGTACCATACATCAGAGTTGTCGAGGAAAACTTTGAAAGAAAACAGAGTCTGGATATTTTTATAGTTCTCAACATTTTCAGAACATGAGATGCATTTTGCATCTCATCCTAAAAAGCCCTGTCACCTTTGTGTGTACTGCCTCCCTCCTCTTCCAGTGTACCTCAAAATCTTGTCTTCTTCTTTCCTAAAGCAATAATCGGACAAAGAAGCCAAGATATATATAAACCTCTGTGTGTGTGTGTGTGTATGGCTTATAGTGATAAAAAACTGGAAATAGGCCCAAGTGTACAACAATAGGTGACTAGTTAAACAAATTATGGCATAGTCTTATTGAAAAAATCACTCAGCCATCAAAAGTTGAAGACACAAATCACTATTGACTTAATTAAATGAAAGAAAGTTAAAAACAGCATACGAGATCTGTCCGGAAAAAGTCCAGCCATTGTTAATATAATGAGAACAGTTTGCACAAGACTGCTGTAACCTGGCAGCCACGGAGAGTGGACTTGAATGCGCATGCATGAATAATGATGACTTTACTGTACTAATCAAAGAATAATGATGACTTCACTGTATTAGTCAAAGGGGCTGTAGAGACTGTTGAGTGAGCATGTGTACTGTGTGGCCATCGCATTCAAAATGACTGAGTAAGTAGAGCAACAAATCTCCATCAAATTTTGCATTAAGCCTGAACATTCCTCCATGGAAACTATTTAGATGATTCAGAATGCTTTTAGGGATGATGTAATGAGTGAAACACCAACAAAAGTGTGGCACAAATGCTTGTAAGATGGTCAAGAATCTGTTGAAAGTGATCCATGTTCTGGAAGGCCTGCAACAAGCAGAACACCTGAGAATGTTGAACATGTATTGGCTGCAATCAACAAAGATCAGAGACTGACAATGTGAGAACTAGAAGCTGATCTGGGGATTCCAGAAATTACTGTCTGAGATTTTGATGCATGGTCTTGGCATGAAACGTGTTGTGGCAAAATTTATTCTGTGGCTTCTGCTACCAGAGCATCATGCTGCAGTTGCTAATGACTTGATTTGAACCACTCATGCAGCTTTTTGGCAAAACATCAAATCACCCAGGTGACTCAGCCTCCCTACAGCCCAGATTTGGTGCCCTGAAACTTCTGACTTTTCTCAAAACTGAACTCACCTTTAAAAGGGAAGAGATTTCAGACCATCACTGAGATTCAGGAAAACACAACAGGGCAGCTGATGGTGATTTCAACAAAGGATTTTGCAGAACGTTTTGAACAGTGGAAGAGAAGCTGGGAGAACTGTGTGAGGTCCCAAGGTGCCTACTTTGAAGGAGACTGAGGTATCATTGTCCTGTGTACAATGTTTCTTGTATGTTTTATCTTCTTCAATAAATGTCTCTATTTTTCATAGTACTTGGCTGGATACTTTCTGGACAAGCCTCGTATATTATTCTATTTTTTAAGTGTATTATACAAGAGGGTTTCTGGGAAGATGGTGGAGTGGGAAGCACAAGGAAGCTGTCACCCCCACCTAGACAGCAAATGCACTGGCAGAATCTGTGTGACGTAACTATTTGGAACTCTGAAGTCTATTGAAGGCTTGTAGCTTCCAGGAGAAGAACTGGATGGTAAACTGCAGTTAATTTTGGTTGATTTTGGTGAATTTCAGCTCTTCTCTGGGTAGCAGCTACCTATCCCCACTGCAGACAGCTGTGTGTGTTCCAGGGGCAGCAAGTTCAGACAGCAGGCTGGGTGGTCTGGCCATCTCAGCAGAACAGGACTACTGTGAGATTTGCACACAGTTTCATACAGGAGATAAAAGATTAAGAATACAACCAGTGTTATTAAGGGTCTACTAAAGGCCAGAAAGTTGATAGAAATTATTTCAGTCTACATTCTAAACTATCTCTTGAAGGCCATTATTGCTGTCCCCACTTTATGGTAGAAGACACTGAGTATCAGTAAAAGTAAGTAATTTATTCAAAGTCAGAGATAGTAAGTTTAGAATATGGGATTTGAACTCAGGTCTGGAAGGCCCCACAGTTTATGACTGTTCCATTAACTCATCATGGTGTGCATGCGTGTATGTGTGTGTGTGTGTCTGTGTGTGTATGTGTGTGTGTGTCTGTGTGTGTGTGGTGTGTGGAGAGGGAGGGGGAGGTGTTTGAAAGAACAAGAGTGAGTTCTACCCTCTTACCATCCCTGATTGATTTGGGGGTTGTGGGCAGATGTTGCTAAAAGGCTGGTTGCATGGTTATCAATCTCACCCGCCTTTTAGCATTAGCCCCTGCTGTCACTGACTGTCTTCCCAAACCAGGTCAGGCTCTCCTATTACAAGCCTGTCCTCGGAGTACCTTGTATTTTCCTTCAAGTGCTTATCACAGGAGCAATCCAGTTACCCATGTAACTATTTCTTTACTATGTCTCTTCCTCCATAGACTATAAGGCTCATGAGGGCAGGGACCGTGTCTGCCTTGGGCACCACTATATTATCTGCACCAGCACAGGACCCACACAAAGTACGTGCTCATAGTATTTGTTGAACAAATATGTGAATGGGCCCTGGCCAGGCGGTTCAGTTGATTAGAGTATCATCCCATACACCAAAAAACAAGTTGCTGGGTTTGATTCCCGGTCAGGGCACAACCTAGGCTGCAGGTTCAATCCACAGTTAGGGTGCATATGGGAGGCAACTGATCGATGTTTCTCTCTCTCTAAAAATCAATAAAAACATATTCTCGGGTGAGGATTAAAAAAATAGGTGAACGATTGGATGGATGGATGGATGGATTGACAGATGACTCTGAGCTTACTGGAGACCTGAGATATGCAGTGACTCAGAGTCCCAGGCCCCGGCTCTTGGTGGAAGAGAGTCACAGAAGACCAGGACTTTATCTCTGTTCTGAAACCTTGCCTGTGTGGTGAGTCACCCAATTTCTGAAAACCACATGCTTCTTTCCACAATGAGGCTGCCCAGAGGGCCCCCAAGCCTCAAAGAGTGTCAGGAAAACTCTGCTCACACGCACAAGTACTGCCTGCCCCTTACCGGTGCTGCTCTTTGATGAGCTCTTTGTGAGTCAGAGCTGCTGTTGCCTCAATGCCATTCCTGTTTCAGAAGCATCTGACATTTCTAAAAGAAAAAAGTCAGAAGTGACAGACTCTGTCTTTGGTCTAAGACTGCAGAGAGCCCTTTGATTAATTACTCCTTGATTTGATTATGAGCGGACTTGGGGTTGAAGGGGACAAGGAGGTCAAAGAGAAAATGGCGAGACCCTCCCACCTACGGCAAAATGAAGAGAAGTGCCCCAGGCTTTTGGAAGAAACCATCCCTCACTCCTTTTCTCCAGCAGATTCACTGTATGGACCTCCATTCAGGGCACGGTAAGAGCTGGCTGTTTTCTGACCCACCTTGAACTCTCTCACTTCCTTTCTTATCTACACATTTCCTCTGTCTAAGAATGCCACCACTTGCATATTCAAATAACTGTGTGGCCTTCTGGGCTCAAGTCATTTACTTCTTTCTGCACTAAGCCTCTTCTGATCCCCACAGCCACCAGTCTCCTGACCTGCCTGCTCTCTGAGCTCTTTTATCATTCACTTCCCATGCGGCAATCACTTATGCTGCTACCTAATGATAACATGCATTTTGCAATGTTCTGTTGTGGTTTAAAAGAAGAAAGTTGCATTGTCTTCAGTACAATGGTACTGTTAGGGCCAAAAGAAAGAATCTGGAGTCCAACGCAGCTATTTTCTTCCTATTTGATCTCAGAGAGGTTATTACTCTTAGTTTCTTCATTGGTAAAATGAGGGGTTGAATTTTGATAGATTTGAATATCAAATCAGATCATGGTCAGAAATTTGTTTCATAAATTGTACAATCATATGCATGTTGAAGGGCAATCAGCACTATCATCATCTTCATTCTCTCTGTCATTTCCAGCACCATCACCACCACCATCATCATCACCATCACATTGCTGTTCCACATACATGCGGTATCTTTCATATTGGACTGTGAGGCTCTTACGGTTAGGGCCCCAGTGGCATACTTCTGAACCCCTTCCTCTCACATCTAGCATATGACAAAAGCACACAGTTACCAATGATAGTTTCTTAATCAACTCAGAGAAAAAGAAAACAAAGAGAGAAAGTTGTGCTGAACAATGTCTTTCAGAAATCTTGCTTTCTTACTGCCTTGGTTTTAAAAAAGAACAAATGAGAAGCAAGGACATTATGAAAGTCAGCAGCCTCCCTGACTGACTAGGATGGTCTTGGACATTCTTAGCCATGGTCCTTGTCAGCACTAGCTCACTTCCCATCTCATAGTCTCATCCAGCCTTCAAGAGAGCCTTGAGAAAGGGGGTGGAGAAGCACAGGTGCATTAGCACCCCATTCTGCAGTCAAGCAAAGTGAGGCCAGCACTCATTCCAAGATGGGACAATGAGTCATTGATAAATCCAGCTGCTGGATCTTTCCAGGGGCAAATCAGGCCACTGAAAGGGGATTCGCTACCATTGATTGAGACAGATATTTTATAAATGTTACATTATTTATTCTTCATATGTCCTTGCAAGTGACCCTTCATCATCCTCATTTTACACATGAGGAAAATGAGGCTCTAAGAGGCAAGATGACCTGCTCAAGGTCAGAAAAGGAGGTGGGGCCACACTCCTTTCCCAATACCCACTGAGCACATTCTAGGCATGTGGGCTGAGCCTACTGCTGGGGTGTGAATCTCTCCCCCTTTTCGCTGGTTCCCCATACACAGGAAGTTCGGGTCAGCCACATCCTGCCACGTCCCTACAGACGAGATAGTGATCCCACCGCTACCATTCTCCATCCCACCACAGCTCAGCCCAGCCCAACAAAGGTAGACAGGTTTCCTTTATTCTATTGACACTGCTAAAAGTCAAAGCTGGAAGAGGCCTAACTCTGTGCTGTTTGGATTGCCCTCCTTCGGAATCATCTGGGCCACTGGTTCATGGTTCAGACTCCCCAAACCACTCCAAGAGTTTGAGCTGATGGCTCCAAAGTGGGGGGCCTAGGAACCTGCATTTTAACAAGCACCTTGAATGATTCAATAAGTATTCAAGTTTGGGACAACAGTAGTCCAACACTTTCATTTTAAGAGAGGCTAACTGAAGCCCAGAGAGATGAGACTTTGCCCCCCTTCACCTCCTAGTCGTGCCAGATCTGCCTCCTCTTTAACATGTCTGTGGCATCTGTTACAAAGGACCACAGGATGCTATTGAAGTAACACTCTGCCATGAGAGAAGCAGACCGGGAAAGTTCATTCAGGAGCCTGGGATCTGATACAACCAGCTTCACATAAGGAAAAGGCATGATACTTACTTCATGGAGGGTGAGAAAGACATGTGCAGACGCTCCAGAGGAACACCCTCCAATCAAGAATGAACCCACAAGCAGACAATTTGAAACTGACCTTCTGTCAAAAAGTATTAACACTTTAGTGCAGAAGTAGGCCAATTACTGCCCACAGGTCAAATCTGGCCCACTGCTTGTTTCTGTCAAGTTTTATTTGAACATAGCCACACCCCTTTATTGAGGTGTTGTTTATGGCTGCTTTTATGCTACAGTGGCAGAGTAAAGCCTAAAATATTTATTATCTGGCCCTTTACAGGACAAGTTTGCCAACCCCTGTGTTAGCCCATCAGTCAACCAGTAAAGCTGCATTTCTGTGGTTATTCCCGGGTCTCTTGCTTTTCTACTCCTGTATTCCCGGTTCCTTGCAGCACAGTCCTTGGAACATTGTAGCTACTAAAAAAAAATGTTGAGTGAATGAACCATAACATTGAGCTATCTTAATTCCATTATACAATTGAGAAAAATAACAGCTTTTAGAAAAGGTAAGTTATAGTCTAATGTTTCCGAGTTAGAAAGTACTAGAATTAGAATTTGTCTTGATCCAATGTTCAGTATTTTCCCCTGTAAACTTGAAGCCAAGGGTCAGGAGGAATCTTGCCAGAAATCACAGAAATAGGGCCCAGGAGGCCTAGGGTAGATCTTTTGGAAAAGCAGGTTAGATTCTGGGGTTGAGAGAGGTGGAAAGGCCCTAGGAAAGAATGAGGGACCATGTGAAGGGATAAAAAGATCTTGACCTGCTGGAAAAATTGATACCTTGAGACTATATAAAGCTAATTTATACTACAGTGTTAGCTTCTTTCTGAACCCACTTTCTTAACTAAAGGTGAATAATTGAGCCTTTTCATCTGGAGGAGAAGCAGGACCCTTCCAGGAGCACAGAAAGAGGAGATGCTTACCAGAATACCACTCACAATGAGCCAGGCTCCTGTGTCAGTGGTGTGAGTCACTGGGGCACCCACAGAGAGCCTGGGCAGCCCCCTGGCAGTGGGGCTGTTGGGGACACGTCCACCCCAGAAGAGCCTGGGCCCAGTGACCATGAAGCGACTCTCAGCTCTGAGGCTTTCTCCCTGACCATGCAGCTTGAGTCAGCACTGTCCCCTTCCCCTTCCAGTTCACTGAGAGGCAGGAAAGGAACACGGCAAGCCCTCTAGAATCTGATGAGAACCAGCTTTATCGGGGTCACCTGGCCAAAACAATCATAGAAAGTGGAGACTCATTTGGGTTGGCTGAGTGGAATTTGTGGTTATCTTTCCCAAATAAACCACACCCAAAAAGTGTCACCGACAATTTCTAGCCTCTGATTTTTTTTTTTTTAAGTGGCATGAGAACTTAGAACTGAATGCCCAAGACTTGGTTTTCACAGTTTCTTTTTTCTCTAACTTTTACAGCTATCTTATGTACATTCAATTCCTTCTAAGGTTGCTTAACTGTCACGTGTATTGGGTGCAAGCACTCAACTTAGCAGTCAAAGAAACAACCCCATTTTTCACACTCATATTTCATTGCATTATGGGATAATAATTGTGTTATTTAACAAGAGTAATGGATACAGGTTGAGAAAAAACACAAATCACACATGGCAAACACACACGGCTCAACTGATGAGAACAGACGCACCTGGAAAAATCAGAGAGTCCCTGTTCGCTTCCAGGATTTGGTGTGTCCTGGGCCTGGAGAGCCTCCAGCAAGTTGGCAAGTAGGTTAATTAAAGATTGTTTAGAGGGGTTGTGCTATTTAAACCACATGTGCCACAGCCCTTTGTCATGTGCAGAGCACTTTCCTATGCAAGCCTCATGGCCCTCAGAGGCAGACAGGAAAGATTGTCATATAGGGAAAATGAGGATTGAGGACAGTTAGTGCCTTTTTCAATGACAAAAGCACAATAATTAATTCACCTGTGTCTGTCCTGATGAAGCTCAGTATGGAGTGCACGTGTGAATGAACAAGTCCGTTGCTTACAGGACAGACGTGATAGAGCTGGGCCCAAACCCAGGAGATCTGCTTTGAGATCCCAAGTCCTTCCAGCTCACTTAGCAAGCTTCTGTGACATGTACACACTATGACAGGCTCTGTGCCCAGCTTGGGCACAAAAGAAGGCACCTATGATTTCTTACCTATTTAGCACCACATGCTTCTTAATCCTTTTTCCTCTCCCCACCTTTACACTAGGGAAAATAAAATGCTAAACCCTCCTGTCTCCTTCGGTGTGATTGTTAGATTCTTCTTCCACGTGGCCTGGGAAGAAACAGTTAAGTGCATGAGAACTATGGCAAAGTCCTTCAGAGAAGGAGCCCGCTGAATGTCCCCCTCCCCTAGTCTCACCTTCACTCCCCTACTGTCAATGCCAAGACTTCCCACACACATACAAAACATCCTGGCATGTCTCCCCACTAGCTCTAGGGGAAACCCAAAACCTCAGAGTGAAATGGGGGTGGGGGTGGGGGTTGATTTGCCTGAGGAAATTAGACACAAACAAGCCTGGGGTAAACCGCCAGAGCCAGAACTATTTCTCTGGATTAGTCACAGGGTTACTTAGTCACAAGTGTCCCTGCCCCCACTCTCCTTCAGCCCTAGTTAATCTGGGTGGTTGGCCTGGTTACAAACAGAACAGATGAACTGTTGGGGGGTGGGGCGGGGTGTGAGAAGGAAGAGAGAAGGGGCATGCGAGGCAGGGGTGTCCACCAAAGAGACCACAGCAACCTTCCAACCGACCAGGTGGGGCTTCTTTGTTTTCAGCCTCTTGCTAAATTGCTCATCAGCACCTCCATTTCCTGCCAGAGCTACTAGCAGATCCTTACAAGTTTAATAGGAGCCTCATCTTCACTCTCTCAGTGAAGACAACAAGGTTCCTGGGGCTTAATCCTCAGCAAATGGTTATTAAAGCCTGTTTTCTGCCAGCCACACCCCGGCCACCAGGCATCTAGTGGTGAGCAAGTCACACAAGACCCCTGCCCTTGTGGGGCTGACAGTTAGTAAGGCAAAGACACTAAATAAATGCTAGACAGTACACCCACTCAGGGCGGATGGCTCTATTTGGTTCACTGCTGCATCATCAAAGCCAGAAACTGTGCCTGGCATGTAACAGGCACTCAATAAATTTATATTGAAAGAATGATGGCACAAAGACTTGAGGATGTCATATTGACAAACCCTGAGACATGAGAATGTGTCCCTTGACTTCTAATGTCCTTTGAGTTCAGGAAAGCCTTCTTCACAGAAATGATGACCTAGCTGAGGATCAAAGGGTAAGTAAAAAAACAGCTAAAGGAAGGGGGGTTGGTGGCAGGAAGAGTAGTCCCAGCAGAGGGAAGAACGTGGCTGAAGGTCCCAAGGCAGGAGGGAGCAGAGTTCATGAGGAGCTGGAGGATGGGATGGGTCAAGGTGACTCTGGAGAGAACAGCAAAGCAAGCCCTGTGGGCTGAGGCAAGGACTCCAGCTTTTTCCTCAGGGCCATGAGGAGTTGCTGAAGTGCACTCAGCAGGAGCGAATGTGGACAGACTTGTATTAGCATTACAAGGTGAAATGCCTCTAGTACAACATTTGGGAGTGTCTAGGTACACAGGACAATGGGAGCTGGCAAATTCCCCTCAGCTGTGGCTGAATTTTAAACCAATGTATTTCCAAGCTACTACAAGTTTAGTTTCACATTGCTATGTAATGTATTTGATTTCACACATACCAATATTGCATTACTACATGCCAGATGCCATTCTAAGTGCTGTGTAAACATGCATTCATTTAATCCTCACAATGACCTTATGAGGTTGGGACATGGGCGCTATTATTATCCTGTTTAAAAGATGAAACAACTGGGGTGGGGTGTTCAACCCCAGACAACAGATGTCAGTACCAGAGTCCTCAATTCCTGTGGAGCACGGAGGTTCCAGAAGTCTCCTCTGACCTGTGGAGGGGAGGGTAGAGGGCTGGCCCAGGAGCTGCAGTGGGGATGACTTAACTCAGGAAGGCAGATGAGGCCTGAATGAAAACTAGTCAGCTCTCCAGGAATTTACAGCGCCAGCTACAGGAAGGTGGGGCCTTGGTGGACAGGAAAAGATGAAGCTCTTCCCTGGGGCCACGGCTACAATTCTGAGATCCCTTCACTTTCTCCTCTGTTGGATCACTTGCTTCTTGGGTCCCACATCTGCCTTTCTTGGTTTACTCTTTCATCTTAGACCACTAGCATCCTGAGACAGGTATAGTAGTAGAAGGCAAATACGGAAGGAATTTTATTTGTAAAATGTCTTTACAGTCCCTGCTGAATTGTTGTTTGGCTGAGCATAAACTCCACATTGCAAATAACGTTTCCTCAGAATTTGGAAGACAATACTGCTTGGCTTCTAGTTTTCAGTGTTGCTGCTAAGAAGCACATACTTAATTAATAGTTTGGATGGATACAGAATCCTAGGGTGTAAATCTACTTCCAGAAGTGTTGCTAAGAAATCCGGTGCCATTCTGTACCTTATTCCATTACACATGGCATGTTTTTGTTTTGTTTTTGCTTTTTATTTTTCTTTCTGGAAGCTTTTAATATCTTCTCTTCATTCACGATATTCTGAAATTTCACAATCATTTGCCTTGATGTGGGTCTTTTTGTCAGTTGCTATGTTGAGCATGTGGTGGATTCAGACAAGGAAACTCATGATCTCAGTTCTGAGAATCTTATTTTTTGTATTATTTCCTTGAATATTATTGCCTCTCCTGTGTTTTCTCCATTTGGAACTTCTACTGTTTGAATGTTGAATATTCTAAGATGGATCCTTCAATTTTTTTTTATCTCTCTTTCCAACTTTCAATATGTTTATTTGTTTGTTTTACTTTCTGAGAGGTAGCCTCATGTTCCAAATGTTGTGTTATTTTTTTTAACTGGCCTGTTAATTTAAATTTTCAAGAGCTCTGTTTCATTCTAAGTTTGATACCCCGCTTTTTTTGACATTGTTTTTGTTTTTTGCATACAAAATCTTCTAATATCTCTGATCATATTACTTATAATTTTGAATCCCATTTACATTTAAAATGGGTCAATAAGATCTGTTGAAAATCTCTGCAGGGTTGAATGAGGCTTGTCAGTTGGTGAAATTCACTACAAGGTAATCATATGGAAAACTAACAATTGCACTGAGGGACCCCCAAGCAATAGAAATATCCCCATTTTGTAGATAGGGGAACAGTCACTGAGAAAATAAGTGACTCTCCCAAGTTTACATAGCTAACTGGTGTAGCTGAGATTCAAACCAAGGATGTCTCAGGACAGAAGCAGTGTTCTAATTGTACTGCGCCTTGCAGGACAGCAGCTGATAGTTATGAAGTACTTTCCATAAAACATTAAATTTATTTAATCCCTACAACAACCCTTTGTACCAGACCCACTTATTGACAAGCAGTCTGAGACTCAGAGAAGCTAAACAGCGAGCCCAAGAGCACACAGCTGCAGGGTGTCCGAGGCGGGAAGAACCTTCAGCGGTCTGGCCCTAGATAGAGCTCCCTCTGCTTAGCCTCGCAGAATCTCAGTTCCCCCTCTGAACAATGGCGATGTGATCCTTAACTCAGGAGTTACTTTGAGGATGAAATGAGAGGACACATGTAAAAACCACGAATATAATAGACCCTAAACAAATGTTATTTACATTAAAAACATTTCCCCCTCCGGGCTTCAATTTATTTAAAGAAGAAGGTACAGTTTAAGGGTCTCTATGACCTTATTTTGGCTGTGAACTTCCTCAGTTCCAAGAGCTGAGCTGCGAAGTTAGGGGAGCCTACCAAAGAGGAGCCTGCCAAGGAGGGGTGAGGGTGAAAGGCATCAAAACTTCAAGGGATAGAAGAAGAAGAAAGTCAGGAGGTAGGAGTGAGCGTGACATGTTCCGGATGGCTCTATTTCCCAATGTGGGCTACGGCATCACTCCCGTGTTCCCAAATAGCTGTGAAGTTCAAATAACAGGCTCCATCTGACACATAAAAAGGAACACATGTAACCACTTACAGCCCAATTAATATTGGGGTGGGGAAAAAGCCACACGGGGAGGGGGGAGGCCACTGGGGTTGAAGTGAGCACAAGAATGATGGCTGCGCTTCCGGCCCTCTGGCTGAAATGGGCTATTATGTGTCATCGGGAAACTTAAGAAGGGGGGAAAAAACAACCTCTGATCAAAGTCCCTTTTGTCAACTTCTAACAGATTAATAGATGACAGATTTTGCACTTAGAGCTCTACTGTAAGGTCAAGGGCATTGAAACGGGGCTTGTAGGGACTCTTTCTTCTTTCGTTCAGCTGCTAGGACTCATCATTCTGACAGCTGGCTGCCTGAATGGCTCCAAGAAGGTTTGCCTTTCTCTGGGCCCTTTTGTGAGGATGTGTGGGGGTTCTTCCTTAGTACAGACAAGCCTGGCTTATCTCTTGTCCACAGTCACTTCCCTGCCCAGGCTCCTGCTCTGGATCCCTTATCCCTGGAGCCCAAAGTCATCATGCCCTGCTCCCAGTTCCCCTATTATGGCCTCGTGGTGGCTCTCTGTGGATCACCATAAAAAGGCACACTTCTAAGCCTGGCTTCTAAGCCCCTCAGTGTTGTGACCTCACCCCCAGTACCCCAATGCATTTGTATCAGTCACACAGGATTACCTGTGGCTCCCCAAGCCTGCTTCACCCTCTACTTCCACATCTTGGCCTTCTCTGACACCTGTTTTTTGTCTTCCTGTCAGCTTCATACTCATTCATTGAGGCTATGCCAGTGTCACCTCCTTTGGGAAGTCTTCTCTGACCCTCCCCGACTGCCCTGCCCTCCCAGCCCAAAGGGAGGCTCTGTGAAGCCCAGGCTCTTCAAACATGCAGCCTGCAGCATGCACCTTACTATAGAGCAATTATCTGCTCATAGGCTCATCATCCCCACTTGGTTATCTGCAGAGACCAGTGCTGTCAGACATGGAGAGGGCCTCCTGTTATGTAGAGGCAATTAACTGAGGTGTGAGAGATTGTGGAGGAAGACCCTAAGGTCACACTAATAATCTTCATCCCTGCCAGAACCTGTGATTTCCTTCTAATCAACAGACTATATAAAGGTGAAAGAATGTCACTTACCATAATTAAGTGACATTATATGGCAAGGGCAATAGCCTATCAGTCTCATGATGATGTCACTTTATATAAAACCCGACATGCAGATTGGAGTGAGAGTCTCCTCGTTGGCTTGATGAAGTTAGCAGTCATGTTGAGGAAACTCGCATGGCAAGAAACTGTGGGCCACAGATTCTAGGACCTAAGGGAATGTGCAGGTCACATCCAGCAAAACACCAGGCCTTCAGTGATATGGCCATTAGAAAATGAATTCAACCACAACCTGAGTGACCTTGGAAGTGGGTTTTTCCCAATTTTAGTCTCCTGATGAGAATGCAGCTCAGACAAGACTTTGTTGTTTTGTAAGATCTTATGCAGAGGATACAGCTAGTCTCTGCCTGGACTCCTGACCATCAAAACTGTGAGATAATAAACGTGTGTGTTAAGTTTCTATATATGTGCTAACTTGTTACTCAGTAATCAACAAACTGATATAGAGATTATTCTTCAAGGTGCGTTTTCTGGGTCAAGAAGACCCAATTAATCCTGAGGAAATTCAATTTTATTCCTTTTTTAAAGTATATTTTATTGATTATGTTTTTACAGTAGTTCCAATTTTCTTCCTCTTTGCTCCCCTCTTCCCAGTACCCCCCTTCCCTCCAGCAATCCCATCCTCCTTACTTCATGTCCATGGGTCGTGCATGTAAGTTCTTTGGCTTCACCCTTTCCTATATTATCCTTAACTTTCTCCTGTCTATTTTAAACCAATTGATTATGCTTCTTAATCCTTGCACCATATCCCCATTTCTCCCCCTCCCCTCTTCCAGCTGATATCCCTCCAAATGATCTCCATACCTATGATTCTGTTCCTATTCTGGTTTGCTTAGTTGGGTTTTGTTTTTATTTTTCAGATTCAGTTGTTGATAGTTGTGAGTTTGTTGTCATTTTAGTGTTCATAGTTTTGATCTTCTTTTTCTTAAGTAAGTCCCTTTGACATTTCATATAATAAGGGGTTGGTGATGATGAACTCCTTTATCTTTACCTTGTCTGGGAAGCATTTCATCTGCCCTTCCATTCCAAAAAATTGCCTTGCTGGATAGAGTAATCCTGGTTGCAGATTGCCTTTCATCAAAGTGAATACTGCTAACCAGTCCCTTCCTGCCAGTAAAGTGTCCTCTGAGAAATCAGCTGATAGTCCTATAGGCAGCCCCCTGTAGGCAACTCTCCACCTCTCTCTTGCTGCCCCCAGGACTCTCTCTTTATCTTTCACCTTTGGCATCTCAATCATGATTCGTCCTGGTGTGGTCCCCTCTGGGTCCAGCTCGCCCAGGACCCTCCATGCTTCCCGGACCTGTATGTCCATCTCTTTTGCAAAATTTGGGAAGTTTTCCTCATTTTTTTCAATTCTTGCTTCCTCATTCTGCACTGGTTGACTGTTTTTTTCTTCCTTATGTTCCAAATCATTGATTTCAGCTCCGGTTTCCTTCCCTTCACCATTGGTTTTGTGTGAATTTTCCTTCATTTCACTTAGCATAGACTTCACTTCTTCTCTTATGCATTTGCCATACTCAAGCATATCTGTCAAGGCTGTGATCATCTTTATCACCAGTGTTTTGAATTCTACATCTCTTAGGTTGTCTATCTCCTCATCTGTTAGGTCGGCTATCTCCTCATCACTTAGTTCTCCCACTGGAACCTTGATCCGTTCCCCCTTTTGGGCCATATTTCTCTGTCTCCTCATTCTGACAGGCTTCTGTGTTTATTTGCTTCTGCATCCCAGGTAGAGCTGTCGCTCCTGTTACATTTTAAGGGATGGAGCCTTAGGGATTCATCAGTACAGTGTGACTTGTTTCACCACGTTGTGGCGCTGTATGTGGGGGAGGGGTCTGAGAGGGAGCAGTGCCACCTGCCCAGCACTCTCCCCCTTTCCAGGCACCTCTCCTACTTCCGCACCGAACTGGCACCCCTCTAGCTGTTGCTCTGGCCATCGTCCCCAGAGTGAGTGGGTCTATGGACATTCTAGGGCCATGGGGGCCCTCCATACAAACCGACTCCACTGAGAGACAATCAGTCTCTGCTTCCACCCCAACCCCCACTGATCTGCACAGTCAGAAGTAATGAGACTTGACTTTCCCTGGTGCTGGGACCATGAGCTGCTAGGACCGGTGAGGAGTTGGGAACGCTCCCCTGGTGTCCCTCCTGACTTTAAAACATGTGACTGCACTTTCTGCCGGCCTGCTGCTGCTGCCACCACACCGCGTCCTCTCTGCTCCAGCTCTGCCCCTCCTACCTGTCTGGATGAGTATTTCTTCTTTATATCTTTGTTTGCTGGACTTCCATGCAGTTTGATTTTCTGGAACTTCTGGTTGTTTCTAGTTTTGTGGTAGTTGTATTCCTTCTTAGTTATGAAGGGAGACGCAGCACGTCTGTCTATGCCTCCATCTTGCCGAAAGTCTCCAATTTTATTCATATTAGTTGATACATTGGCAAGAAATTTTTGCCAGCCACCTTCCAGCAAGACTCCGGAACATGGATCCAAAAAGTAAAAAGTAGGTTCAGGCCTAGAAGAGACATAGGAAAATGAGATATCACAGTCGGTCAGGGAACAGAAAGAGCCTTGGCCCTGTCATCAGGTTCTCGGTCCCAGGCTCTGCAGATAATTTGCTACTAGAGTTAGGGCAGCCCACCTTTCTGGGCCTCCATGATCTCATTTACAACCCATGTTATGAATAGTTTAAGCTCTAAAACTTCCTCTGGTTCTGGCATTCTGAGTCAATAATGGTTCCATTTTACCAAAAAACTATATTTTAGAGTATACTTAGTCTTTCACTTGCTCTTCCATTCATTCATGCAGTATATGTTACTTCTACTTGCAACAATTTTTAGATTGCTTACCATGAAAAACACATATGTACTAACACAATTAAAAGACAGAGAGAGAGACATAAATGAGTAAGGGGAGTGGGGAAGAAAGCTATGCTGGAATCCCAGGCTAAGGTAGGAGTCTTCTCTCATAGTTACTCTTCCTTCTCCTCCTATATTTCCTATAAGGAATATATTCTGTGCTTAGTGTAGGGCTAATCCTGCTCTTCTTCCCACCTTAGGATGATCACATGGCCCAAATGTGGCCAATCAGAGTACCCCAGGTTTCTGGCCACTGTTAGTGGTTCAGAAATGAGTGTATGTGCCAAGCAGGATCAGTGAAGACCTCCAATAGTTTTGCTGACAGAGCTGGTGGAAAAGATTCTCTTTCCATTGGGGTTGCTGAACTCATAGGATGTGAGTCTGAAGCAGTTTGTGAAGAAAGCCCATCTGAGGTCTAGAAAGGAGCCCTGGTAACATTGAACTCCTGAATCCAGCCATCTCTGAAGCCTTCTGAACTTACTTGACCTGATAAATTATCTTTTTATTTAAAGTAGTTTGGGTTGGGTTTCTGCCACTTGTAACCAAAAGAATCTTAACTAATGTAGATAGTTATTTCTACTGAGCAAATAATTTAGCTCAGGGTCTCTTGGAAGCCAAAGCAGAAAGGGAACCACATTGCATCACAGAGCTCTCGTTCTCTGATCGTCGGCAGCCGTCCGTCTCGAGAGACGATGGTGTAGCTTCTTAAGAGTCTATCTGCGCCGCCGAGAATGGCTGTGCAATCCGACTCGGGAGTGACACGGTATCTGTCTCCTCCCATGTTGAATCGACATCTTGCGATGACGCTGGAGTGTCCTCTCCAGTGAAGCTGAAGCTACAGAGCCTGGGCAGGGTGATATGGAGGGTCTGCTGTTGCCCATGCAGCAGACCCCCCCTCTCTTCGCAGCTGAAGGGTCCAAGGGAAAGATGGAGTCAATACAGCTTGGCTTCAGGTGCGCCACAGGAGTTGCCGGTGTTGACTACAACGTCAAACCGCCTTAGGGACTCCGGCTCCGGATTTTTTGTCGGGGTTTACTCCCTTAGCCTTTCCCCTGAAGAGGTATGCCGCAAGGCAGCGGAGGTTTTTTGGAGTCAGAGTTTTCCTTCTCTGATGTGTCCTGACTGGAAGATCGAACCAGCGACACTTAGCTCGCAGGCCGACGCTCAATCCACTGAGCCAAACCAGCCAGGGGTTGGTATCACAAATCCAAAGCACCTAAGGTCAGCCAAAGAAAAAAAGGTCAGCCTTTTTCTCATGGTCTTTCTCATTGACGGCCCAGAGCAACATCTTCCACAGCTGTTTCAGAAATGACGCAGAAACATTCCTCATATGGCTGGCTGCCTTTTGGACTGAACCTCGACAAAAAAACAAGCCACAGAAACCAAACGTCAATCAGCGCTCATGTAGACCTCCTAGGCTTGCACTCAGACAGACAAACAAGTAAGGAGGCTCAGGGTCCAGCCATTAATTGTCCCTGGACCTTCTTTACATAGCTTCTCCAATAATATCTTCCAACTGCTGCCCTGGGGTTTGACTCTCATCTGTCACTTCTTTGATTGGAAGGTCAGTGTTTCCTTGCAAGGGACCACAAAGCCATATTACATCCAAAGTTAAATAAACAAGTATTTGAATCTGTGTTTTATTGGTTCCATACCATCTGCCATCTGGCTTGAGGAGAGCAAGGAAAACTGTGGTTTTGTTGGTTTTGTGTGTGTGTGTGGTGTTGTTGTTGGGTTTTGGTTTGTTTTTTGTATTTTTTCTTTTCCCTGTGAAAATTCTCTAAGGTTGAATGCTGGCAGCAGTATGGGCTGGTTAAAAGCCACCTAGTTTCCCACATTTTAACTCACAACTAAATGTTGGAGGTTGGTGTGGGTCCCCATCTGCTAGGCAGCCTGTTGTGTGAAAATGAGATCTATACATATGCAGAGCTCCACAGCCTGGCTTCCAAGATCTAAAGAATTGTTATGCGCGAACTGCAAGAAGTGCTTATTTAATGTTGACAAGCTGCACCCAGACCAAAGGCTACAGTGGGGCATATGGAAAAGGAACAGAGGAAAGCTAGTGTCTGAGCACCCCCGGGGCTGTCAGGAAAGGCAGCTCCGCCTTCAACACCCGGGTTGCTGGAGATGTCAAGCTTGTAATGACTTGAAGGAGAAAATACGCCCCAGACACTGGGTGGGAAATACGCCCCAGCCTGCCTGGAATCTTTAATCTGGAAAATGCAATGGTTGTGGGGGTGGGGAGGGGGACGTCCCACCATGGGGGTGGGGTGAGGGCCCACATCTCAGCATCTCCTATTGGCCCTGCTGCTCTTAGCCTACTGCTTGGAGCCTAGAGCTGCTAAAAAGGGAGGTAGCAGGAGGGAAAGCATTTTCAGAGATTCAGTTTCCACGACTTTTAAACCAGGTCTTCAGCTTCCTCATCTATAACAGAAACACAGATTTGGGCATGGATCATAAACGCAAATGCCACAGGGCCGGCGTGTGATGAAATGAGTCTGGGGACTAAGGCAAACTTGCTCTGGGCTAAAGGTGGCAGCGTCTCAACTAGCTCAAGGCATGGTGGCCACACAGAACCTGGCCCAGTATGGCCAGAGTTCCCAAGCTCTCCAGAAAAGCCAGTTTTTTAATGTGAAAACACCCAATTCTTTGATGCTGGCAGCTATTGGAATTATTGAGAAAAACTCTAGTCAAATAAAACCTGTCTGCTAGTCCATCCACATAAGCCCCACAAGTTTCCAGTTGGTGATCTCTATGGAAGAACTCAAGGAGACAAGTCTTTGGGAAAAGTCAGGGATGAGTACCATCTCTCCCCTGCACCAAGGACAGAAAGAACCGTCCAGGTATGTTGGTCCTGCTCTCACCTGCACGGGCCATGGACTCCACGGAGTTACTCTCTGAACACTGGCTCCTCGGGGCTTGGTCCACAGAGGCTGAAAAAGGTCTGCCTTAAAGTGCCCTCCCTCACTATTGCTGAGCCCCTGCAAGTAGTGAAATCCCAGTGCCAGGCCAGCCATGCCTCCTGGCCCTTAGTGACAGGAGGATAGCTCCAAGACATTCAAGCTCTCAGTGTTTCCACTCTCTGCATTGCAACTCAGTGCTAGGGATGAAATTCACACTGTTGTGTGTGCGTGCGACCCTCCTGTGGCACAAACTCCCTGGGTCTCTTCAGTCTGGTCCCCTCCTGGCCACCACGAGTCAACAAGCTGGGGACCTGCACAAAGTGAGACATCACCTCATGGCACAATCTGAAACAGTTCGTACTGTGTCAGCAGCCAAAGAACATTCAGTCTGTTTTTTCTGAGTTTATTTGGTGGTGGTGGTTGTGTTTTCTTTCTAATCAAGGTGAGAAAAAGTTCTGGGTTCAGCTGAAGTTCCTGATAAAGAAACACAATTTAGATTTTTTCAATAATAAAATCTGCATGTTTGTATTTCAACTAATAAGCCAAAAAACAATGCAAATTCCTCCTTTTCTTTGCATAATAAATGGCATTTATTCAGTATGAAATCTTTATACCATATGCCCCACGTGTTAAAAATAAATGTACATTAAATCTTGGTAAGAGGTTAAAAAAAATGTAGGCAGGAGACCTGCTCTCCCATGGGTCACCAACTTGCTGTGTAGTCCTGGGGAATCATTCACTCTCTGAGCCTCACTGGCCTCAACTGCCATCTGGATAGGAAAGTGTATGGAGATCCCTCCTGCTTCACAGTCCTGCAGAGTGAACACACGGTGTGGGAAAGGCTAAGAGCATTGAGGGGTGGAAGGAGGCAAACATGGTAAGAACTCCATCAGCAAAAAATTACAGGCAGACAGGCTTTATGCCAACTGTGCATGAAAGGCACACAGAATTGAAGTCCAATTCTAGAAACAAGAACAAACTGTGAGCCATGGGGCAGAGGGTGCATCCTGACATCTCAGGGTGCCAGAGGCTGGCTTAACACTTCCACAGAGTCTGTACCCTGTCACTGTGGGATTCACTCAGGTAAGAATCAATGGGAAAGGGTTGAGGTGGAATTTTACCCCCTCAGGCCCTGTAGCAACCTGTAAGGTAGGATGGGTCAGGCACTGCTGCCGTCCAAGCAGAGCTGGAAAACTGAGGACCAGAGAGGAGAGGCTGCTTTTCAAAGGCGGATTGGTGGAGAGCTGCATCCAGATCCAAAGCCTCCCACCTCCTAAAGAACAATTTTCCCTTTTGAGCAGTGACTCTCAGTCATTCTCAAACATTTCTGAGGGCAGATGACCTGGAAGCAAAGGTGCTCTCTGAGAAGATCTAGGATAATTAAAGAAGATAATTAACTAGCTGATTTGATGTTAAATTAGATCCAGACTCTAACATAGAGGTAGCATCAGGCATCCAAGATTTTTAAAAATCTGTGGGAGATAAAATTAAAATGAAGAGAAGTCTATTACTTATTTGACTTTGGTTTATTTTCTGTGGCTTGCTTGATTATATGATTTTTCAGGGGCAATGTCCTCACCCTGCCCCCACCCATGTGACAAAGGCACCCCGTTAGCACTCATTGTGGTATACCCACGCTTGGCTGGGTCCCAGAACATGGCAGGCTGAGCATGTCTGAGAGACTCCTGGCTCCTCAGGGCCAGTGCAAGGCAGTTACTACCATGCACACTTGCACACACGCACACGCACAGAGAGGAAACCGCACTTAGTCTAGGCTGGCTCCAAGCTGAGGAAGAAACTTCGAAGAGTCACTACCCCACACAGTAAATCAAGATGTGGGATTCAAACCACTTCCTCCTCCAGCTCTATGTTAGGAACATCATATACGTGCTCTTGGGGAGCACTTCCACCCCAGAGGGAGGTGGCACTAAGATCATCACATGAGTGCAAAACCCACTCAGAGATGCCCAGTGACTTACCCACAGGCACGGCAAGTGGGAGGCAGGGCCATCGTAGATATCCAGGTCTTCACCTACTAGAAGAGGCCTCCCTGGACCCCACCCTTCAAGGCCCCTGGATGCGGAGGTCCAGAGCTCCCAGTCAGGTCTGTGTTGATGTACAGGCTGCTGCCCAAAAGTGAGTGATGGGTCATTTCCTGGGCTTTCATCTGCCCCATCAATTCCAGCTGAGTGTCTGGGACAATCCCTACTCATTTCCTGGGCTCATTTCCCCAGAAGGAGGTTCTGTAACATCCTCTAAGTGCTGTGGCCTTTCATCTAGTTAGACACCCCCTTTGGAGGCGAAGGTTAAATTATAAGGATCAGACCTACATTTCAGAGAACATCCTGCAAAATCTTTGGTTGATGGCCAACAATGAGACCTTGTTAGGCAGAGGCTTTTTCTATCATTGAAGTCTCTGCCCCTCCTCTTCCTGCTCCCCACTTTCCCAGATAGAAAGACGGAAGTCATGGGCTGTTTAGTTTAGGCACTGAAGTCACTGAGTCCCCTTCAATGTGATCCCTGCTCCACACTCCCTTTGGGGACTTGTGCAGCTTCCAGTCAGCCATCTCCTGCCATGAGGAGCTCACCTCAGATAACCCTCTTACAACTCCGACAACACTGAGCATTAGGATGCATTTCCTCAAAGATGAGAATCAAGGGTTCTCATTCTTCCACTTGGGACACCCAGGAAAAGGGAAATGGCTCATCAAAACAGCAGTCATGCCTTGCAGCAACAGTAACAATTTCTAGGCTTCCATCAACTGTATTCTCTGAGTATGCTTGGGTTGTTAGGCAGGTCTATCTTGTCTGGCCTCAATATCTCATCTATAAGACAGGGAAGGCTGAATTAAGTTAGATCTAACTCCCCTTCCAGATTTGTCCTTGTGCTCATGACTGGGACAGCTTAGGCAAGCACTTGAAGCCCCTGAAAACCAGCATCATAGAGCCCATGAACAAAATCTGCATTTTCTGGTTCCTCATCTGGTGCAATATTTCCACCCATGCAGACAAGAGAGCATCACAAAGATGTATACACAACCGGAGATGAAAAGAACCACTCCCTACAGCTGAAATGGAAGTGACAAGATGTAGTTTAATGTCTCCATGTAGAAAGAGAGCTTATAGCATGAAGGCAGCCCAGGACAGAAAGAGCTTGAGCCTAGATATAAGAGATGAAGATTCAAGTCCCAGCTGAGTTATCAACTAGCTAGCTGATCTTGGGCATGTTGCCTGACCTCCCAGGGCCTTAATTTCTTCTGCTGCTAAATGAGAGGCATTGGAACAGCTGATCTCTAAGCCCAAGAAGTCAGAGAATCAATAGAAAACATAAAATAAGTCAAAAAATAGCTTGGCATTTGATCAATTTTAGTAAAGCTATCCACAAGGTTGGTGGGCAAATGGCCCCATACTAATATGAATGAAGTTCTAAGAAGGTGGAGACCGTATGTCTGTCATCACTATATCCTGATGCCTGGCCAAAGGCTGTGCTTCCCAAAGAAGGAAGGGTGCAAGGGCTAGCATGGCAGAAACAAAGCCTAGACTCTGGGTCTGAGACCCACCATTGTTAACCAGGGCCCTTAGGCACTTTATGTAACCCCTCCAATCCTTGGTTCCCTCATCCTCAACACAAGGGAATCCCTCCTACTTCATAGCATTGTTGTGATGCTTAAACAGATGAAGTGCCTGGCACGTACCAGGGACTCAGCTACAGGCCACATAGGTTGGAACTGGCCCTGTGTTCACCTGCATGAAAGGAATAAATAAGTCTTAGTGAAAGGTCAGAATTTTCTTTAATTATTTAGCAGCCTGTAAGGAATTTGATCCTGCGCAACTGACTCAGAAATCTCTCTCTCTCTCTCTCTCTCTCTCTCTCTCACACACACACACACACACACACACACACACACACACAAACACAAAAACACAGAAAACCACATTCAGCCAATCAGAATGGGGTATCCTCAGAAATTGGAAAAGACATGCAGAACAAATATCTGTTGCAATAAATCAAACTGTAGAGTCCCAACCTGAGCCAGGGTCCAATCTTCAGCTCCAGTTACATCAGTCTGAGCCTTACTCTCTGTTCCTGAAGCCAGTGGTTCTGGTGAATTCCTGGGGCCACTCTGGAGGTGATTGACCCCTTCCAGGGCTCTCGAGAATGAGAAGGAGAGAGGAGAACCAGGTTGCTGGCCATTGGGATGTTTGGCTTAGCTTAGCCAAAGAGATGGCTAGAAAACCTGGCTGTGGCAAAACACCCTGAATCCCAGAGTGCTAATGTTGGAAGAGATTGTAGAAAGACATAGAGGTGTGCACACATGGCTGGTGGGGAGGGGGGTGGAAACTCAGATGCCAGATATGCCTCAGATCTGAATTGCTGGGTGACTACCAGCAACTGACTTCCCTTCTCTGGATCTTGTTTTTATCACAGAAAATGAGGGGCTTAGGTTACTAGAGAGCCTCTAAGAGCCTTTCTGCAGTATGATTTTGCTGATTTTCTGCAACATAGTTTTGCTAACCTGTTTCTCACTGGACTTCAGTTCATTTCAAGAAAACAGTTATAGGATGTTGGTTGCATGCCAGGCACTTGCACTGAGCATTGGTTGGGCCAAGAAGGAAAAATATGGTCCCAGTTTTCCTGCTGCCAAGGAGTTTACATTGTTGTATAGAGAAGCATAGATTTAATTAAACAAATATAATACAAGACAACACATACCATAGTTGCAACGGATTTTCCTAGGGAGACTGAGGAAGTTTCCATAGAGCAAAGGGACACCAGAGTGAGAGTTGGAGACATGGGAAGAACTTCTCAAAATACTGAAGGTGAAGGTAGAGGATACAACAGAAATTAAATCAAAGGTTTAATTGCAAATAAGTGTCAGTGTCTTTGAATCCTTGTCTATGTGGCTATAGCATGAAGAGGAATAGAAGGACATGAGACTAGGAAGAAAAGCTGGGAACAGAATGTAGAAGATCATCAATGAAAACCAAAGACATAGTTCTTTATCCTATGGGTAATGGGGAGCCATTAAAGATTTCTTAACAAGGGAGTGACAAAATCATAACTATATTTTAAACCATTCTTTTTGGCAGCAATGTAGACCCCCTGGATCAGCAAAACCACAGCCCATGGGCCAGATCTGGCCCATGGCCTGTTTTTGTATGGCCTGTGAGCTAAAAATAGTTTTTATAATGTTTTTACTATGGCTTTACTGAGATATGATTCACATACCATACAATTTACTCATTTAAAGTATACAGTTCAATAGCTTTTAGCATACCCACAGGATTGTACAACAATTACCACTATCAGTTTTAGAACATTTTCAACACTTCAAAAAGAAGCCCTGTACCCCATAGCTATCATCCCCCCTCCGCATGCCCATCTTACCACCTCAGGCCCAACCACTAATCTTCTTTCTGTCTCTGAGGATTTGCCTATTCTAGATATTTTATATAAATGGAACCCTATAATATATGGACCTTTGTGACTGGCTTTTTAAATTTAGCATAACGTTTTCAAGGTCAACCAATGTATAGAATGGATCGTTTTCAAGTATGAATGATATTCCATTGAATGGCTATACTATATTTTGTTCATCCATTCAGCAGTTGATGGACATTTGGGTTGTTGCCCCCAAAGAGGAATATGCAACATGGGCATATGTGGTTCACAAAGCCTACATATCTACTATCTGGCTCCTCACAGATCTGATGCAGACCCTGGGTAGCAGGGAAACAAGACAAAGTGAGAAGCCCAACTCAGGGACTCTGACAGTTTCTTAGTGTGTTATGATGTTGGCCTCAACTAGGGGGAAGTAACATATTTGGGGTGGTAAATTCAATTGGACTTGGTGACTGATTGAATGTTTGGGTAAGGGAACATCCATTTACTACAAAGAAAATGAGATTTAGAGAGAATGATCGAGGGGTCTGTGGTGAAGTCACTGGCTGATAGCAAAGCTAAGCTCTCCTATCGGACACAACACATGGACTTGTGAGGCTTATCGCTGTTAGTGGGGAAGCCGACTGAGCAGGTGGCCTTGACCATGCTTTATGGGGCTCTTACCAGTAGACTAATCAGCCACAGGCGTGCATCCCACACTACTGTGGTGCATCATGAAGAGCTAACGGTGCCTTCTGGAGCCACACAGAGTGTGAACATCTCATGTGTTCCTCAAAACACAATGGAGGGCTTCTCCTAGTCAAGCCACTTCCTTCCAGATGAATGGACAGGTCCCTCCTCTGCTGTCTACCTTGACTCTGTCCAGTTCTGCCTCCAAATCTGTGAACTGATGCTGCGCTCATTGCTGTGCTGAACTACACTTCTGCTCAGGCACAGAGCAGAGGTGGCCATGATGCCCCTATCAAGATGGCCTGGAAGGGCAGGATCTGTGGCTCCTACAAAGCTACCAGAGTGCCAGGCTAGTCCTCCAGGGGTACTGAGTGAACCAAGACAAGGGGTTTTCTCTGCAGTACTTGTTTCTGATATCTGTGCCTTCCAATCTTCTTCACTTTCTCTAGATTTCAAAAGAATCCAAACTTCAGCTTGGCAAACAAGACTTCTCCCACTGTGCTTCAGAATACCTCTCTAGCCATTCCCCTTTTCACTCCCCATGCCTGTACTCTCTGTTTCTCTCATGCTACTCCTTCCCCAAACTCACCATGCCCATTTCTTACCTCTGAGCTTTCCATGTACTCCCCTTTCTCTTAGCATTGCTCTTCCCCCCTCCATTCTCCACCAAGAAAACTCCTTTCTTCTTCAAAACTCAATCAAATAGTCTGCCTCAGGGAAGTCTTTCCCTTCAGCTCTCATTCTTAACATTGGCCATCCTGAATTGTGTCATCCCTGTTCTCCCGTCTTTCTCCCCCTGTAGGCTGTATCTACTTTCTGTTTCCTGGGAATTCAAAGGAGAACCTGGTGCATGGTCTGTGCCCTCTAAATATGTGCTGAGTGAGTGAGTGGGTGAGCTGAAATTACTCTTCTCCCTTGTCCTTCAATTTCAAGGGGAATTTCATTCTTGAAGCCCCTCTGGATCTTTCAAAGGATGCCCTCCCAGGCTCCACAGCTTTCCCTCTATTGATCCTGGGATTTACGACACCATTGTTTCCTTTTATTGGGCTGTAATGGCCTCTGTTAAAATGTGTTACATGGAAATGGGCTAATTAAGTGTGTCAAATAAGTCACCATCCTGCAGAGTGGCCAGCCCTCCCCAAGCAGGATGCAGTGAGAGCCTGTCCTCCTTATCCCTGTTTTTCAGCACAGTGGATGTCCCCACATGTGTCAGAGGTCTGGCCCCAAATTCTGGGCCCCTCCCGGAGTCAGTGTGAGATGCTACTCAGGGGCTCTGTTCACTTGCTCAAATTGGGGTTGACAGAACCCATGCTGTGGAACTTGCTTCCTGCTTCTCTGCCTGTTCCTCGGTTTGGTCCCCATAAGAGTGGGGACATAGTTCCTACCTCCATTCGAGAGGAACTTCTAGCAGTGTGCCTGAGGTGATCAAACTCTTCTGGGAAACCTGCTCCACTCATCTCTATCTACCGGTTTCCAGCCCAGCAGCACTTCCCAATTCATGTGTTTGCAGGAAGCCCCGCCATCTGGAGGTGCTCCAGTCCTCAGTCCTAGGAGGAGAGGTGAGTGCCTGCCTCCTGAGGAGTTTCCAATAGGCCCTCGGGTTAGTAAAGACCAAACTCCAAGACAGTTGTGTTTGCTCTTTCAGACAATATGGATATCATTCCAGGTTCTTCTTACCCATGAAGAATGGAGTATTTGATGAGATTCTGATGAGAGAGTACCTTGAAGAAATAGACTAACTCACATGAAAACTTTTCAGTTTCATCTACCATTGGTAAAAGCCTCATCATCTGTTTAGTTGAATCCATTCTTCGAGGCCCACTCAGGTCCATTGCCTTCTCCTTCTTTGAGCTTCTAAAGATAAACTGCCTACATAGCATGTCTCAAAATATTAACCCTGTAGGATGAGAGTAGGATTCTCTTCTTAAATACGTTTGAGGATCACAGTATTAACAAAGTTAGATAGAATTATTTACTGCAGGACTCAGAGCTCTTGACATGTCAGTGAGTATTATGAATCTTCAAGAAAAGTGTGGAAGGTCCCACATTTACTACTCATCTCCAATTCTAGAACCATATGTCCTTGCCCTTTGCTACGTGACTTTGCGGTATCCCCCACTAGACTAGGGGCATATATTTCCAGTTCCCGCTGATGTTCAGCTGGGCCATGTGACTTACTGTACCTTGTCCAGTAAAGGTGGGCAGAAGTGAGTGGCCTCAGAGCTAAAATGATAGCTAGCGTAGCAGGTGCCTGCTACTTCTCTCTCCCATTTTTGCTGTTGTCATGACAAGAACACACATACCCCTGACAACCACTGTCCTAGAATGCATCAGGTGGAGAGACTTTACACCAACTTATACTCTGAAGCAGAGCTGCCCCAGCCAACCCCGAGGCCCAGGAATGAGAAAGCAGCTCTGAGATGATTTGTTATTTAGCAATAACCAACTATATTAGTTTCTTATTGCTGCTACAACAAATTACCACAAACAGAGTGTTTTAAATCAACACACATTTATTCTCTTATAGTTCTGGAAATCAGAAGTCCAAAATCAGCCTCACTGAGCTAAACTGAAGGTGTTGACAGGGCTGGCTCCTTCTGGAGGCTCCAAGGGAAAACCAGCAGCCTTGCCTTTTTAAGCTCCTAGTGGCCACCTGTCTTCTTCTTTGGCTCCTGTCCTCTCTCTCCATCTTCAAAGTATTTCACTCCAATTTCTGCTTCTGTTGTGACATATCTTTCTTCTCACTCTAACTCTCCTGCTTCCCTCTTATAAGGACCCTTGCGATTACATTGGGCCCATCTTGCTAATCCAGGATAGTCTTCCATCTGAGCATGCTCATCTTAATCACATCTGCAAAGTCTCTTTTGCCAAATGTAGTAACAGTCATATGTGCTAGAGGTTAGGGTGGGATGTATCTAGGGTCCATGATTCAGCTTACCACACCAACTGATACAAAAAAGGATAAAATTATATAAGGTTTCTCCAAAGTATTTGAAAGTTTTTTCCCATGGAGCATCTCAGACTATCTCTTCCCTTCTTCTGAGGATGCCATTTTTGAAAATTGGTCCCTACCCCTATGATTCGGCATTTATATTGCTTATCTGCAGCTATTGACCCACAGATACCCCATTGCCTACTATGTATAGGATTACAATGCCTGCAGGTTCAGTTTAGCCATGCTCTTTGCTTGGCAGTCTTCCACTTCCCTAATCTGTAAAATAGGATTCACATCTATCTGTCTAGGCTGAACTGATGAGCAAATCATACGACATAATATTGAGTATGTCCACCCAGTGACAAGCTATTACATCTCAATAAACAGTATTTTCCTTCCTTGCCTGCCTTTGCAGGGACAGAAAGAAACTGTGTCTTACGCAGTTATCTGCCATGGGAAATGGTAAGTGCTTTTCGACTGACAGAGGTAAGGGCTCCCCGATACTCATCGCCCCATTTTCCACCCTCTCCCTTCCTTCTACAGTGTTGGGTGGACAGCAGGCACTGTCTTGTGTCTGTTTGTCCTGCTATCCCCTAATAAATGGAAGTCCCTCAGGGAGATGGGCAGGAACTGTGTCTGTCACACGAATAAATGAGCCTGACTCACCACTCAATAGCTGTTGGCTGTGGAATGTTCCTTGTTTTCTGGGGGCTTCAGTCACCCACATGCTAGCGTGGGGCTAGATGAGGGGCCCCGCAGCCTCTACTTTCCAGATCTGAAACCCCGGAGTCTGTGCCTCTCCTTTTTCCCACCATTTTCTCAGCACAGGCTTTGGACCCCATTGGTACTGAATAAACATTTGGTGAATAGACATTGGCACCTCTTTTTGTGCAATCTTTTCCTGTTTTGCATTTTAATGGGCTCTTAAAACCAAAATACCCTTCAAAAACCAAAGAAAAAAATGGCAAATTACCCAGACTCCAGAACAGACCATTCATATATTCATATTACAGGGACTTCAAATCCCGCACACAAAGCCAATGCTGCGGAAATAAATGCCATTAGTGAGTCCCGTGTCACAGAGAGAATTGCAGGTTGCAAACCCACGGGAAAGCTCTAGTCCTGAAACCTACAAAACCCCTTAGCGGTCAGTGATCTCTTCATGGATGAAAGGAAGGTCTATTTTGCAAGACAAAGATGACCAAGAAAAGGGTTAAGCCCTGAAAGTTTCATTTCTTCTACTCTGCCTGCTCTAGAATCTGGGATAATTCCTGCCATTAATATTTTAAGCAACTAATTTGACATTTTTCCATTTAATTAACTTGCATACATATGAGAACAGGGTTTTGAGAGTACCATGACATTTAAACAAAGTCATTTAAGTTTTGCCATTTCTGATGAAGCACTGCTTTTTTCTTTGCCTTTTTTCTTTTTGCTCCATTTCTGTTTTGCATTCCTGATTTTGAGGCTGGCTTATTAGCTCAGAGAAACGACCAAATTTCCCAAAGCAAATGTCCCACAGCCTCAACCTGAGTGACGTGGGTGGGCCCAGAGCCCTGGGCTACGGCCCTTTTAAACTTGATCCTGCTCTTTTCCATGCCTTTTTACGAATGGTGTTTCAATCCAAGCAGGCCTGTGTCCCAGGCATCTCAGCATCACATGCGAATGTTTTCTTGTTGCCACACCAACCCTGGGTGGGAGTGGGGGAGGGGCAGCAGAATGCAAAACATTTATCAAATGTAACCATCACCACAGAAGAACTGAGGTTTCAAGAGGGAAACAATAGCTCCAGGACAATTTTCTCTTCCAAATGACAAACAATTGCTGTCATATCATCAAATGATTAAGAAATAAAGGAAGAAAAAAGGTGAAGGAAGAAACAAGGGAAGGAAGGAAGGAAGGAAGGAAGGAAGGAAGGAAGGATGGAAAGGAAGGAGGAAGGAAAGAAAGAAAGAAGAAAGAAAAAAGAAAGACAAATGGAGTGAATCCACTGAGGGATGGTGTGGGGAGACTGGGGAGAGGCTCACTCAATGTTCCATAATTGAAAAATTGCACCCTAATTAGCTCCCACCCCAGGGAATTCACGAGTTCTCTGCACCCTCCAATCTACAGCCTGCCAAGTCACAGAACTTGAAGCCATTAAAGTTTACTGCTGGTTTCAGAAGAGGCTGTGCAGTCTCCAAACACATTCAGACAGCCAGGCTCTTCAGCTTGCCCAGACCTCAAACAGGATTCATTACTTCATACTTTCATCTGCCATAATTAATCACAGATTTTCTACGCCTATCAACAGCTCTGGCTGCTCTCCCCAGATGAACCTGGGCGTCCTTGTCTCCCACTTACAGTGATGGCCAGCCAGCTGACACATGGGAGCTACAGTCCCAGGCTGCTAAATGGTGGCCCCTGTCTCAGGCATCATGGGGGAGAAAGAATGGGTCCTGCAATAAAGTGAAATCCCACTGAAAACCAAGCTCATAGGACTCTGGAGAAATTCCATGTCTTCATTTCTACCCACACTCAGGATATCCTTTGGGGATTTCTAATGAGTCTGGCAGAGATCAGGAAGAATAGCATTGTAAGAGAGGTGTGTCCTCATTCTCCTCTATTCCCTCCCCTTGGCCTGGGTTTGAATCCCAGCTCCATGACCTCATTAGCTGCATGACCTTGGGAAATTGACTTGATCTGTTTGATAGTGAGTTTTTCCTTTTGTAAATTGGAAATAACGGTACCTACCTTTCAGAAATATGATGGTCATTGGAGGTGCCATGGCTGCTGGATTTGTGTTACGGTTGCCAGCATTGTCTCTTGACCCTTAGATATAAAGTGGAGATAATAGCCTTACCTCTCCACTAGAGTTTTATGATAATTTAATCAAGAATGCATTTTATGTGTGTAAAGTGCCTTGCACAAAGTTGGTACCCAGTAAATATTGGAATTGAACAGAACTAAATCATACATCACTCATTTATTTATTCATTTAACCCATCAGCTACTACTAGTTAAATAACTACTCTTGTCAGCTACTTTGTCTAGTATAGGATATGCAAAGGAGAATGAGACAGACTTGATTCACACCCTGGAAGCTTACATTATAGGGGAAGCACAATGAAGAACAAATGAAAAAGAAATTATAAAAACACACACGATGAAAAAAGTACTATAAAAAACAGACATGACCACAGATATAGGCTAACATAACAATTGGGTGGCATCTTTTAAATGAAGACCTAGAGGCTAAAGAGATAAGCATGTGAGCAATGATTGGGAAAAGCATTCCAAGAAGAAGGAACAGCATGAGAGAAGCGGGATGAATCTTAACTTATGGCAGGAACTGAAAACAGGCCATTTTTCAGGGTAATTCTAGCTGCAGGAGCATTCAACCCCAAATCCCAGTCATTTCAGACAATAAAAGTTTATTCTTCCTTCTTGTCAAAACCAATCAGGTGTTTGGTGGGTGGTCTTTCACTAGGTTATCAAAATCCAACCCCCTTCTAATTAGCTGCTTTACCGTCCCCTAAGGTCTGCTTGTAGTTGTCCATTTTACCCTCTGCATGCATCCAAGAGCAAACGGGAAAAGCCCCTGTGACATCTGGGGCCCAAGCCTGGAGGTGGTATACGTCACTTCCACTCATATTCCATTCACTGGAATTTGAATATACAGTCCTGCCTACCTGCAGAGGACCTAGAAGATGGAGTTCAGCTATGTGCAAAAGAGGATAGTTAACAGGTTAAGAGATCTTAAAGCAATTTTTCTGCTTCAAAGAGAATAAGGATAGGTACCATGTCATGAGATGAAAAATAGATGTCCAGGTTGTACAGGGCCATATAAAGCAGGAGAAGAAGTGTCAGGTTCATGAGAGAGAATGAGAAGGCATTCCAGAGCATTCCTTAAACACTAGTTTGCATTTGATTCAATGAGAATGGGAAGCCAGTGAAAATTAATGACGTGATCTGATTTATACTTAAGAGGAGCCCTCTGGCTGGTATGAGGAGAACGCAACTGCAGAGGGCAATAATGGTACCTTGAGGGTACCTGGGATTAGGGTGATAAGAAAGAGGATATAGAGAAAGGAAAAAATGCAAGCGATTTTAGACTCACTAGAACTGGCTTCAGCCTCACTGGCAACATGCAAGCCCCTGTTAACCAACTCAAGTATAAAGGAAGGCTCCAAAAGATTAGAGAAAACGTCAAAGTTCTGGGCAAGGCAGAATAAAGTAATTCCAGAAATGACCACCCGAACTACTGAACTGAAAGCTGGGGGTCTGTTTCCTTGCTGGACCTCTGGCCCACTGGCCCAATGCAGCAGCAGACCCTCTCCAAGCCCTACTCTCATTGCAGTGACAGATGTTAACATTCAGGTAGACTGGTTCCCACTGGTCCCAGTGCAGGTGGCTGAAGGGCAGCTGGGAGGGAGTGAACAATTTGTAGAACATGACCACTCAAGAGCACAGGCTCCAAGTTATTCCAGTCAATCCTCCCAACTGGGCTGGGAGGATGGAGCTACTTCTGACTTCATTTTATAGACAAAGAAACAGACTCGTATTGCTCCTGTGACTTGCCCAAGGTTACCTTGTTTGCAATGGCATCAGGTTTGAACACAGGTCTTCTGTTCATTCGGATGCAACATAGTAGAACACTCCACTGATAGGATGTGTCTAGACTTACTTGGAGACCAAAAGGTGAGTGAGGATCTGCCTGGGTCCCTTTTCAGTGCATACTTCCCGCCCACATGGCAGTGGTATCCCAGAACCAGATGCTGCCCAGTCCCATACTGCACAGTTGTCCCATTCAGCAATGTCTTTGGACATTGGCTTACAAACCTGGCTGATCTTAGGGATTACCTGACAGCCTTTAAACCCATCCTGAGCTACCCAAGACATATTGAAGCAAAATATCTGAGTGGATGGAACTCGCCAGCTATATTTTTTCGATCTCCCAAGGCACACAGCCCTGTGACATTGTTACCATATGAACAGGTAGATTAGGCAAGGCTCAGGGAGAGAATGCTATTAAGTAACGAATTAACGATAGAACCGAGAGTAGAAGACAGGTCTCCTGCCTTTCTTGTCTTCTTTCTCGAATGACTGCACTAATGCTCTGCAAGAGGTTATGGTAAAATCCATCCTTATTGATGATCTGAAAATGTCAAGAGCTGGGTGGGACCTCTGCAGTTATCTTTCCAACCTGGCTGTGCCTGACAGACCAGCACATCAGCTACACGAGGATCTTGTTACAACACAGGTTCCTGGTCTCAGTCAGCACCTGCTGTATCAGTGTTGAGGAGATGCTACCTTGGAATCTACACTTTTTGAAGTATTTCTGGTGATTCTTATATCAGCCATGTTTAGAAACCAATGATCCAGTCCTCCACATTCTATAGTCAATAAAACTGAGGCTCAGAGAGAAGTGATTTTGCCTAAGATCACCTGGCCTAGAAACCAAGTTTTCTGGCTCAGTCTAGAGCTCTTTCCATCACCCCTCACTCATCGGAAAGCCGAATAGCACACAAGACAGAGAAGGGGGTGGTCAGCCAACAAAAGCAAGGTGAACCATTCTGTGGAAAGGGCTACCTCAGAGAGGCATCTAATTAGCTGATCATAGCAGGTTTCTTTCCCCTGGTTATACTGATGCCTCTTCTCCCTTCTCTTCCTAGTACTTCCTCTTGCTCATCCTTAACATGATCAATTACTCACAGGAATAAATTATGCACACAGCCTACAGTCTATTAGGTAATCAGTGGTGCACTGGGTCGGGGAGCCAGCAGGCAATACAGGCTGTCTGGAGCAAAGACCAGTGGAACAGTCTCTAAATGGAAAAGCCCCAGCACTCCAAGCAAAAGTTGAGCTATCTGGACCCCCAGAGACAGACGTTTAGGCCAAACTTAAAAACATCTTGCAGCCTAACTGCGGCTCTGCTCAGGCTGCCAGCCACCTCCCCACCCTCCCCAACTCCCACACCCCCAGTCCCTGCAGGAGGCCTATCTCTGACCCAGCTGGAACTACAGCCTGCCTCTCAGAATGTGGGGTGAATGTGAATCACCCAGGATTCTGTTAAGATGGAGGTTCTGATTCAGGAGGTCTGAGGGGCCTGACATTACATTTCTGACAAACTCCCAGGTGCTACTAGTGCTGCTGGCCTGAAAAACAAGGGCCCAGAGGTCCATGTGGGCAGAGTGTAGTGGTCAGTCACCTTATTTACCAGGAAGTTCTTTTCGGGGCCAGCCCTTTGGCATGTGCTGTCTCCTCTGCCACAGTGCCCTTCCCCTCAGAAAAATGAGAAAACTCGTCATCATTCACCTCTGGCTTGGGCAGTGTCTGCTCTCTAAAATCTTCATTGACTCCCTCTGGCCCGAAGTAGACTTAGGGGAGATGATGTTTCATGTGCCCTGATCACATTCCATTATAGCAACACATAATCTGTGACAGTAGTTTGCCCATCTGTCACTCAAAAGCCTGGGAACTCCGTGAAAACTGTACTGAGGCTTCCATCTCTCCATCTCCAAGCCATTAAGGGCTCCGTCAGACACTAGGCACCATGGGGCTTGAGAACTTATCAGAGATCCATGAAAAAGTTTGGGACCTAAAAACAAATTATTGGATTCAAAACATGAAAGAAAAACTTTGCAGTAGAAATTAATAAAATTTTAATGAAACCTCTACAAAACAAAATATTACATCAACCTCATTAATAGTTTCATTTAGTATTCATAAAAATTCATAAAATTTTTATTATATTTAAAAACAATGTGCAGGTTAGGTTTTCTCACTTTGCAAGAATTCCAGAGTACCCCCATAATTGCTGAGAAATCAAAGCCAACCATAAATCAAATGAATTACTTGCAGTCAACTAATTTTAAAAGCAAAGTTATAAAAATAATCCTTTTTAACAGAGAAAATATACTTAATATGGAATATGGGTGAATTTCAATATGTTTAATATGTATAAGGTGGAGCTTCGAAAGCAATTGTGCTAGTCTTAGAAAGCCTGAAAACAATCTTTATGTCTGGCCTACGGGAAGCAGGCAACAATAGATTGCTCCTGAATGAGTGGATGAATAAGTGGCAACACAAAGTGAATCTGAAAAGTATAAAGGTGGGAGGGAGGAAACAGAACAGACAGGAGAAACATATAAAGTATAAGCCACAGTTTAAAGACAACAACAAAGGAATTCCTTGTTAGCTTGGGGTGGTGAACACACAATACAATATACAGCTGATGTATTATAGGATTGTACCCTTGAAATCTATATAATTTTATTAACTAATATCACCCCAATAAAGTCAATTCTTTTTTAAAAAGCAGAAGGAAAGAAATCCTCCAAATCCCAACTGGCTGACAGAAACAGGTGATATCGCCCCCTACTGGCTGGAGGAGTTCTGTATTGTCCACCTACACTGGCCTTCATTTATTGATCTGTCATTGCTGCTTTTCCAATGCCAAGAACATCAAAGACTCTTGGAATCCCCTCAAAGAAAGAAATCAGTGGTCCCTGATTTCTCTGCCTCTCCTCAGGGAACGGGGCTTGAGGGGAGCTTTATAACTGACTCAGTGTCAGACATCCTGAAATGGATCCAAACCCATCTTGAACTGATTTCTACCTTCCTCCTGAACCACCTCTTGGTTAACATGTTCCATATGTTTCTTTCTCTGATTGAAAATAAGCTTTACTTTTATTTCAAAGGGCATCATTGAAAAGTCTGGGAACAGGACTTTGTTCTAAGACAAGTAAGATTTGGGAAGTTCTTCTAAGGAAGCAGTCAGAGATAAACAGAAAGATTTATACACAAGATGTTCACTGCAGCATTATTTATAATAGTGAAAGATTGGAGATAACCTAAATGCCCAACAACAAGGGGCTAGTTAAATAAATTATGATATACCCACACAGTAGAAGACTACACAGCCATATAAAGTCATGTTTTTGAAGATTACTTTATAGAAATATGCAACATTTAGTGAGCCCTTCCTAGGTGTCAGGTTACATTGTCTGAGCTATACATGTTTCAGTTCATTTCTTCTCACAACAGCCCCACAAAGAGAATACTCTCTGTATTATCTTCATTTGACATACAAGGAAACTGAGGCACAGACAAATTAAGATCACACAGCCAGAGGTGTGCATGGAACTGGCACCCCAGGATGCACTGTTATGCATTGCATGATGCTGTCTCTCTCTAACAGAGCTGCCCTGAAATTCTGAACCTTGGAGTAGGGGAGGGAGAGGTGAATTTCTTCTTGGGTTGACTGTAAGATATAATGAAGGAGGGTGGATATGAGCTGCACCCTGAGGAATGACAAGGTCTTGGCTGGGCAGCTCTAACAAGGAGTGTTAATAGAGGAGAAAAGAGTCCCAGTGAAATCCCAGAGGTGGCGACATTGGGGGTTGGCGGAAGGTCAGAAAACACTGGGAGGTAGGGATGCCCAGTATATCAGATGCATTATAACCGTCCATTGAAAACCAATAAATTAACCACAGGAACTGGGCTGAGGCCCTGTAGTGTGTGTGTCAAAGCGGGGACAGTAATAATTGAAACTGTTAATATTATTGTGCGCATCTAGACACCACGCTGAGTGCTTTCTCTTGTGTCTTGTTAAATCCTGAAGACCTCAACCTCCCTTTCACAGGTGAGAAAACTGAGACTTGGCAAGATTTAAGTAATTTGCCTGAGACTTGTCTGTAAGTAACAGTGGCTGGAGTTTAACTGGGTGGTGCAGAGGTTGTATGCTTAACCTCTTTGTGACACCCCCTCTCCTGGGGATTGGGCTTCCACAGGAAGGGATAGGAGTCCATGATCACCCCCATCAGCTAATACTGTGTCTGTTTCATCAGCTACAGCTGGCCTCCTCAGCTATTCAGGAAATTCCTACATGAAAATGATTGCACAGCCTCCTGAGTTTATGAAAAGCTCCGCGAAGCCCAGCTTCTGGCAACACATGGGAAAGAAAAAGGGAAAGATTCCTCCACATTTGGGGAAAACAGCCAAAAAGCTTTTTCTTGTCCTTCGAGCTGGGGCTGTGCAAAGTCTGAGAGGAATGTGAAACACGGGAACAGGGCAGACCCGCCCAGAAATGCCAGGCCCTCCTAAGCCAGGCTGCCAGACCCTGCTGCTTGGCTTCCAGCCCCGATGACTCAGTTGCTTCCTCCAAGAGCTGCCACCTCTCAGCCAGTCCCTGGGCTCTGAAGCTGCTCCCAGCCCTGTGGCAGAGTGGCCCAGCTCTGCCAAGGCCCCTACTCACCACCCCAAAGACTCTTTCTGACTCCTGAGTTGTCTGCCCACAAATAACATGAACGAAGATTTTTCTGAGTTTTACTTTCACTGTCTCGGTCTCCTTTCCTGAAGAGGTAAATGGAGGTCCCTATAGATTCTGGCTACTGTGCATCCTGAGGGCAGGTTCACCCAAAAGCCCTTGGACCGACACTGCTCCTCCGGGGTCAGGACCTATACATAATAGACAGCCTTTGTGTGTCAATCAAGTGCCAGCACCCCTCCCCTAAAACCACCCCAACATACCCACAGGGTGGGCTCAGCAGCCATGCTGTGTAAGAGACACCCTCTTTCTTGACCACAGTACTGAGGCTGCCAATCTGACACCTGGGCTCAGCCAGGTAGACTCCCCTCTGCCCCCTCCAGTGGTTTAGCAGCAGGACAGAGATTCACATTTGGTGGTGGGAAAGCAGGAGCCAGGGCAGCTGTGCACTCCCTCTGACAGAGAGAGCTGACGGGAAGATGGAGAGGAGAAAGAGGAAGAGACACTGTGAGAGGGGAGAAGAGCCACAGGCTTGACTTTGCAGTTCCTGATTCTAGTTCCTCAGAGGCGGAGCTGAATTTTTCACCCTTAGGTTTTGTGAAATACCGCCCTGTCCTTCCCACAGGGTCATCCATTTGCTTGAGCAAAAAGCTGTCCCTTGCAGTCAAATGGGCCCCTGTCAAAGCAGCCCCAATGAAACCACCACAGCTGGAGGAGGCCCTCCCTGCAGAGCGCTGCCAAATAGACCTTGGCCTTGCCAGAGAGTTCTCATGGCCTGGGCCTCATGCCCTCTGGAGCCAGGAGGGCTGTGTGGGGAAAGTTGCGCACCCCATCCCTGGCAGCGCAATGGCACTCTAGACTTGTTGTATGATGGGCTTGACCTCAGACTAGTACCTTTTGTGTTGGCATCTAAGACTCTGCAACCTGCCTCCCCTGGCTCACCCACAATCACCCTACTGGCGGCAGAGCCTGATTAATCCTATCTCCTGTGCTTCTAAATTTTAAATGGCTTCCCACTCCATACAGGATAAAGTCCAAGTTCCCCAACACAGCATTCAAGCTCACTGTCTACCTCTGTAGCTTCATCATTTCAGATTTTGTGCCTTAGCTGGATAGACCTGCTTCTTGCTTTCACCTGCACACCTTTACCGACTCTGTTTCCTCTGCCTACCACTCCCTTTGCTTCCTTCTTTTTCTTGCTAACTATTAAGAAGGCTCCTAGTTCTGCACACAGTGCTTCCAGGAAAACTCTCACTTCTCAGGCTGGGCAAAGGGCTTCTTTTCTGGGCTCCCAAGTGTCCTGGCCTCATTTAGCCTATCATAACTCAGGCTGAACTGCATTGCAATTGGCTGCTTTCTTGACTTTCCACTGTGGACTTTCCAAGGGCTGAGATCACAGCTTAACTCTCTGGATCTCCCCAGTGCCGTGTTCAATATAAATTGGCCTTTATCTACCTACCCACCTCTTTTTCTGGCTAGTCATCCCAACTAAGGACATAGATTTCCAAGAAAATGCTCAGGTAACCTGTTCCTATTTTAGAAATGATTAAACTTAGGCTCAGAGAAGTTCACAGTGACTCAAGGTCACAGAGCAAGGATAGGCCAGGGCCTCCATTAGAAGTCAAGACTGCCTGCTTCAAACCCTGTGCTTTTTTTACTACACCCGCTACTAAACAGGCGAACTGCCTTGGCCCTGCTCTGTGGGGACACCGTGATGAGTTCACATAAATGTGTGTATCCCATTGAGGCCATTGACTTTCTTGAGCTTCGTTAAGACTTCCAACCTGCACCCTAGGATCAAAATTTGGAATTCAGGCTGCCATGGTTCACTGATGCCCTCATGTGGGCAGGTTTCACACCTCTGTGCCTTTGTGCCTGCTGTTCCTTCTATCCAGGTTCCCAGTGAGGATTCTGTTCCTTGTTCTGGCTCCTTCAGCAAGATCCATCTCAAGTGTCTCCTTCTCTCTGAACTTTCAAGGAGCTCCCCTGAGCTTGTTGCTCACTGCTTCCTTGCCTTGTGCCCACTGAGACAATCTGTTTCTCTGTGACAGTCTCTGGCTACCATGCTGAGCTTCATACCTACATATTTGCTCACATCTCTTTCTTAGTTGACTGTGATCGCTCTATTATTCAGCTCCCAACCCAGAACTTGGCTTACGATAGGTACTTAATTAAGGTATATTAGAAGGAAGAGGGAGGGAAGGACAGACAATGTTTGCAAAGCATTTTGCACACAAGCCCCACGAGGAGGAAATAAGATCTAACCCCACCTGGTTCCTCTGCAGCTTCTAACAAAGGGCTGGGGCCATAGTAAAGAATCAGGTAGCACTTTCTAACCAAATTCTATGTACTATAACTTTCTTCTTTACTTGTGCTTACATTTTACAAAGCACTTTTGCACTCATTGACTTACTTAATTTTCACGATAATCATGTCAGCCCATAAAGTTTTTGTAAAATTTTTGCATAAAGCCACTAGAATCAGCATCTAATCCCAAGCCTTACCTGGTGGCAGCCTACCCCACAGAACATACCTGTGTCTGAGGTCAGAGCCCTACTGCCCAGACATATCTGTATCTGTTACAGGCCCCCTTTTTCACTCATAGTTCACGTACAGCATGGTTACATGATGCTTCAGGGTACAGAGAGTCCTTGGCCAAGACATAGTCACTTGCTCCCAAGATAAATGGCCCCAATCAGATAGTTCAGTCACCCTCCCCCTTGTAATTCTGTCCTGCAATTCCCACTCCCTACTTCGAGCCTCTGGCCACAGAAAAGTTTTCATGCCTTCTGAGCTCTTTGTGCCCCAGGGCAGAGTGTCAGCCCCTCTCAGATATTGGCAGACAGGCATAGCCAGCCCCACATCCCGTTTTGCCTTACTTCTTAATTAGGCCTCTGCAGTGTGGCTCATGCTATCACCCCAGTCCCTCCAGTTTCCATGAGCCTATCTATGCTGCTGAGCCACCCCATCAGTAACATGAGGTCTGTGCAGAGATCTACCAGAGAGATGAAAATGGGGTCCCCAAGAGGACCTGCCTCTGCCAGTACAAGTCTCAGGGCTAGGGAAGCAAGGCAGGCTAGAATGAAGGGTGTAGACTTCCCCCCAGGGTGTTTTGGAGGACCTCCCCCCCAGATCAAGTCCAACTTGTCTCCTTGACTCCCTTAGCAAAGAAACAGTGATGCTCAAAGCATCCAGCCCTCTTCCTATAGCTTTGCTCAGAATTCATATATCTCAGAGTTACCCTTCCCACACAGTGAAGGTGTAACATGAGAAAGCTCAGAGGCTAACACCCCACCAGAACTTCCAGCCCTCACAGCATCACAGAGACTAACCTTCAGTCAACCATCTCTTCTTTCAAGAGAGAAACTAGAGTGGATGCCTGCAGAGGGGTAGGGACTGGCCAGTTTAGACCGGGGTTTAGATGTCTGGATTTGCCATTCAATTGCTGTGTTTCCTTGGACAAGTGGCCTCATCCCTCTGGGCTTCAAGTGCACCCCGCCTCACAGGGAGGGTGACGGGTGAAGCCTGCTTTGACCTATCTATTTCTCTTTTCTTGCAGTCCTCACAAAACCAGAAAGCACAGTGGTGGCTTAAGGATAAGTTCAGGACATGGACAGTCAAGTTCTCCCTTTCAGCAAAAATAACAAAAAATAACAACAATAGCAATATTTCTATTTAATGAGTGCTTGATCTGTGCCAGGCACCATCCGAGGCATGCAATCTTCATGGCAGTGCTAAGAGGTAGATGTTATTATTGTTCCCATTTTAAAGATGGAAAGTGAAGCTCAGACACACAGCTAGAAAGGGATAGAAGCAAGATTTGAAACTGAGCAGTTTGTCTGCAGAACAAGGACATTTGAGAACTCCATTCTTCTCTGCACCAGTCTGACCAGCTCAGCTTTCCTTCCCCAAAGAACATTTATAAAGTTTGATCACATACTTGGGCACAAAGAAAAAAACAGTTTTTTAATTTAAAATTAGAGATTTTACAGGCCACAATCTATTACTATAATCCTACAATTTTAAATAAAATAATAATAATGTGACTGAAAGTGTTCTTAACTACTTGGAAATGAATAAATACTTCTAGATAACCCCTGGATCAAAGAAAATATTAAAACTAAAATTAAAAATCTTCTAGAAATAGATGAAAAGGGGAACATTTTATTTCAAAACCTATGGGATCCTGAGGAAAGCTCAACACGGGGGAAAATGTATGGCCTGAAATGCTTTCATTATTAAAGAAGAAAGCCTAAAAGTAAGAGTTGAATATACATCATAAGAAATTAGAAAACCAGCAAACAGAAAAGGAAGTGTGAAGCGGGAAATAATCAATAGCTGAAAATAATTACATAGAAAATAAGAGGAAGGAAAAAAGTACACAGATTCTTTGAAATCAGAACTGGCTCCCGAGGCTCGTGGTGCTGCCTGGGCTGGGCAAACGCTTTGCGTTCCATGACTGTGTCCATTGTGCCGGCCCATCCCATCAGTGACAGGGCTCCTGCTCTTCTGTTGGTCTCTTGACCCCTGGGCTTGTGGCTTCCTGCCCCTGGGTATCTCATTTGACTATCCAACCTTGGACTGGAATCTTCAGCATTTCCTCCCAGAAGTAAAGCTTCTCCGTCTGGGCTTATTAGGCAAACAAGTCCGTTTTGTGTTTTTCAGCAATGAAAGCTGCTGTGGTTTTGTTTTCTCTCTGTTGCCAGGAGTCAGGAGGAAGTCTGTGGTTAGACATCTTCGGGTGGAGATTAACAAGCACAGCAGCTAGAAATGGGCTCCTCAGATTCAGCTCTGCCAGCCCCAGTGAATAGGCTAATGAAAGTGAACAAATGGGAAAGGAGGAGGGGAGGGGGACCAGAGAGAGGGGGAGAGAGAGAAGAGAGGGAGAGAGAGAAGCTTTGAACTTCTATCTCTTGGCCTTCACACCTGCAGCAGCACTCACCTTCCTCTTGTCCTCAGCTTGCCTCTGTTTCCCATTCTGACAGTAGGGCACTGTGGCTTCATCTTTTCTTCAAAGGATGAGGCAACCCAATCCACTTGCACTCAGATCCAGAAACTGAAAGTAAAAGATCCCTGTGATGCAGCGCCTGTCTCAGTAACGGAACTGGGCAGGCACTGTCAGCTGCCACCCACTATGGATCCCAGCGTCTCCTTTTCCATCAAAACCCTGGCTTTGTGCAGGGTGGTAGAGGGAGGCTCACATGTCCAGCCCCCCGTGTATCTAAAGGCTGGACGTTTGATTATGGTTCTGGCCAATGAGCTATTGCATTGCTAATAAAACTCTTGCATTCCTCATCTAGGAGCCCACTCTTCTGCCTTCTCCCTTCTTTTTCCTCCCTGGAACTTGAACACAAAGCCTGGATGTGCAGCAGCCGTCTGTGTTCATAAGGTTGCTTCATGGGGATGAATTAGAGCAGAAAAGGAGATGAAGGCCAGGCACTCAGTGACATTCCTACCCACCTCTGCCCCAGCCTGGGCTTCCTCTGTCCTGAGAAAAACAAAACTTCACCTGTTAACCCACTGCAGCTGCTCCTCTGTTATTGCAGTTGAATGCATTCCTACTTGAAACAAAAACCTTGGCTTTTTAAGGTTTTCAGAACACTTCTTACTGGGTCCTCACCAAAATTCCTCAGAGTGAATCAATGTCTTCCCTCAGATGAGGAAACTGAGGTTCCACGGGCATGAAGTGGATCAGAAAAAGAGTCAGGGCCTGAACTCCAGCACTGCCCCAACTCCATTGCTTTTCCTGAGAAAAGCCTTCTTGCCTGTAAGCATTTCAGAGCTGTTCTCTCCTTGCAGTTCCCCCCGCACGATTTCACATGCAGAGAGTGAAAGTTCCTCAGGAACCAAGGAGTGTGAGAACTGACATTAGTCCCAGCTTCTAGTGCCAGGAGTACCCTTGCTTTTTAACTTTAAAATCTGTCACTTTAAGTCAAAGGATCTGGGTTCTAGTCTTGGATCTCCCTCTGCCTACTATATGATCTTGGCGGGAAAAAAAAAAAATCTCTGACAATCTTGCTGCCTATCTATACATTAGGAATGGCAGCTCTTCTCCCCCTGACGCTACAATAATAAATTCAGAGATGTATGATAATGTTTGATGGATGATACTAGGCTAAGAGTTAGCCATCCCTGAGCATTCTGGAGGTGAGAGGGACCACTGCGTGCTTGTTACACCACTGAGGTTCTTACCATGGGGTGGTTGTCAGGACTTCCATCTGTCTCAGAGTAGTGACTCCTCCCTCAGTTCAGCCTTCCTTGTGACTTTATGTGCCTTTGTGACCATTCGTCACCACTTGTTAACCTCGGGAGAGCTGAGAACATTGATCTCATGACATTATACCTTTAAGAAAGGATAATATCATATTATGAATTTTTGGCCAAGATGGAGGCCTAGATAGACACATTGGGTCTTTCTCCACAATGAAAAAGGAATACAACTATCTCAAAACTAGAGACAACCAGAAGTTCCAGAAAATCAAGCTGCATGGAAGTCCAACAAACAAAGACATAAAGAAGAAATACTCATCCAGACAGGTAGGAGGGACAGAAAGGATGCGGTGTGGTGGTGGCAGCAACAGTGGCAGCAGCAGGTTGGTGCAAAGCACAGTCATACGTTTTAAAAAGTGGGGAGGGACACCTGGGGAGCATTCCCAGCTCCTGACCAGACCATACAGATCGCTGTCCCAACGCCAGGGAAAATTAAGCCTCGTTGTTTCTGACGGTGCAAACCAGTGAAGGTTGGGGTGGAGGAAGAAACTGCCAGTCTCTCAGCAGAGTCTGCTCATTTAAAGGGCCCCCCCATAGAATGTCTGCAGACCCACCCACTCTGGGAGCCATGGCCAGGGTAACAGCTAGAGAGGTGCCAGTCCCATCCCATATGAAAGTCGGAGAAGTGCCTGGAAAAGCGGCAAGTTCTGAGCAAGCAGCATTGTTCCCTTTCTGATATGTCCCCCACATATAGCGCCACAACATGGTGAAACTGGTTGCCCTGTACTGACGAATACCTAAGGTTCGCCCCTTACAACGTAACAGGAGCGACAGCTCTACCTCAGACACAGAGGCAAACAAACACAAGAGCCTGTCAAGATGATGAGACAGAGAAATATAGCCCAAAAGGGGGAACAGATCAAGGTTCAAGTGGGAGATGAGGAGATAGCCAACCTAACAGATGAGGAGATAGTCAACCTAACAGATGCAGAGTTCAAAACACTGGTGATAAAGGTGCTCACAGGCTTGACAAGTATGCTTGAGTACAGCAAATGCATAAGGGAAGAAGGAAAGACTATGCTAAGTGAAATAAAGGAAAGTCCACACAAAACCAATAGTGAAGGGAAGGAAACCGGTGTTCAAATCAATGATTTAGAATATAAGGAAGAAAAAAAGAGTCAACCAGTACAGAATGAGGAAATAAGAATTTTAAAAAATGAGAAGAGGCTTAGGAACCTCTGAGACAACTTTAAACATGCCAGCATCTCAACCATAGCACTGCCAGAAGGAGAAAAGGAAGAGCAAGAAATTAAAACCTTATGAAAAAAAAATGAAGGAAAACTTCCCAAATTTGGTAAAGGATATAGACATGCAAGTCCAGGAAGCACAAAGAGTCCCAAACAAGCTAGACCCAAAGAGGACCACACCAAGACACAAATAATTAAAATGCCAAAGGTTAAAGATAAAGAGAGAATCTTAAAACCAGCAAGAGAAAAGCAGAGAGTTACCTACAAAGGGGTGTCTATAAGACTCTCAGCTGATATGTGAATTTCTGGCCAAGATGGAGCCCTAGTCTGACATGCTCCATCTCCCTCCACAATTAAGAAGGAATACAACTAGCACAAAACCAGAAATAACCAGAAGTTCCCGAAAATAAAGCTACATGGAAGTCCAACGTATGAAGTTATAAACAAGTGGTGCTAGTCCAGACGGGTAGGAGGGGCGAAGCCAGGGCAGAGAGGTCAAGCTGTGCTGGCAGTGGCAGCTGCAGTGATGGCGGCAGGATGGCAGTAAGCACAGACACCCATATTTAAGGGGAGGCAAGAAGCGACTGGGGAGCACCTTCGGCTACAGACCAAACGTGTCAGCTCGCGATTCCAATGCCAGGGAAGGCAGACCCCCATTGTCTCGGACTGTGAGGACCGAAGGGTGGGGGATGGAGAAGGAGGCTCCCAGTCTCTCAGCAGAGAGTGAATGGCGGGGATCCATCTTGGACCCCCACCCCCACACAAAATGCAGTGTGGTGAGAAGGGTCTCCTGGTAGTGACCAGTGCATGGGGTTCTGCCCCCTATAGCATAGGAGGTGTGACAGCCCCACCCAGGAAGCAAAGGTAAACACAAAACTGTCAGGATGGCACAGATGATGATAGAGATCCCAATCACGCAGCTGACGAGACAGCAAACATCTAATCTAATGGCTCAGCAGATATATAATCTTTCTGAGGCACAATTCAGAGCTTTGGTTATACGAATGCTTACAGACATAACAGCAGATCTTAAACAAGATGGGGAAGAAATAAAGGCTTGCTTTGCTGAAATGAAGGAAAACACACATGAACTAGGGGTGAGGGAAAGAAAACCAGGGATCAAATCAACAAATTGGAACATAAGGAAGGAACAACAGTCAACCAGTGCAGAAAGAGGAAATGAAAAGTGAGGAAAATGAGGAGAGCCTCAGTAACCTATGGGACAGCTATAAGCGGACCAACATCTGAATCATAGGATTGGCAGAAGGTGAAGAAGAAAGAACTAGAAATTAAAAAATTATGTAAAAAAAATAATGAGGCAGAATTCCCTAACTTGGGAAAGGAAATAGACTTACAGGTCCAGGAAACACAGAGAGTTCCAAAACAACTGGACCCAGGGAGAACCACACCAAGACACATTATAATCAAAATGTCAAAAGTTAAGGATAAAGAGAGAATCTTAAAAGCAGCAGGAGAGAAGAAGAGAATTATGTACAAAGGGGTTCCAATATGTCCATTAGCTGATTTCTCAAAAGAAACTCTGCAGGCAAGAAGGCACTGGCAAGAAATATTCAAAGGAATGAAAAGCAAAAACCTACAACAACGATTACTCTATCCAGCAAAGCTGTCATTCAGAGTAAAAAGGCAGAGAAAGTGCTTCTAGGGCAAAGTAAAACTCAAGGAGTTCATTAGATCCAAACCACTGTTATATGAAATGTTAAAGAGACTTGTTTAGGAGAAAGGGGATCAAAACTATGAACATTAAAATGAAAACTGTATCACAACAACCAACAACAGAAATGAGGGAACTGAAACAAAGGCAAACAAAGTAGGCAACAAGAGTGGAAAAAGAATTATAGGTGTGGGGAACATTATAAAGGGATGTCAGCAGGGAAGGGGAAGGGGGGAAAGGGAGGAAGACAGTACAGGAATTAAGAAGCATAGTAGGAGAGAGTGGAGTAGATAGGAAGATGTTGAGAAGAACTATATGCACAACCAATGGGCATGGATTGGGGTGGGGACAACTGGAGGGAGAGGGGTCACTGAGTGAAGGGGGAAAAAGGGAAAAGAAATTGGAACAACTGTACACTGAGTGGAGGGGAACAAAAGGAAAAGAAACTGGGACAACTGTACACTGAGTGGAGGGGAACAAAAGGAAAAGAAATTGGGACAACTGTAACAGCATAATCAATAAACCTTATTTTTTAAAAAAAAGACTCTCAGCTGATTTCTCAAAAGAAACTTTTCAGACAAGTAGGGACTGGTAACAAGTATTCAAAGTGATGAAAAGCAAGTACCTACAACCAAGATTACTCTCTCCAGCAAAGCTATCATTTAGAATGGAAGGACAGATGAAGTGCTTCCCAGACAAGGTAAAGCTAAAGGAGTTCATCATCACCAAGCCATTATTATATGAAATATCAAAGGGACTTACTTAAGAAAAAGAAGATCAAAACTATGAACACTAAAATGACAACAAACTCACAACTATCAACAACTGGATCTAAAAATTAAAAACAAAATCCAACTAAGCAAACCAAAATAGGAACAGAATCATAAGTATAGGGATCATTTGGAGGGTTATCAGCTGGGAGGGGAAAGAGGGAGAAATGAGGAAATGGTGCAGGGATTAAGAAGCATAATTGGTTGGTACAAATAGACAGGGGGAAGTTAAAAATAATATAGGAAAGGGCGAAGCCAAAGAACTTATATGCACAACTCATGGACATAAACTAAAGGGGGTGGGATTCCTTGAGGGAAGGGGGTTACTGGGTAGAGGGAAGCAAAGGGGAAAAAAATTGGGACTGCTGTAACAACATAATCAGTAAAATATCCTTTTAAAAAAAGAAAGGATAATATCAGTGTTACAATATTTATTTGTTCATTAAACCGGACTATTTTTTTCTCATATGTTCTTTACTTTCTTAGTGACCAAAATTTACTTATTCATCCACTTTCAAAAAAAATTATTAGATTCTATGTTGGGGACTCTTGGAGTTAGAAGGGACTTAAAAATCATCTGGTCCATTCTGCCCCTCCTAGCCCAAGCTTCTCCATTCAGTGCTGCCATCCATCATCATGCTCCCCACTCCCCCCAAATTGCCAATGGACATGTAATCTCCTTTGCTCACCTTAGAGACAGAGCTTAGAGCTTTCCCAGGGAGCCCAGTTCACCTCTGAACATTCTGTTAGGACATTCCTTGGCAGACATAAGGATGTATTCTTGGCAAACCTCTAATACTGTGTACACTTGACTGTGTAGGATGGTGACTGGCAGAGTCATGGGGGCCAAAGAACCCCATGTGAGGTATTACCAAACAAGAAATGCCATCTGTGCTAGATGATAATAACAGTGAAAGAAAGCATCAATATGCTGCCCTGGGTGGCTCCAGAGACAGCTTTTTCCTTCATGGCATTAAATAACTCAAGAATAGCAATTATTTAGTTAATTATGATATGCTGGGTATTCATTGGGATGGGTCGGGCTATGCTGAAGCAACATTGAAATCTCAGGGGATTAGTATAACAGAAGTTTATTTCTTGCTCATATACAGTACAATATGAGTTGGGAGACATTTCCCTATTTGCATGCCATCTGGAACACAGGACCTTCAACGTCACTACAGCAAAGAGGGAAGGAAGAGGCATGTCAATTCTTAACTGCCTCAGTCTCAGCCTATTGTCAGAATAAGCACAGGATCCTCACCTAGCTACACAGGAGGCAAGAAGTGTGGTGGAACACATGAAAACTATGATGAGTCTCTCTCTCTCCCCCACAGTCTGCCTTTTCTCAGTCTATCTCAGGGGACTCATTAAAGAATCAAAAATAAGTATCAGGAGCTGGCTGCTAATGCAGCCACCTAGAATTGTGGGTGCTGTGTCTACTCCTCACCTGCCAGATGGGAAGCTGAAGGACTTCCAGTCAAGATGGAGGCATAGGAGAATATGGTTTACCTCTTTGCACAACCGTTGAAAGAATTACAACCAGATCTCAAAAACAAGTAGCAATCAGAACTGTCAGAAAATTGAGCTGTACAGAAGTCCAACAACCAAAGATTTAAAGAAGCCACATTCATCCAGATGCACAGAAGGGACAGAGTGGCAGAGATGGTGTGGCTTGGACAAGCAGCAGCAATAGAACAGATGGTCCCACATTCACATGTGGTGGATGAGGATTGAGAGGGATACCCTGGGAGTGAACGATCCCAAGCCAGACCGCACAGCACTGGGGAGATAAACCCCCATTACCTCTGGCTATAAAAACCAGTGGGGGTTGGGGCAGCAGAAGAAACTGCTGGATTTTCACCACTTAAAGAGCTCACATGGTCTCAGAATGCATGCAAACCCCAGGGCAACAACTGGAAGGGCGTCAGTCAAATAAGGGAAGTAGGTAAAGTGACTGGAAATGGGGTGAGTGCCAGGCAAATCGCCAGAAGCCAGGCGGCAGCGTTGTCTGCTCTATAAGGCCCGCACCACAAACAGAACCACAAAGTGGTAAAGCGGGTTGCCCTGCCTTGGCAATTTCCTAAGGATTCACCCCACACAATTTACAGGTGCTTTTGCTACATAGGCCACGCTACTAAGACAGGGAGTAAAAGTAGCTCTACCAAATACACAGAAACAAACACAGGGAGGCTGCCAAATTGAGAAGGCAAAGAAATATGGCCCAAATGAAAGGACAGAACAAAACCTCAGAAAAAGAACTAAATGAAATGGATATAGTCAACCTATCAGATGCAGAGTTCAAAACACTGGTGATCAGGATGCTCAGATAACATATAGAGTATGGCAAAAAATAAAAATAAAAGAAGAAATGAAGGTTATACAAAGTGAAATAAAGAAAAATATACTGGGAACCAACAGTGATAGGAAGGAAACCAGGCTTCATATCAATGATTAGGAACAAAAGCAAGAAATAAACATTCACCCGGAACAGAAAGAAGAAACAAGAATGAAAAAAAAAAAAGGACTTCCGGCCACAATGGAGGCCTAGACAGATACACTGCATCTCCCACCACAACTAAAAAGGAATACAAGTACCTCAAAACTAGAGACAACCAGAAGTTCCAGAAAATCGAGCTGCATGGAAGTCCAACAAAGAAAGACATAAAGAAGTAATACTCATCCAGACAGGGAGAGGGACAGAGCCGAGGCAGAAAGGATGCGATGTGTTGGCAGCAGCAGCAGAGGCAGTGGCAGGTTGGCAGAAAGTGCAGTCAAACATTTTAAAAAGTCGAGAGGGACACCTGGAGAGAACTCCCAGTACCAGACCAGATCACACAGTTCATGGTTCCAGCGCTGGGGACAATAAAGCCTCATCGCTTCTGACTGTGCAAACCAGTGGGGGTTGGGGTGGAGGAAAAAACTGCAGATCTCTCAGCAAAGACTGTTTGTTTAAAGAGACTCCATAGTCCTAAAACGTTTACAGACCCACCCACTCTGGGAACAATGGCCAGGGCAACAGCTAGAGAAGTCCCAGGCCCATACGGGAGTGGGAGAAGTACCTGGAAAAGGGCAAGTGCTGAGCAAGTGGCATTGCTCCTTCTCAGACCCCTCCCTCCCCCACAGAGTGCCACAACATGGTGAAATGGATTGCCCTATACTAATGAATACCTAAGGCTCTGCCCCTTACAACGTGACAGGTGTGACAGATCTACCTAAGAGACAGAGGTAAACAATACGGGAGCCTGTCAAGATGAGGAGACAGACAAATATGGCTCAAAAGGGGGAATGCACCAAGGTTACAGTGGGAGAATTAAGTGGTGAGGATATAGACAACCTAACAGACGAGGAGGTAGCCAACCTAACAGATGCAGAGTTCAAAACACTGGTGATAAAGATGCTCACAGGCTTGACAGGTATGCTTAAGTATGGCAAACGCATAAGGGAAGAAGTGAAGGCTATGCTAAATGAAATGAAGGAAAATCCACACAAAACCAATGGTGAAGAGAAAAAAATCAGGGTTCAAATCAATGATTTGAAATATAAGAAAGAAAAAAACAGTCAAACAGTTCAGAATGAGGAAACAAGAATTGAAAAAAATGAGGAGAGGCTTAAAAATCATGGGACAACTTTAAATGTGCCAACATCTGAATCATAGGGGTACAAGAAAGAGCAAGAAATAAAAAGCTTATGTAAAAAATTATGAAGGAAAACTTCCCAAATTTGGTAAAGGAGATAGACATACAAGTCCAGGAAGCACAACGAGTCCCAAACAAGCTAGACCCAAAGAGGACCACACCAAGACACATCATCATTAAAATGCCAAAGGTTAAAGATAAAGAGAGAATCTTAAAATCTTCAAGAGAAAAGCAGAGAGTTTCCTACAAAAGGGTGCCTGTAAGACTATCAGCCGATTTATCAAAAGACACTTTGCAGGCAAGAAGGGACTTGCAACAAGTATTCAATATGATGAAAAGCAACGACCTACAACCAAGACTATCCAAGGTAAAGCTAAAAAAGTTCATTATGACCAAGCCTTTATTATATAAAATGTTAAAGGGACTTGTTTAAGAAAAAGAATCAACACTATGAACATTAAAATAACAACAAACTCACAACTATCAACAACTAAATCCGAAAAATAAAAACAAAAACAAACTAAGCAAACAACCAGAACAGGAACAGAATTATAGGTGTGGGGATCATTTGCAGGGTTATCAGCAAGGGGGAAGAGGGAGAAGTGGGGAAATGGTGCAGGGATTAAGAAGCATTATTGGTTGGTACAAAATAGTAAGGGCGACATTAAGAATAATATAGGAAAGAGTGAAGCCAAATAACTTATATGTATGACCCATGGACATGAAGCAAGGAGGGTGGGATTGCTGGAAGGAAGGGGCTTACTACAAAGAGAGGATCAAAGGAAAAAGAAATTGAGACTACTGTAACAACATAAGCAATAAAATATACTTTAAAAACAAGGAGAGGCTTAGGATCCTCTGCGACATCTTTAAACATACCAACATCTAAGTCATAGGGGTGCTGGAAAGAGAAGAGAAAGAGAAAGAGAAAGAAATTGAAAACTTACTTGAAAATAATAATGAAAGAAAACTTTCCTAATTTGGCTAAGAAAATAGCCATACAAGCCCAGGAAGCACAGAGAGTCCCAAACAAGTTGGACCCAAAGAAGACCACACCAAGACACATCAAAATTAAAATACCAAAGGCTAAAGATAAAGAGAGAATCTTAAAAGCAGCATGAGAAAAGAAGAGAGTTACCTGCAAAAGAGTTCCCATAAGGCTATCGGCTGATTTCTCAAAAGAAACTTTGCAGGCAAGAAGGGGCTGGCAGAAAGTATTCAAAGTGATGAAAAGCAAGGACCTACAACCAAGGTTTCTCTATCCATCAAAGCTATGATTTAGAATGGAAGGGCAGATAAAGTGCTTCCCAGACAAGGTAGAACTAAAGGAATTCATCATCTCCAAGCCATTATTACATGAAACATTAAAGAGAGTTGTTTAATAAAAGATCAAAACTATGAACATAGAAGTGACAACAAACTCAGAACTATCAACAACTGAATCTAGAAAACAAAAACAAAAACAAACTAAGCAAACAACCAGAACAAAACAAAATCATAGGTATGGGGATCATTTGGAGGGTTATCAGTTGGGAGTGGGGAGGGGGGAGGGGGACAATGTGAGAAAAAGGACAAGGATTAAGAAGCATAATTGGCAGGAACAAAATAGACAGAGGGATGTTAAGAATAGTATAGGAAAGAGAGAAGCCAAAGAATTTAAACACGTGAGTCATGGACATGAGCAAAGGGGTGATTGCTGGAGGGAAGAGGGGTACTGGGTGGAGGTGGGCAAATGTAGGAAAATTGGGACAACTTTTCAATGTAACAGCATCATCATTAAAATATACTTTAAAAAAGAATCAAAGTCAACTCTGTAAAGAAGGGGAGCCCAAGGTAATGGAACTGTACTATGCAAGATGATGGGGACCTTGCAGCTGATGAAGAGCCTCTGTCTGTTGCTGTTCACTACAAGCAGCTATCACATGGCAATCTGTGGTGAGGCTGGTATGCATGTGTGGCCAGGCTTTTCCACCCACGGTGACCATGTGCTAAAACAGTGAGGACAAGCTCTGTAAATAGAGTGTTCCCAGCCTCCCTCTCATCCTCCTTCCCTCATCATGTTTGCCACCCATGCCACTGTTGCCAAAAATGTGGTCCTCGCTTGCTCTGCTTCTACTTACCCAGCCCCCTAGGAAGAGTTCTATCTTGGCCATTCTAATTTCTGGAAGAGTACAGCGGGAGAGACAGCACTAAAAAGACTGGGGGGAAAGTAGGGAGTATCCTGGCTTGCTGAATCAGTTCTGGGGTCCTCCTTTGTAGGGAGAGATTTGGGTTAGTAGTAAAGTGGAAAGAAAACTAAAGAAAAATGAAGAGGAGGAGGAGAAGACGGGACAAGAAAAAGACAAAACAGATGTGGAGTCCATCTGCCTAATGGAGATGTGGAAGGACAAAAGCAAGATGGCATATCAGGGGGATGGGATGTCAGGAGGGTTTGGGGGTTTCCATAGATTGTAAGTTTCTAGAGAAGATTTGAAGAACAATATAATGAGATAGAGACGTGAAAGGGGACATCATCCTTTTTCCTCCCTTTGAGAGATATGCAGGAAGATCTCTCACTTTCTTCTGCTTGTTGGATTGTGTTTCTTTGAATGCAGAGACGGGGTCACAGGGAATCTCCACGTTTACTTGTGACTAATAAAAAATCAAAACTGAGTGAGTAGCACATTCCCAAAGCTGGTAAGGCAAATGCACAAGAGTCAAGAAGGGGCTATAGCTGCTCAGAAATATATCAATGCGCTCTGATAATGACAAAGGAGGAGGAGAGTGATACAGCCCCAACAACATGAGGAGCCCCGCCCACTCCAGCAGCCATGTCTGAAAGCCTGCAGGCTGGCGGTGTCCCTTTCCCTTTGGGGCTTCCAGGCCTGAATTCCACTTCCTGAGTGCAAGCTGACTTGGAAGTATCTTCGCTCTCCTCTGATCATTGTGCCTCCAGTGTGGAGGCTAAGGTGGCTAGCCGTGCCGGCTGCTGCCACCCACTATTGACTCCTATGAGCCTTCCTGTCAGCTAAAACCCAAAATCTTTCACCTGTATTGTTCACCCAGGTATCCCAGGTATGTATCTGGTGGGTATTCTGAATGCCAGGGCAAGCAAAGGTCTCGATTGGCTTTCATCCTGGTACCAATTAATTTTGGCCCAGAGTTAATTTCAGTCCTATTGAGGCATTTTGGACCCTGCTTTCCCTGCATTATCCACTCCCCTCCCACCTTCCTACATGGCCCTCAGTGACCAGGCATTTCAGTGCCATCGGTGAATCAGTGCCCCAGACTTTGGAGTCAGACCTATCTGGGCTCCAAGTCTTATTACAGCAATGACTGTGGGACCTTGGACAAGTCACTCTCCCACTCCTGGTCTATAAAGGAATAATACAACCTCTTACAGATATGCTGTAAGAGTAAATTAAATAATCTATAAACAATCTATATAAAATAGTTGCAGTGGTTACTGACATGGGTGTTTCTCAATAAATGTTCATTCTCTCCCTACCCCTGTACTTCCATTCTAGTCATTGACAAAATTGTTGAAAAAGATTTGGTCAAAGACAATGTCCCTCAGCATACTGCCATGCAGGCTGATCAGCCAGGCTGATGTAGCTAGGTTCATCCATTCCAGCTGAACATGTGCATATACCAGGGGAAAGAAGGCAACTTCTTAATGAATTTTAAAGCTAAAACCTAAGATTTCCAAGATAATTCCTATCTGTTGCTAGCATAGGACCCTCAACCTGTGGGTTTCTCTCAGTCCTTCTAAATTCGCCCGACTAGACAAAATTGGCCCAAGAGGCTTTCTGGATACACGGAGACCAAATGGCTCCTTTTGACCCTGCCCAGCCACCTCCAGTTTCATGAGCTGCCTCTTCCCCTAAGGCACAGTGCGCCCCATATTATCTTCTCCCCCGACTCCAGGAGCTCTCCTGCTATGCTTAAGGAACAATATCAGCAGTCTGCCCACCCCTGTCATAATTGACAGTCACATAACTGACAAGCCACCCTGACCTTGATCTTGAGCCCCACTTCTGGGCGGCACTGCAGAAAAAAGCAATCAACTTGGAATAAGACATGCCTGAGTTCAAGGCCTACTCTTTTTTTCTCACAAGCTAACAGCCTCAGGCAAGTCACCTACCCTCTAAGATCAGATCTGCAAAGTTGGAAATTGGGGTAACAGAACCTGCCTCATTGGTGGCTGGGGAAGTTATGGGCAAGGGTCTGGCTCTTCATACCCTCAACTTCCTTCCCACCTCCCCTTCCTCTCTGCCTCAATTCCTCCAAAATGTTAGATTTTCTTTCCTTCTAATTTTTACCCTACAGGGCACAGCAAATGAAAAATGAAAATACTTGGCCACCAGGAGAATTGACTTTGAGTCCAGTCAACTCTCAACAAGGCCATCAAGGTACTTACATAAACCATGACTAAGTTTCTTTAAAATGAGGTGGCTGAATTAGATATTGGTAATCTCAGCCTCCACTGATGGCATGCCTGCTATGTACCAGTCACATCACATATGTCCTGTATTTACATCAGTGCCATACCCTCAAAGAGGCATTGTTTTATGAGAGGGAGCAGGGTGGCACTCCAGAGTAGCTAAGGCTACTCCACCTCATCTCCCTGCTTTCCATTCTGCTCCTTTTTGATCTAAGACAAGTGACTTAACCTCTCCATGCCTCAGTTTCCTTTCTCCAAATTAGGATGGTTATGAAGATTAAATCAGATCCTCCACACAGGGCCTGATACCCAGGGCCTGGCACACAGGAAGCCCTGCATGAATAATTACCCCAGAGTACGCCAGGTTTCAGAGACCTGCCCAAGGCTGCCCAGAGCAGGACTATGCAGCTCCAGGGCCATGCACTGGTCCCCTGCAGAACATTGTCTCTCTGCAGGACTCTGGATGGCCCTTCAGGAACCTCTGGAGTTGGACTGGTGCCTAGGAAGAAAGGTTGTCAGGGGAAAGGCATGAGATCCTGGGGAACTGAGGCTTCCTCCATGCATGGCAGACCACCAACACCCCAACAGTCATGCTCATGGAGACCACCACACACATCCCCTCACTACAGAAACTATTTCTCCAGCTCTGCCAGCCCCAAGGCTCGATCTCAGAGCCCAGGGCTACCACGAACAAAGCTTTGAACCAAGATCCCATCAACACACTTACCTGGGCCTCAGCCTCTTCTGGGTGCTATTGCACAGACAGGAGAATTCTCTACAATGCCACATTTGTTGAGGACCTGCTATATGCCAGGTCCTCTGTGATCCAGGGTCACCAGACTCATGCGTAAGACTGGCTCATGATAAAGCAGAACATACAGATAAGTTTGATATCTTACCAGTACAGAGACATGAGCTGAGTCATAGAGTCCTCACCAAGAGGACAGGGCCGGGAACAGCTTTCCCAGGCAGGAGAAGCAACTTAAGTCCTTGGCATCTTTGCCTACCTGGAGCTGGGTGGTGAGGAGGGCAATGATAAGAGATTAGGCTGGGGAACTAAGCCAAGGATTTTGACCTGATCTTATATCAAAGGGAAGACACTGAAGGACAATAAATGTGTATAGAGGAAGCACAGAGAGAGTTTTGAATTAGATGCCTGGGAAGACTTCCTGGAGGAGGTGGCTTCTGATCAGGCCCTTAAGCCACAGCCAGGACTTTGGGAAGTAAAGATAGAAAGGAAAGGTCTTCTAGTGAGAGGGTACAAGGCGAGCCAAGGCATGGAATGGCAGGTATGAAACCATTTGGGGAACAGCCAGGGGCAGCAAGGGATAGCAGGAGAGAGGTCACAAGAGATAGCAGTATGGGTGCAAGTAAGGGCCACAGAAGGCCAGGAAAGGGAGAGAACTTTGAGCTGATAGGGTCAGAAAAAGCCTTATAAAGAAGAGATGAATCAATCAGTGTATGAGTAGGCCTGGGCTTGAAGCACCAAGGGTAATAGGTTTGAGTGAGCACAGGTTCTACACCCAGGAATCTGCCCCTGCCTTTCTCCACCCTATGTCACTTCCTTCTGCCCTTTCACCACACCCTCCATAAAGCCCACCCATCTGGAGTCCCACCTCTTAGGAACCCCAGTAGGAACCTTGGAATTAATCTTTCAAACTGATCAAAACCCTAGATTCTACTAACCCAAGCACTTAATTTTACATTTGAGAAAACTGAAGCCCAGAGATAGGAAGTGCCTTATTCAAGGCGACACTCGAGTGTCAGCCAGATCTAGCACCAGGAATCTCAAGCTCTCGGCCTCTCAAACGTCAGCCATCGGGGGCTCAAGGAATTCTGCCACTCAGAAGACATGTCTTTCATCACGGAGACTTCTTGAAGGTGAAATTGTTCTTTAGCACCCAAAGGAATGAATCTAGGAGGCTGATGTTTCCAGTGATGTGAGAAGTTCTGGGGAAATACATAAGCATCGCAGTTCTACAGATAGACCAGTGGGTAAATAACCTCCACCCAGATCTGAAACTGCCTGAGCCCTAAGTACAGAGCAAGGTCTACTTAGTGGTGAGGAACCGAGAGTTTCACCTACTTTGTTTCAATTTCCATAGAAACCTCATGGGAAAGATAATATGAACCCCATTTTGCAGAAACTGAGGTTTCAGGAGGCCAAGAGGTTTCCAAAGCCACGAAGGTGACAGAATCAGCAACTGCCCCCCAGCCACTCCCTCCTGGCAAGAGAAGCCCATCTCCAGCAGCTTCCCCCATCTGTTACATTTCCTTCAGGGGCCTAGGCAACCCCACAAGGGAAGATCTGTTCCTTGCCAGGTCAATAACAGCCCATTAGGAAGTCTCTGTTTAATAAACCATCAATGTTAAATTATTGAAGGGATAAGAAAGTGCCATGAAGAATCAGGCCGACAGGAGTAAGGAGGGAATGGGCAATAAAAGAATATTAATTGAATGTCCATGAGCAAGGCATTCTCTTGGCTGTACTGCATGATTTTTATAGCAACCTCACAATAACCCATATCCTCCCATTTTACAGAGGAGGAACAGGCTCAATGGGGTTGATCGACTGCCAGGGATAAATAGCCATTGAGTGGAGTCTCACTTAGATCATGCTGGCTCTTTCCTTGGCACCATGCTGCCCCCAGAGAAGGTGGGATGGAGGAAATGGACTGAGGGGAGCTGAGGAGATAGAGGGCAAGGCAGGAAAAGCTAAGGCAGCTCAGCTAGAGGGAACTGGTAAGTACAGTTCTTAAGAGCACGGTACCCCAGTTTCTCTCAGAAGCAGCATTTCCTCCTCACAAACTTTACCAACCTTTGTTATGTGAAGTTGACCCCTGGAGGCAGGGAAGCTGGTAGTGAAAGAAACTGAGCACCCTCTCTTCCCAGCATCCACCTCAGCTGCTGCCCTTCCAGCTGCCCTAGCCAGTCAGTGCTTGCTGCTCTTGGCTGGAAATGCCCGTGCAGATGCTGTGAACGCACTCATGATGTTCATGTGGGAATAGAAGAACAAGGAGGAGAGCCAAGGTGTCAGGGTCTCTTAACCAGACATTGGAATCCATGATTCTGAAGTCTTTAGGAAGTACCATATTTCATTAACCAAAAAATATTTACTGCCCACATGACCCTTTGAGGCACTCCACTGGGGAGTGACAGCTGGCTGCTCTGGGATCCAGGTGGAGAGCTGTCAGGGCAATTAGCCAGGCAACTGTGCATCCTCCTCCCGGACCCCTAGACTTGTAATCCAGGAGGAAAAGCCCATACATTGAGGGCTTTGCCAGCTGCCTACATGAAGAGTGGGGAACTCATCTGGGGGACATGGAAGGCTGTCCCCCTGCCCTCTGAACACTCCTCCAGGAGAAATCACAAATTCCCACCCAGTGTAGCATGGAAAGTTTGCCCACAGTATAAGCTCAATAAATATTGGTTGAATGTTTGAGCAAATGCATAACCTGATTTCCCAACTGTATTAGCCAGCTTGGGCTGCCCTAACAAAATACCATAGACTAAGTGGCTCGAACTACATAAATTTATTTTCTCACAGTTCTACAGGTTAGAAGTCCAAGATCAAGATTCCAGCATGATCAGGTTCTAGTGAGAACACACCTCCTGGCCTACAGATGGCCCTTCCTTGGTGTGGTGCATGTGCATGGAGAGAGACAGCTCTCTCTAGTTCTCTTTTTATAAGGCCACAGACCTATTAGATTAGGGCCCCACCTTATGACCTCATTTAACCTTAATTTCCTCCTAAAGAGACTACCTCTAGACGCAGTCCATTGAGGGTAAGGGCTTCAACATACAACTGTTGAAGGACACATATAACATATAATTGTTGAGGAATACAATTGAGTCCATAATACCAACCAAGAAAGGAATTTAATAATGACATCATAAAAGGCCTCCAGCATTTAACATCCTCTTTAGCAAACCTAGCAAGGGGGTCACCTTTCTTGTTCTACCTGAGAACCCCTTAAGAAATAGTTTTGCATTCTTACAGCTGCCATGACTAAGCCAGGCCTCTGCAGAGCCTCTTCAGGTAGTACTGTTTGTGGCTGGCGGTGGAAGCCTGGAGTGCTCAGCAGGCTCCCTGCAGAAGAGCCTGTGAGGAAATTAGGGAGGGGCAGGTCCCCCCGGGCTGTCTGAGAGCCCTGACCTCATGTCCTGTCACTCCGCTATGAGGCCTTATACAAAATGAAGGTGGAACAATGACTTCTAAGAATTTCCCACTATGCATCCTTTACCTAAGCTAGGGAAAAGCAGATTCAGGGAGTCAAAAGTACATCAGAAGTCAAGTTAATGAAGAATCTCAGCTTCACTGCTAATGGCTGAAACATCTTGGGAAAATGACTTAATCTCTGAAGTTCTTTATCTCCATCTGAATATTAGGGTTATAACATTTACCTCCTTTGTGGGCTTTCCAGTACCACTGTAATAAATTGATTGCATTTAGGGGCCTCAATTCTTCACCCCTCTCTGTCCCATGGCCTTTGCTTGTGACTTTGTAATTCCTCTCACTATAAAGAAGTGGAGTCCATCCTTTCTTTGATTCAGAGTTAGGCCATGTCACTTGCTTTGGTTAAGGGATGTTAGCAAATGCAAGACAAGCTGAAGCTTGGGAAAGCACTTGAAGGGCTGGGTTTGCTTGCTTTTACCCTCAGCCATTACCATTAGAATATGCCTGGGTTGAGCTGGTGGAGGATGAGAAGCACATGGAGTGAAGCCAGTTGCCCCAGTTGTCTCAGATGAGGCCAGCCAAGATGAACCAATAGGTAGCCTATCCCCAGACCATTCAAGGGCTCAGCCAAGGCCAGAAGGAGCTCCCAGCTGACTTGTTAAATCAAGAAGCTAAAAAAAAGCTATCTTTTTAAGCCATTGACTTTGGGATGGTTTGTTTTGCATTATTATTTTGGCAATGACTGTGACACCATCACAAAGCAGCACACACTAGGTGTCCAACGGATGCTTATTTGCTCCATCATTCTATCCACCCGCATACCTTTAGATGCAAACTGAGAGATTATTGGGAGACATCAATTGTAGCCCTGGTGGATTTTAAGCTTCAATCTCATTGTTACGCCCACTTCAGATTGATTACAGACACTGACTGCTCAGTTTTGATTAAATACTAAATCATAAGCTGCTTACAAAATGCCTGCAAAAAGCTGACATTTATGAAGTCCAATAAACTACTTGTAAGAACAGGAGTGCTAGATTGGGAGGAAAAAAAAAAAAAATACTTCATCCAAACAAACATCAGTTGACAGCAGACAGATGGTCAGAATCCCTTACTTGTAAACTAGAAAAATTAAGATTTGGCAAGGGTTGTCTGAAAATAACTAGCAAACATCAAAGTTTCCCCCTTTCTATGCTGGTGTTTTTCTGGGCCTGACTTCAATATTTTCACAGGCTACTGCACAGAAAAGGTGTTGCAGGCCTCCGCATTGCTGGCAAGGAAGCACTAAGAAATACCAGCAACGATTTATAGGAAGCAAGGCTGCCAACATCCCAAAGAGTGAGCGTTTAGCAGCCAGCAACTGCACTTTCCCATAAATCCCCATAACTCAGCATCAGGGCTTCCCTTAATCTGTTGAGGTGTGAGGGAAAGGGATCAGCTTTCACTGGGGTGACTGTGAATTTATCTTATGGGGCCAGCAGCAATCTTAAAAGAAATGGAATCCAGCCTTAAAAGCACAGGGCAGGCTCTCCTCACCTTTGTTAAATAAAGGAATGGGGGTGCTAAGAGGGGCTCTGGCTTGGGCTCAAACAAGCCCCATAGGTCCAGGAGAGACACACGTTCGGGCTGCCTGGTTCTCATTTCTCCTGACCTCTCCGTGACCCCTGAGGGTCCAGAGATTAAGCATGTGTGCTGAGGAGGTGGGGGTGCGCACTCGTTTGGCTGTGTGCAAGGATCAGCAACTGACATCTCTCTAAAGAGGGCCTGTGTGTCACCACTTGGTGGTATTGTCCCTGCTGCCTCAGTTACACAGCTCGCATACAAGCCCATGACCTCATGAATCACAGAATTTGGGGCCCCTGCTAGAAAAGCAACAGTGTCCTCTGGTAGAAAGATTGTGGACTTTGGGCTTGGGAACAAGATCCAACCATCTCTGCTGCCTCTCGGCTTCATGTTAAGATGGCCCAGACAGGCTGTGAAAGAACAGAACTCAGAAGCAGATCATTGCAATGTATGATGAGTGCAAAGATTAGGATATACCCAGGGGTTATAGAAACATTGAGGTTACCTGGCCCAGTCTGCAGTGGCTTCGTGGAGGAAGTGAAGTCTGAACTGAGTCTTAAAAATTGCAGGAGAGTGCTCGCTTCGGCAGCACATATACTAAAATTGGAACGATACAGAGAAGATTAGCATGGCCCCTGCACAAGGATGACACGCAAATTCGCGAAGCGTTCCATATTTAAAAAAAAAAAAAATTGCAGTAGAGTTAACCAGCAGGAAAGCATAGGGAAGGACATTCCACAAAGAGAAGACCAGCCAATCAGCTTCTGTTTGAATTCCTCCAGTGATGGACATTTGATGGTTATTCTGTCTGAACCCCTTCAGTGACTCATAGCCTGTTAAAGAGCCCTTTCTAGCTAAGACAGCTCAGGCCACCATAAGATCCTTTTAAATAGAGTCTCTATGGCTTTCACCTATTGACCCTATTCCCCATACAGGGCATAGAGTAAAGGCAGCTTTTGCATCAGACATTGATTGTGCATCAGGAAGTGGAGTCTGAACCATGTCAGTTCCTTTTCTTTCCTCTATTGTGACCCAACATTCCAGGAGAATAGGGGTCGGAGCCCGAAGAAGCTCAGTGAGCCCATCTGGAAAGTAAGTGACCTTGGGACTGGAATTGAACTTTAGGGCTGAGGGTCTAGCTTGAGGCGGTAGGTCTGGCTCAGCTCTGCCTACAAGGGCCCAACAAAACTGAAATCTGAAGCCCCCAGCTGGCAAAGAGAGTCCATGCCTCTTCGAGTTGATTGCCAAGAGGAAGGAGACAGTGAGGGAGAGTGCCTCACCCAGACCATTCAGGTGCAGGTTCCTGCTGAGCTATTGGGAATCTCCAGGCAATCTCCCCTTAATGAGCAAGGGTGGGCCAGCCATGCTCAAGTCAACACATGACAAGCATTCAGAGGCATACCTGCCCCACAGGAGGTGCTTACAAGTGTTTGCTATAGCCATTATTGACTTTCAGAGATGGAAGAGGCAAACCTGTGGGACTTAAGGGTACTCAAAACAATGGCCAACCCTAAATTGTCTCCCCCACCTTCCTGCTACACTGAACTCCACTCTGAGTTGCTCCTTTGCACAACACAAATAATAAATACAACCAGCAGAGCCAACTCAGTGCTTCAGAGTTCTCCCTCAGACCATAGAAATAATAGTGCCTCACTCATAGTGCTTAACTCCTACGGCAATTAGAGGAGTTAATCAACATAAAAGCACTTAGAAGAGTGTGTAGCATGCAGCCTCTGTTTGTTAACATTATTATTACTACTATTATAATTATTCCAGGTAATAAATGAATGTAGAAAAAAATTTGCAGTGTGCCATATATCAGAGGGAGCCCTGTGATTTTCTTTTATACTGTGTACATGAAAGACAGTCAAATATAGCTCTATGGAAAAACAAAGTTTGTCCCCACCTCACACCATTCATGTCTCAATTCCAACCTGCTGACCACTGGAATCAACTGCCGCTTCTTTGCTTCTCCAAATGAGAATTTCCCATTGTTCCTCAAAGCAATGACATGAGAGAGCACTGCGTGGGGCCAGGAGACTTGCATTCAAATCCCAGCTCCACTCGGTGCTGGGCTCTGCCCCTCCAGGGCCTCCTCAGCCCCCTGTGTAAAGTGACGATGGATGGACGTGGCCACAATAATATTTTAAAACTTACATACTGCAATTCACTTTCCGAATCCCTCAGTAATGTTTCCTAATTAATCACCCTGTGTACTGCATTCTAAATTAATTAAATTAAAAGTAATTAAATTCAGGGAATTGAAATTAGTCTAATTAGATTAGGAGCACACCAGTGACTCTGGTGACGAGTACCATGTAAATTGGCCGATTTCAGTGTAAAAAAGATAAACTTAGATTACAGACAGGCTTTCAGGAGGGGGAGGCCAGCCTTACAAAGAATGATCGAGGTCAGTGCAATAATGTTATCGATGAGAATAACAATGACAACAATGGCAAGTGCCGCATTCCTTAGTGTTTCCTTATATGGAGTCTGCCTACTCGGTCCCCACAAAACCCCTCCCACTTAGTATAATACTCTTCAGTTCCATCCATGCTGTCACAAAAGGTAAGACTTCCTTCTTTCTTTCTGCTGTGTAGTATTCCATTGTGTAAATGTATCAGTTTTTTGATCCACTCATTTTCTAATGGGCAACTAGGCTGTTTCCAGCACTTGGCTATTGTAAATAGTGCTGCTATGAACATAGGGGCGCATAGGTTCTTTTGAATTGGTGTTTCAAGCCAGGCAGCAAAAGGCAAATACCACATGATCTCACCTATAAGAAGAACCTAATGAACAAAACAAACAAATGAGCAAAATAGAACCAGAGACATGGAATTAAGAAACAGACTGACAGTGACCAGAAGGGAGAAGAGGGGGGAAAGGAGGAAAAGAAGAGGAAGGGTCTAGTCGGGCAACAAGTATAAAGGACCCATGAACATGGACAACAGAGTGGGAATTGACTGTGGGAGCGGGGTTGGGGGGGGTGGGGTAGGGGAGAGCAATGGGGAAAATTGAGACAACTTTAATAGAACAACAATTTTAAAATAAAATTAGCCCTGGCTGGTGTGGCTCACTGGATTGAGTGCTGGCCTGTGAACCAATGGGTCACCAGTTCGATTCCCAGTCAGGGCACATGTATGGGTTGCAGGCCAGGTCCCCAGTTGGGGGTCATGCGAGAGGCAACCACACATTGATGTTTCTCTCCCTCTCTTTCTCCCTCCCTTCCCCTCTCTCTAAAAATAAGTAAATACAATCTTTAAAAAAATTAAGTTAAATTTTGTAAACAGCTCTCCCAAGTAGGTGCCGCTATCCCTGCATGACAGATGGAAAAACGGAAACTGCTGTGTGGAGGACTGTGGTAGAAACCCTCATGGTTTGACCCCAGAGACCCCTCCTAGCCCTCTCCAACCAGCCTCCCTGGCCTGTACATAGAATTGATTCCAGGGATGGGAGAAAGGAGTGTTGGGGGTGACTGTCACACACACCAGCCAGCACAGTGGTCCCCTCAGACTTTTATCCTCCTGTGAGGCACATGATAGATGGTGTTTACATGCTCGCCACCCCCAAGGGTAGTCTAAACCAGATATGCTTTCAAGACTGTGGGGTGCCCAAGGTTTACCCTACTTGTAAGCTAACAAGTAGGCTGGCCATACTCTCCTGGTAGCAAGAACCAGAGAATAGCAGCATTTTCTTGTCTTGGTTCACAAGCCCTAAATCCCACAAGGCAACACAGAAAGGGTCAGCTGACACTGGCACACACATCACAGAAGAGAAACCCCATCGTAGGGAAGGTGGATCTGTTACGAGGAACAGTGAGACTGCTGCCCTCTGCTCCAGGGGGGACACTCTCCTGCAAGGCTGTTTGCGATACAGCATTCTTGAAAAGATAGTCAGGAATAAAGCAGATGGTGCCTCTGCTCGCTAAACATGCAGAAACACCAAAGGCCCATGGAGAGTTGTCTCCTGACAATACCCACCCCTCATTTTTAGTCACAGCTTCTGGCAAATTTTCCCTTGAGTACACCACTCCACCAGCCACTGTGATTAATTTGACTGCCAAAAAGTGGGACCAAATCTGTTGTTATTCTCATGCAGCTTTTAATTAAGGCAGCTACCAGCAGGACTCTCCAAGCAGTAGAAAGAGATCAACCTGCAGTATTGACCTCGGCCATGCTCTCCCCAAAGCCCCGACACAGCCATCTCAACAGAGGCTGAAAGTAGAGGGGTCTACCTGAGAAACCCAGGGCATTGATTCTTCCTTATGTTTCTGTGCTGGCCTTTCCACGTGGCCTAAGGCAGTGATCCAGGTAGAGGATGTATCAGGGACCACACAGACTCCACTGAGTCTGCCAGAAAAAAGTGTAGGGCAATTCCATGACTATAACAGTCCCGGTCAGTGAGCTGAGGCTGACACACGTACCTCCTGGGGCCCAGGTTGAGGCGAGGTCAGCTAAAGTAGGGGACAAATTTTCTTGTGCCACCTTTCCTAAGTGGAGGACCCCCATTATAGAGATAACTGGCCACAGTGTGCACAAGTAATCAGTCAGTTATCCCTCTGGGGCAGTATCCGTAGCAGCAGTCCTCTGGGAACTTGGCGATCTACTTGTGGTGCTTACTTAAACACTTGAAGTTCCCTTTCAATTACTCCTAAGGCACAGGTCAGTGTGTTTGCAGAAGGGAAACAAGTTAATGTCTGGCTTCCACAAAAGAAGTACACTCCCAGGGGTGCATGTGGAGCCCCTAGAAAGAAAATATTCTTTATAATTGTTGGGGTCCCCCAGGCAGAGCCTGCATCAGTCAGGAGATATAGGTTGACAGTGCCTCCAGCAGCCCCTCAGTGGGTGGTGAGGATCCTAGTTCAGTTAGAAAATTGAGCCTAGTCTAGTCCATGATTTTGGAAAGACTGCCTGATGGTAGCTCATCCACCTTGTTCTGTCCCCACAGCCCTATTTAGGTGACATTCACCTGCCCTGTGGAATGATTGAGCCACAGCTCTGAGAATGGGGGTAAGGAAGACATTCAGAGGGGCTGACAGGTGTTTTGTGGAGAAGTTCAGGAGCTGGGGTCATCCCTGCCATTCCTGTAGACTTCTCAGTAAGGTTAAGGGCAATAGGGACCAAATCATAGTCAGAGATGGCCGGCAGGGGATGGCAGACCCAGCAGTCCATTAAATTGAAGGCACTCAACAGTTTGGAAAAACTGCACAGGGAATTTTCCTTTGCGAGGAAGTCTCCAGTGGTGGCTCTGAAAGATAATTCTCATTAACATCCCTCCCTCTCCCACACTCTGAGTACAAATCGAAGGTTTCCTCTCCAGGGGCTGGGGTTGCTACGCTCCCTCCACTGAGATTCCGGTAAGTAGACATCTCTGTTTTCTCAAAAATCTCCTACTCATACTCAGACCATTAGTCCGGAAGGTTCAGGTGTAAGAGTGACAAGAGCATTTTCAGAAAGCATACTGAGACCTATTATATCCCCAACTTCAGCCCATGAAGGCCACCGTAGGAGTTGGTGAGCCGTCCTCCTCCAAGTGGTCACTACGCTGATGTTCTACCAAAGTTAAGTTTGAATTCCCTAGGTAGCCTTGCGCTGTTGGGAAAGAAAGACATATAATGCCCAGGAATGGCCAGGGCGGCAGCCTCAGTTTTCAGAATAGATCTGAATAACCCCCACCCCAGCCCTTCCGCCCATTACTCAGGAAGCAGCCAAGGGGAGATGACTGCTTTCAGGTTCACAGCATTCAAGGACAAATTGCCTGGCTAAGATGTGTGGACCAGCAGGAGGTGAGGGAGGCGCGGTCATCAAGGAAAGCAGGGAGGAGAGAGGGAGGGGGCAAAGGAGAGACCTAGCTCTGGCACAGTCACGTGCAACAAATTTATCTCCCATATTCTCATCTATAACATTTATATTCAGCTTACTTACCAGTTTTCTTTTTTGAAACAGCAGGAGGAAACTCACTCTGTGGACCCAAAAGTCCATTTTGATCATTTTAGCAGCACAAAGGGTAAATCTGCCTTAAAGATGAAAGTCTCCATGTCTATCAAGAGAGGAACCACTTGCTATTTTGAGATGACAGTTTTCCATCTTCTGCCCCTCCCTTGTCCTCCCCACGGGCGGCTGGCGTCCCACCACTGCGCCGCTCCCCCAGCACAGGCGAGCTTTCCCGGTGGCTGCTTCGGTGTGAAGCAAAGGTACGTTTTAGGCTTTTCAGAGACAAGTAGGCACTGCCTATTCTGCAAGAAAGCTTCTGTGATACTAATTTTTAGAGCTGAGTTGATAAGAATGAGGCAACAGAAAAAAGAAAAAGAGACTACATTCCCTGGCAACCCCTGCACTGCTGATGTTGCAAATGAAGAGCAGTGTTCTAGGGCACCCCAGTGTGAGTGTCCAGGCTTGCTGCTCCTGTGGGCCCTGCTTGGGCAAAGGACCCCAGTTCCCCTGCCTTGTGACCCCCAAATGTCTTACATGGTGCAGGCACCTGGTGGTCAGAATGAGGGGCCTCAATTAGGAGTAAAGCCCCACGTGGAGCCAGTCTTTGAAGATTCCAGTGAGACATAAGTAGGGGCAGGATGCAGCAGGCAGGAGAAATGGGCTTCATTTCTGTTCACACGAACCAACAATCAGCCTGATCTTTTCCTCAGAAATCATACCAACTGCAACTTCCATTGTTGTTTTGCCTAATTTGCTTCACTGCTGGGGGAAAACAAGTCCTGAAGAGGAATAAAAGCAGCTGGTTTCTTTCAACCATCAACAGCAGAACTAGATGCTGCATGGTGATTTTCAAGGAAACTCAAAATTAACTTCAGATTCCAAGAGCTGACTCCCTCCTGCCTCGCTCTCATTCATTCTCTCTCTCTCCCTTCAGCCTGACTTTGTTCACAAAGCAGAACTATTCCCAGCCTCCCTGTGCTCTGCTTTGAAGCCAGCCCATGTTTTCTGACATCACCCCTTCATCCCCCTGGGCAGCGGTTTCTGCACTCCACTTCCCCAAAGAAATCAATGAGGAGGCTCAGACACCAACCATTTGCTTTTCCCAAGAAGAGCTTCCAAGATGCCAACAGGCTTCCCAGACAAGAAGCTGCCTCTGGTGTGTGGTGGCTGGAGATTGCAATACATGAGACAGGTGGGGTGGCCTCCAGGGGCCTGCCAGGGCACAGCATGTCACTTGTGAGTGCTCCTCAGCCAGGGAAGGAAATGAGGGAGAGAGGAGAGGAGAGAGAGCAGAATTGTGCTGGACAGATGGATTTGATGGCCTATTATTTCAGTGATGCTTTCTTAAAGCCCACAATTCTAGAGCCAGTCCCAAGGGCACCTCCTGCAGGAAGTCTTCTCTCAGTGCCTCTGCCCCACAGCACACACTCACTAGCTCCCCTTCCTGGGAATTCAGCCTCACTACCTGCCCAGCCCCTTGGTTCCAGGCACATCCAGCCAACTGCCTGTTTATCAGCAGCTCTGAATGTGCGAGAACCTCAAACACAGCCTGGCACAGCATGGGGTCTCAACGAGCCAGTGGACTCTCATTTCTGCCCTGCCCCCACTCCTAGAAGTTAAAAGGGGAGGTATCACAGTCCCCTGGCCTCAGTACCTAGCACACATCCTTGAGGTCTTTTTTTTTTTTAATTTATTTATTTTTAACAAGGTTATTTTATTTTATTTTATTTTAATTTTATTTATCTGTTTTTAGAGAGAGGGGAAAGGAGAAAGAGAGGGAGAGAAACATCAATGTGCGGTTGCCTCTCACGCGCCCCCAACTGGGGACCTGATGTGCAACCTAGTCATGTGCCCTGACTGGGAATCGAACCAGCGACACTTGGTTCGCAGGCCGACGCTCAATCCACTGAGCCACAGCAGCCAGCATCCTTGAGGTCTTAATCAGTCAGAAACTAATAACTATTGGTTTAGCCAAAAAGTTCATTTAGTTTTTTCAGTAAAACAAAAGACACATTTTTTATTTTCACCAATAACTTTATTGATTTGGATATTTTGAGTATGTCGGCAATCTCCTGCGTGGTATAATATTGATTGTTCTCAGTTAATGTCTCGATTTGATCTCTATCAACTTCAATGGGTCTACTCAACAGTGGAGCATCGTCCAGTGAAAAATCTCCAGCACAAAAGTTTGCAAACCACTTGTGACATGTTCAATCAGTCATAGCACCCTCACACTGCACAAATCTCTTTTTGTGTTTCAGTTGCATTTTTACCTTTCTTGAAATAATTTAAAGCATAATAAGCCAAAAATGTTGCATATTTTCTTCCATCTTCAGTATGAAAATGGCTACACAAAAATTTACCAATTTTGATACATCTTTTTATATGGAAAAAAGAGACGTATATTGAAGAAAATACAAGATATAAGTAACATTGTACATTGATGTCTCGGTCCCCTTCAAAGTGGCACCTTGGGACCTCACACAGTTCTCCCAATTGCTGTCAGCTGCCCTGCCATATTTTCCTGAATCTTATTGATGGTCAGAAATCTCATCCCTTTCAAAGGTGATTTTAGTTTTGGGAAAAGCCAGAAGCCACAGGGTGCCAAAATCTAAGCTATAGGGAACTGAGTCACCTGTATGATTTGATGTTTCACCAAAAAACTCTGCACAAGACGCGATGCATAAGTGGACATATTATCATGATGAAGCTGTCAATCACCAGTTGCCCATGTCTGCAGCCTTTCAAATCATTTGAATAGTTTCTGCAGAGGCATGTTCAAGCTTAATGCAAAATTTGTTGCAGATTCGTTGCTCTACTCACTTAGTCATTTTTAATATGACAGCCACACAGTACACACGTTCCCTCAATGGCATCTACCAACCCCACTGACTAGCCCAGTGAGATCTCCATTGTTCACACCCGTACATTTCAGTCCACTCTCCTTGGCTGCCAGGTTACATCGATGTCTGCAAACCATTCTCATTATATTAACAATGGTTGGAATTTTTCTGGACAGGTCTTGTATGTATACACACATACATGTATGTTGTGTTTCTGAGGACTCTAACACATCCCTTTCTTTCTCACTGCTTGCACTCCTTTTTAATTCCTTCCCCTCCAATGTCCCTTCCCTATCATTCTACCTACAGGAATAATCCAGCTCAATCCTTTTAATTTTCCCTTTCACTGTGCCTCTTGAGTCTTCCATAGTATAGAAGAAGAAGCCCCACCTGTGAGTAAGAAATTTGAGTTGTAATCCTTGTTCTTCCATTTATTAGCTGTATTGACCCAGATATGTGTCTATGACTCAGGGCTGGTCATTGATTGCCACTGTGGTCAAGCTGAGTGGAGACTTCACAGCCCAAGGACCTGTGTCAACCCTGGAGACATTCTGAGCCAGCTGTCTTTTCAACTACCCAAGAGCAGAACTTGTCTTACATTATGACAGTAATTTCTACCTCCAAATATTCATGTTGCTACATGATGCACATAGTAGGCACTCAACACTTGTGTGCTTTGAGTCAGGCACTGTCACAAGCACTGGCTTTGAGACCAGCTGTGCCAGAAACCCACCTTTCTGGGGTGCAGAAATGAGTGTTTCTGAGGACAATGCCCGGAGTTATATTTTTAATTTACTTTTTATTGAAGGGAAGAAATTTTTATTTTTTTACTTCCTTCTTGTGTAGTTTAATCTCTATTGTATTTTTCCATTATCATTTAGTCCCATTATACCCCCAACCTCCCAGCAATTACCACAGTATTGTCCCTGTCCATGAGTCTTTTTTCCTTTTTGCTTGATCCCTCCATCCCCAACACCCCCACCCCAAGTTGTCAGCTTACTCTCCACCTATGAGTCTGTCTTCATTTTCTTTGTTAGTTTAGTTTGTTCATCAGATTCCACATATGAATGAAATCATATGGTATTTTTCTTTCTCTGACTGGCTTATTTCATTTAACATGATGTTCTCCAGGTCCATCCATACTGTTGCAAATGGTAAAATTTTCTTCTTGTTTATGGCCAAGTAATATTCCATTGTGTAAATGTCCCGTAGTTGTTTTATCCACTCATCTACTGATGGACACTTGGGCTCCTTCCATATCTTGATGATTGTAAATAATGCTGCAATGAACATAGAAATGCATATATTCTTTCGAATTAGTGTTCCTTCAGATATATTCCCAGAAGTGGGATCACTGGGTCAAAAGGCAGATCCATTTTTAATTTTTTGAGTTATGTCCATATTGCTTTCCACAGTGGCTGCACCAGTCTGCATTCCTACCAACAGTGGAAAAGTGTTCCCCTTTCTCCACATCAGTTTTTTTTCTTTTTAATGCACACTGATATGACAGCTGTCACATGCAATCTAAGAAAATTGTTTCGAATTAAGTTAAAGATAACCAAGTGCTACTAGAGCCATCTTAAAGAAAAAAAAATTTTTTTTTTGACCAGCCCAATACTTGTAAATTGGATCATGGTTTCTTTCAAACATTGCAAGAGCTTGTTTTTCTCCTTTAATGACCAAGAAAACACACATGTTAAGAATTTTTCCAACCTCATCTCTTTTCCTACTTGCCCCAAGCTTGTTGACCGAGTAACCAAATTTTCCTTCAGCATTGGATGAAAGGGCTGGGTGGTTTCCGGTGCAATTAAAAATTCAGTGGTGAAGGGGCTTCTTTTTTCCACTTGCTAGCTGAGACACTTGAGGAGCTAGGCCAGATTGTACCCTCCTGAGTTCTGCCTACTCAATACTCACTTTGACAGGCCAACAACATCCCCAGACAGTTCTGGATTTCTGAAAATAGACCATGAGAACTGTCCTCCAAAGGAGACATCCTACTGCCAGTTTGTGCTGTGCAGAGGGAGCTTTGATCAGTTGCAAACAGCCCCCAGGCTACAAGAGGGAGAGCTGGCCCTTTAAACCAGGCTGGACTGATGTCCTCAGTAAGAATTTAACCAAGTGGTTATGATGCTTGAGTTGAGGCTTGAATGACAAGACCATTCCATGGCAGGTTCTGGGGAAAGTCATTCCAGGCAGAGGAAACAGCTACTGCAAAGGTTCTGGGGCAAGAATGAGTTTGACACATTTAAGGAATCAAGAGAAATCCAGTGTGGCTAGAATATGCTGGACCAGGAAAAAACAGAGATTGAAGAGGTGACAGAGGCTGATTGTGTGGGGTCTTGCATGCCATGTTTTCGGAGTTCAAACTTTAAGTTCAACAAGAAGTAATTAAAGGTCTTTACTTGGGAGAGTGTCCTTTTGAGGTCATTCTGGAGCAGTACAGAGAATGAATGGCAGGGCAACCAAGGAGAAAAAAGAAAGACCTGCTAGGAAGCTGTTAACCAGAGAAGACTTGGGTGGCTTGGGCCAGAGCGATGCAAATGGAGGGAAATGGACAGATTCAAGATATATGTTGGGAGTGCAGCCAATAAATTCTACTAATGTATTGTGATGTGGGCAGGAGAGAAAAGGGAAGGAGCAAGGATGACATCTATGAATTTTTATTGTTATTCTATTAAAGTTGTCCCATTTTTCCCATATTTTTCTCCCCTGCCCCAACCACACCCCCTCCCACAGTCAGTCCCCACCCTGTTGTCCATGTCCATGATACGATTTTGTTTTGAGCAATGGGGTTGGATGTCAGTATTACTTACTGGGATGGGGAAGACTCAGGAGATTTATAGGCAAAACTTTCAGCTCAGTGTAGAAGATCAACAGGTGGTAACCACTGTCACTTCATCACTAATGTAGTGTGTGCTGCGGTGCTCTGCATTCTTCAGGGCTAATGCACCAATCCTCCAGCTGACAGGAAGCCCAGAGCTCATCCACATCAGAGCCTGCCTTAGACCACAGCAAACTGCCCTCCCAAGGTTACACCTCCTTCCAAGGGGGCCATGGGCCAGTCACCTTACCTCAACTGGAGACCATTTGGAAGGGCCATCCCAGCTTCAGAACCCCTGAAGGATGGTCAAGGCCTCAGTTGCAGTTGTACTGTGGGTCAGCTTCTTTCTCTGTCCAGCCAGACTCCACACCTCTTTGTGTGTATCTCCTGCAAATACTTACTCCCCAGCTTCTCACACAACCTGTCTCAGAGTCTGGTTCCAGGAAACTAATCTAAGATGACTGTTATTATTATCATTGTAATTATTACTAAATAATTTCTAGGATCACATCCAATTTGAAAACTCTACTGTGAAGAATTCTGAAATAGCCTCTCAAACTTCCCTAATCCCTAGGATCTGAAGACTCCCATGTCCCTTATCTTTGGTCACCATCAACACCCACTCCCTCAGAAAGACCTTTCTCTCCCAGGTTTGCTGAGAAAAATGTTCACATTTTCTGTCTTTTTCAGAAGTTCATGTGCTAATTCAGGCCCCAGGTCCCATGTTGGGAGGAGGCAGGTATACCCAGTGAGCTATGAGACACCAGGGATCACAGAGGCCTCTTAATGGACCATCTTAAACCTCTGGCCTCCATGGAGAGAGGGAAATAGGAAAACAAATAGGGACTAAATTCCAGCCCGTATTTTTCTTCCCAGCTGTCCACCTTGATATTGTGTGCATCCTCCTCAGGGCACCATTTCAGAATTCTGCTCACCAGATCATGCACGCCAACACAGGGCCAAGTCTGTCCAGAGTTGGTGCTTCCTTCTAATCTGCACAAAGGCTGCAAGTAAACAGAAACAAGATGGCCTGGTGATTACACACCTCTCTCAGCACCAAACCCACCCCCTCTGTCCTTTACTTGGTGGTGCTGGGGAAGGAACTCTGAAAACCCATGACCACATGGCCCCTCCTTCACAGGGCTCCATCGCCCCCACCCCCACCCCTTGTCACTGGAAGGACAATGGAAGTCAGAGGCGGGACAAGGGACTTGACCTTCTCCATTTGCTTTCCATTCCTGGCAGTGTCACCTCAGCCATACCCATTACCCAGCAGCCACAGCTGATACCAGGTCACCCCCCTTTTGTCACATTCTCAGAACCAGCCACAGCATGTTCCCCTTAGAGACATCAGCATCTGCCAGCCAGTGCCCCTTCTGCTGAGTCTGAGGTCCCAGTTGCTTCTCCAGGCTTCTGAGTTCTAACAACCCAGATCTCTTTCTTTGTCCCCCACAACTGGGGTAGCTGCTTTTTTGCAGATACTATCCCTGTGTGTCCTCAATGACCACTTTTTGCCTTACCAGTCCTTCAACACTTTAAGTCAATTCTCTGTATTAAAGCTGTTCTGTTAAAATAATTTGTGTGGGCTCTGTTTCCTGATGCACTGTAGTAGATAGCATAGGTAAAAGTAACCCCATCCTTTTTGAGCCTCTCACAATCTGAGCACCCCATGTGGTTTTAGGTATTCATTTATTCACTCAGCAAACATTTGTTTATACTATAATCCCTATGTAATACACAGGGTGGGGGGAAAGTAGGTTTACAGTTGTGAGTGTGTGAAACACAGTTTATTCTTGTATTATTATTGATTAATTATTGTATCATTTTCCATAAAATAACTGTAAACCTGCTTTTGCCCACCCTGTATATTATAAAGGGTTTTATTATAGGTATACATGCACATATAAATACTATTTATATATTTTGGGATATGCATAGAACATAACTAGAAGTGGATGACTGAGATTCACTCTAGAAATTAAGAACTGGAGAATTAGATGGGAACAAATATTTTTCACATAGCCTTCTGAGTTTCATACAACAAGCCCCTATTACTCTTATATTTCAAAATATGGACTAGCGTTCACATATTCAGTGTTATCTGGGTGCCAGGCAGTGGGGAAACCCTGAAGATATGCAGAGATTTGGCCTTCGGTGATCCCCTCCCTGCTCAGTGCAGGCTGATACCACAGACCAGCAGTCCTATATCTGAGTTTCCCCTTCTCCTGAGCTACAGATTCAGAGAAATATTCTTAAAAGTTTAGAAATTGATGGTAGAATCCCCAGACAATGGCAGCAGCCCTCAGGCCCTCAGGGAGTATGACTTGAATGAACTAAAGGAGTAATCAAGGCAACATTAAGACAGGGTATCTTTGCAAAGTCATGTGCATGAGGCAGAAACCTAGAAACAGAGAAAGTTTGAGCAGAAAGAGACCTTAGAGCTGGTAGGTACAACTTTTGGTTACACCCTTGCATGCAACTGCAGAACCTCATCATTTCTACTCCTCATGTAGTCCTGTGAACAGAGCTCAACCCAGGCTGTTAACCATGGCTTTTCCAAATAAAGGCTGGTCTTGGCTCATGCTTTACAACTTTCTAAATCCTCTCAAACAAGCAACAGCTGGCTTCAGTAAACCCTCAGCCTCCATACCTCTTCAGTAAACCCTGTAGCCCCAGCTCAGCACTGGCAGCAGCAGCCTAGATTCACAGCTGGGCTTCTCCTGGGAACCTCCAAGCCCAGCACAAGTAGCAGCCATCTCAGAATGTTTTATAGCTCATTCAGGGTTGCCCCAGGCAGAACACAAGTGGGAGCTGACCTTGACCTGCACTACCCAGGAAACCCCAGAGTCTGTGCACCCAATGGACAGCTACAGACAACATTGGAACACCATCACCCTGCCCCTACACAGCTGATCCTCCACAGAGGACAAAGGTTTGTGGTCAGTATCACAGCCAGTCCTTTCAACTGACTAAGCTAGGTAAATCCCTCCCATTGATTTTCCAACAACAATCCAGGTTCAACTACAAGAGGAGAGTGTACTCAGCCCACACAAAGGGCACACCTTGAGTACCCAGCTTGGGTGTTAGGGGAGGCTGTGCCACTGGACCCCATAGGACACCTACCACATTAGGCCATGTTACCAAGATAGGGAGTCATAGTAGCTCTACCTAATACATAGAAATGAACACAAGGAGGCTGACAAAATGAGAAGACAAAGAAACATGGCCTAAATAAAATAACAGATCAAAACTCCAGAAAGAGTTAAACAAAATGGAGATAAGCAATCTATGAGATGCAAAGTTCAAAACACTGGTTACAAGGATGCTCAAAGAACTTAGTGAAGACCTTAGCATAAAAATGATCCAGTCAGAAATGAAGGATACACTAATTGAAATAAAGAAAAATTTATAGGGAAACAACAGTAGAGTTAATAAAGCCAAGAATCAAGTCAATGATTTAGAACATAAGAAAACAAAAACCAACCAATCATAATAACAAGAAAAAAAGAACCCAAAAAATGAGGATAGTGTAAGCAGACTCTGGGGCAACTTCAAGAGGTCCAACATTCGCATCATGTGTTGGCAGATGGAGAAGAGAAAGAGCAAAAAGTTGGAAATATATTTGAAAAAATAATGAAAGAAAAATTTCCTAGTTTGGTGAAGGAAATAGACATACTAGTCCAGGAAGCACAGAGAGTCCCAAACAAGATGGATGCAAAGGGGTCCACTCCAAGACACATCATAATTAAAATGCCAAAGGTTAGAGGTAAAGTGAGAATCTTAAAAGCAACAGAAGAAAAGCAATTAGTTACTTACAGGGGACTTCCCATAAGACTGTCAACTGATTTCTCAAAAGAAACTTTGCAGGCTAGAAGGGATGAGCAAGAAATATTTAAAGTCATGAAAAGCAGAGACATACAGTCAAGATTGTACTACCTAGTAAAGATATGATTTAGAATCAAAAGGCAGACAAAGAGTTATAAAGGAGTTCATCAGCAAACCATTATTATATGAAATGTTTAGGGATTTACTTCAGGAAAAGAAGATCAAAACTATGAACAATAAAATGGCAATAAATACATATCTATCAACAATTGAATCTAAAAACCAAGCTGAGCAAACAAGAACAGAGACAGAATCATGGATATGGAGAGCATTTTGATGGTTGCCAGGCGGGATGGGTGTGTAGAGGAATTGGTGAAGAGGTGAGGGGATTAAGAAGTACAAATAGGTAGTTATAGAATAGCCATGAGGATGTAAAGTACAGTATAGGTAAAAGAGTAGCCAAGGAACTTATATGCATGACTCAGGACATGAACAATGGTGTGGGGATCACCTGAGGGAGTTGGGAGTGCTGGGTAGAGAGGAGAAATGGGGGGAAATTTGGGACAACTGTAATAGCATAATCAATAAAATATAATTTTTAAAAAATAAAATAAAAATAGCTAAAAGAATTCTACAAAGATCTTAGAGTGGCAAATACAGGTAGGGATGTGTGGTTGAGGAGAAGGGTTCCAGAATCTCAGTATAGTGCCTTAATTCTCATCAAAACTGAAGGATTTGAAAGGCTGTAACAGGGCCATTGTAAAAGGTAGTCCATCTTGCCTCTGAATTCCTACAGATATAGAGGAAGGGCAGTTCCCATTCCTGGGGGTTGAGAGTGCAGGTTAACAGTCACAGCATCCTGGGTTCAAGTGTGCCCCTCACTCAGGGGCTTTATGGTACCTGGCAAGATAACAAGTTCATCTCAGAACTCTGGTTTTTCTCATACAAAATGAAAATAACATAGGCCCACTATAGTTTATTTTAGTGCCAGATATTCCAACATTCAGAAATGTTGGATTTTACAAGAATTGTATGGTACATGACAGTATATTATGTAACACCCAGTGGGTCTGGGGAACACCCTGTACTCAAACATTTTAGTATTTCTGTTGAGAAACATATACTTACAGTAAATGGGATACATAATTAAGTCCATAAATAACCCCATATCTCTTTAGTCCAGGACTTGCCACTAAGTCAGTTATAAAAACATTTTGGTTTTTAGAATATTTAGATTTTTGGAATTGGGGATAGAGTATCAAGGACCTGAAACAGCACATATTGCATCAGGCTGTCACAGAACTTAGTGCCCAGCTAGTGCCCAAGGGAAACACTTCCATCAGGTAATAGCAGGTAAGGCAAACACATTACCAATGACATTGGCTATTTCAGATTAGCTTCCTCTATTTCCATTCCAGATGAGTTTCCAGAAGTTCTCAGGGCTTCCTGGAAGCCAAGTTTGGGATCTTGTCAGAGCCCATGCAATGGGAACAGTGTACCATTTGAACAGGCTCTAGGCCGATGTCTCGGAGCAAAGATAGCCTGGTTCTCCCGCACTGACAGGTCTGGCTCAGCAACTGCTCGCTTGACCTCCCAGTGAACCCTAGAGGCAGAGAGGTGGCTGTAAACAAGATGAAAGGGGAAGCCCCTGGCTCTACTATCTGCCTGTGGCCATTATGAACCAGAGATGGAAAAACTCATTTTCCTTTCCCTCCTAAAAAGCATTGGCTATGCCTGCTGCTTTTCCATAGCCTGTGGCATTGGTGGTGCTGGGAGGAGAGAGCACTCATCTCTAGTCCCAGCTACTAGAATTATCCATAGTTTTAATTTCTGACAGTCCAATAGGTGGTAAAGCAACTTTCACTCTGCTGCTTTAATTGACCCATTCCTGCTTCCTGTTCAAGCTGAGTACCTTTTCTACACACCTGTGTTAATCAGCCATTGCCGGTGGCTCTCCTTTCTGTGACCCCAGCCCCTGTAGACATGTAGCCTCTCCAGAAATGTGGAATCAGTTGGAGTAGAGCAGAACTATGCCCTCCACTGCTTTGCACACTATGCTTCTCTTCACCCCGCCTAATAATTGGGTACTAAGTATGAAGTGCTTACAGAGTAACACCCCAAGCTGCCATTCCTCTGGGGTGTCTAATAGTAGTATATAGAAATGTCATGGTGGCATGGGTAAGGGGACCCATTTTAAGTTTGGGGGCCAAGGTTCTCCATCAGATAACAGTCCTGGATAGATGACACAGCAGAGATTGTTTGAGCCAGAGCATGTGCAGAGGCGAAGAATTCTCTGAACTCAGTATTGAGCTCAACCAGGTTCCAAGGTCAGACCTGTGAGCAGGGGGCCAGGATGAGTGTGAAGCAAGTGAGGCACCTAGGGTGTGGTGTTTAAGGAAGTGCTCCGCCTCAGGGACCATCTGCACCTTTACAACCTTGAAAGAGAATGCCTTCTTAAATTTTGCACCTAAGTGACTTTTTCACCTTGCCCTTGTCTCAGCCTGCCTGATAGACAGGGACAAGGTAGGACCCAGGCAGAAGGGACAGCCCCCTCGTCCACGAGAATCTGAGAAAGAAGGAAGTGCCAACTGAGATGGAGCCCACTCACTCCTTTGTGACTTTCTAATTTAGTGAATGGCTCAGTCATGCTCAACAAGCCCTTTGGTGTCTTTGTAAGGTCCTATGGCAGTCTGGAAATAGAAACCAGTGTAGCTATTTTAAATAGAAAGGGATTAATTCTGAAATTAAAATGTAAATAGGGGGAGCTGGAGGGGCAGCAGTCTCTTGTCGAGCCTCAGGGATGTCTCCCCAGCACCACAGAAGTGACCACCCAAGGAGTTGCCTCCTATGACCAGCCAGAAAAGTGGAGAATCGGGGATTCAGTGTGTTCAAGAACACAGCCCCTTCCCTGAAGTCCAGGATTTGGAGACAGGGTCACAAAGCCACCACCACTGCTTTTCTTAGTTTCAACAAGGTGGGAGCTTGGACACTGAAACACTGTGGTCCAGGAGCCCCACATCCCCAACTTTGTTTGCCCACAGAAACCAGTTAAAAGCAACAGGAAGGTGGCCTTTGCCTCACTTCTTCTGGCAAATCTCAGCTTGACGACATCTACTTGGCAGAACTAAACTCTACTATCTGAACTCTAGCTGCAAGGGAGTCTGAGAAATATCATGTTTATCTTTTCAATGTTTATACAAGAGTTCAGGAAGGCACCCCAAAGCAGATGAAAATGGGTGCTGAGGGCTAGCAGACAGTGCCCAACTCATGTCCCAGGTTAAAAAGCCTTGCGGTAATAAGTGAAGAGAAACTAGAACTTGACCTAATTATTAAAAGGAAGAATCTAGTGCTCAGCACAGACCAACCCGGGCATGCACCAACTGTACAGAGCTCTACCTTCACTTGGCTGCTCACAATGCTGAGTCAGGCCTAGGTGACTCTCAATGACAATCCCTTGGGCACCCAGAGGAGAACTAGGCAGCCCAGAGCACTTGCGACTAAGTCACAGCTCGCTTTGTCCATTCTAGACTCTCAAAATGCAAGAGACAGAAACTGTAAATATGTGATTAAACTCAGGAACTTGCCTCCCTCAAATTTTCAGTCTATTGCCACAACTGCATTTGGAATCTCCACTTAGTGAAACTCTGTCTGTCTCAGATTCTTTTCTTCATTTCACCTAAGTGCTTTTCCAGCATCTCTGACACAAAGATTTGGAAATAAGTTAGCATCTGGTCCAATCATTTGGTGGAGTGTGTGTGGTGTCCCAGTTGTCAGTCAGAACTCCTCAGCCCCTTTAAAATCTAGATCTGTGTGGCTGCAACCACTAATCTTTGTCTTATGGGTGTCCAAGGTGTCCACCAAGATTTCACTGGGTTCCCAGGTCTGGGCTTAAGTCCCAGCACAGCCTCTGCCTGCAGCCCTCCCCCCACTGCCCCTCTGCTCCAGGCTGCTGTGGGTGCCTCTGTGACTGGAGAAATGTCCTAATATGGTTCTGAGCAAACCACATGACAAATATCCAGAGGCACACTTTTGTTTTTACTTATAAAAGTGGCACAATAGAGAGCCACACTCCAAATTCCTCAAAGTCCCTTCAACTCCACATCCATCATATGTCTCTAGTGGGCTCTTACACCCCACACAGCATCCAGCATCTCACCATCTTACCAGCGGCCCTTCTTCCCCCTTGTTTTTTCCCTACTTTTTGTCTTCTTTCTATTTTTTTCAAACTACCTCCTCTCAGGATCAAAAGTTAAAGATTTTCCATTTCGCTAGCGGGCTAGCTTGTTATTTGGGGTCCAGCTGCAATCTTGGCTTCAGAGTCTCTCTGTCCAGTCCAATGGCTCAGCAAGAAACTTTCTTAAGACAGTGCCTAGCCCACGTGCAATTTTGGTGTCAGCTATTAGGACTGTAAATGTTTTACCTCATCACATGTATGTGTACAAATTTATATACATATATAAATATTTCACATGAAGTTATAAAATCGTGTATCTTTATGTTTTCATGTGTAGATGAACTCTGCCTAAGCAGCTTCTTTGGGGGCAATGATTTAAATAATGAGCTAATGTTCAGATCTTCATAAGACTGTAAAATGACTAGTCCTGCCCTCTTCAGTTCCCCTTCTCTTCCTCCCCTTTACCTTTCCACAGCTGCAGCTTCCAGCCCAGGTCTGCCACACAACACCTTAATTGTCATCATGAGAAACTAGCAGGACAGCTGCACCTGACTCCATGCGTGTCCTTAGGAACACAGAGACTGTCTCATAAGGGCCAGGGGGGCCAGCTTCTCCCTGGCTTGTGACTTGGATTTCTTCTAGATGAGTCAGTCAAGATGACTTTAAATGGATTGATCAGATGTGTGTCAATGATGGTCTGAAAAAAGGTGCCAGTACTTCATGTCCTCACATGTAACCTAAACTCCTGGCCTCAGACATACACCTATGCCAGGATTTCTCAACCTCAGCACTGTTGACATTTGGACCAGAGACTCTGAGCTGTCGGATGTATTATAGAATGTTTATTAGCATTCCTGGCCTCTACCCACTGGATATCAGTAGCACCCTTCATCTCCCAGTTGGAATAACCAAAAATATCTCCAGACATTGCCAGATGGCCCATCAGAAGTCAAATTAGCCCCCATTTGAGAAATAGTGTTCTGTATCTACATAGACACATACCATATACAGAATGTATATATACGTACAAACAATTAAATATTTATATGTCTTTATTTTAAGTTGACATCTGGTATAAAATTTTCACTCAATCAGCATATGCATAAAATAGCAATGTAACATATTTTCTTCCTTTCCTCTTAAAATTAATATAATCTGTGATAATAGTGAAAATTATGATGATCAAATAAATATAATCATATCTTTCTGTAAAGTTGGCATTATTCCTCAACCAGTGATGAGAAGGGGTCTTTTGAATCCTTATTTTGTTTCCCACGGTCATTCTCACCATGACTCCTGACTCTCTAAGCTCTAAGAAACCAGATGGACAGATCAGATGTCCAGTACACTCTACATCTATCTCTCTCTAGCTATGACATCCCGGAGATCCCCGTCCTGACCAATTCAAAAGAACAAAGAAGACAAATCGAGGTACAGTAAATGCCCAGTTTCAAAGGGTTACTTTTTAAGTCAGCCCAAATACAGTACATTAGTCAGGATAGGCTAGGCTATGGTGCAATAACAAACAATCCCCCAAATTGTAGTGCTTTAAGGCATCCGAGGTTGGCTTCTCTCTCATGCTTTATGGCAATTGTAGGTCATACTCTCTGTTACTGTAATCTCATTCTGGGGCCCAGGCTGACTAAGCAACCATAATGGGAAACATGAGGAAACACACACTAGCTCTAAAAGTGCCCACAAGTGAATGTCACCTCTGTTCAGATTTCATTGGCCAAATCAAGTCACATGCCCTGCCTGAGCTCAACTGACAGGAAAAAAGCCTCACAGGAAGGAGAACGGCAAATTGACAAATAGTAATGACAGCTCAGCACACATGCTGAACTTCTCCCACTAAGAGGCTCCCACCCTGGGCTTCCCACCACTCTGCCCCCTCCCTCCCTTCCCTGCTTTACGCCAACCTCTTCCTCCTCTTCAGCTTGGTGTTTTTCAAAATCTCTTCTCTCCCAGCCCTGGGCAGAAAATGATTTTCAGAATTTTCATGGTTTATTTAGATGCCATCAAATATTCCCTGCCCTCCTTTCATCTAAGCTAATCAAGAAACAATTTTCAAGCATTTTCATACCCAAAGTCCAACTTTAACTGAGGTTGCACTGATTGCTTTTAAGAACCTGGAACCGGCTTTTCATCCCAGAGTGGCACAGATGAAACATTACAGTCCTCCACAGGCTGCTTCCCTTTTAAGATGAGCCAGCTAAGAACCCACTCACCCCACATAAATGTAGGCTCTAGCTCCAACCTGCTGGGCCCTTGCACAGGAAGGATTTGGTTGGGAGATTTGGGCAGAAGGCCTCGCTTGAGTCAGTCCTGGAGCTGCCACAGTCTGGTCTTTTGGAATCCAGCTCTGTGACCCCAAGAGAAAAGAAAAGGAAGGCAGACACAACATCTCCCTCTGGAGATTGCCTGGGCTCATGCCCATCGGTCACCTAGCCGATGTCCTAAACACTGAGGCGGAGGGAGATGAGCAAAGTTGCCCAAGGAGACACACTGGTACCAGAACCAGGATTGGAACCCACAGTTACACCGCTGCTATTGGCTGGGGCATCATCCAGCCCCTGAATCTCATCCCTACTCCGTTGTATGGAACATTGTAGGGACACCCCTTCACCCCACAGCAGGCACACGCAGATGAGGGAAAGAGAGTGGTGACTGGTTACCCGACGTCACACAGCTGAGCAGTGGAGCCAGGTGGTCCAAGGAGAACCCAGTGCTTCTCCTGACTCATGGTCCCGTGCTCTGCCCTCGGTCCCTGACCTTGCTTCCTGAGCAGACCAACCGTATAGAGTACTGGTCTGGAAGCAGACGTGAAGCCATAGGGTAGCTATTGGCATTTCTGTAGTCCCATCTCAGCACCTGAGCCCAGGGCTCACTCGCAGGAGTCTGCACACATATCTGCTTGGAAGAACGAATCCCCTTGCTACCCAAAGTGTGCTCTGTCAGCCAGCAGCAGCAGCCAGCTTCACCTGGACCCTGTGACTAATGTACTGCCTCGGGCCCTTCCCAGATTCAGGGACTTTAGTCTAACAAGTTCCCCAGGGGATTTGTGTGTGTGTGCACGCGTGCATGTGCATGTGTGTAAGTCTGAAAAGTGCTGATCTACACACCTTTTGAGCTTTTGAGCACCAGGACGTTTTCTGGCCTCAGAAATTTCCACTTCACAGGCTGTTCCTGCATTTGTCCAAATGGGTTTACACTTGAGGGTTCCCCAAATACACCTGGCCCTCGTGTACATGAAGATGCTAATGGTTCTCCAGTTTTCAAGGAGACAAATTAGGGAAGCCATGGGCCTTTGCTGTCATCAATGGCCAGAGAAGGAAGTTCTCAAAGGCCTTTGGGATGTTCCTGCCTCTATTTCTCCCATTTTCTGCCTCATGACACTTGTTTGCCTTTCCCCTTATTTACAGTGTTTGTAAACAAACCCACATGTGAACCCACAACGGGACAACAGGGTAGGAGCCATGCATTGCATTTTTTATGGCACACTCCCCCCCATTAGAGAACTACTTCCCCACTTTCACTACGGTTCTTCTTCTCCAGTGCAATTTAGCTTTTTAAACAGATATCAGTCTCCAATTTTTAGTAAATGGTAAAACACTGGTTTCTCTTTTCTTCTTCCTGACTGAGTTTCTAATGACTGGTACATGCATATTGCAGAGAATAGCAAGTAGCGGTCATACAAAATTTTGGGGAGAATAAGAAAAAAAATAGAACTTTTATTGTCTCACTATTTAGCACAAAACTATACTGGTAGCAACTTCATCTAATTCCTCATAAGGAAATGTTCAGTCCCTACCATGAGTCCATGGGGTTTGCAGGCGTGTGCCGACATTACTCGGTGGCCGGGGGCAGCGGTGGGGAGTGAAGCTAGTGGGGAGAAGGAAGAACCTTTTGAGCATATGTGTTATCACCAAAAAATTAAAATTAAAAACAAAACAAAGTATGATGCCCCTCTGTCATTTCTTTATTTTTTGTTAATGGGATTTAACATAAAATACTGCTGACCCAGCTGAAATCTTCAGAATCTGAAGTCTACATCAGATCCCCATGCACTATCTCTTTGACTTGCAAATGTCTTCCAAGAATAGCTGGAGTGTCCTTATTAAGCCTGGTTCTGATGCATCCATACTTCATGCCGTCTGCTCTGGCACTGTATTATTCATAGACTTGCCTTATGAAGTTAGGGAGGGATCAAAACCGTGACCAGCCCGTGAACCCAACCTGACACTTCCATTATTTTAAAAGCAACACGGAGAGAGCTGAAACCTGACCCACCTCTCAGCTCCATCCTGCAGAGACACCCAGCCGGTCTTCCTGTAGCCGGGTCCCAGGCTCATCCATCTGAACAGACACCAGAGCCATGAGGTTCAGTGAAGGAAGACTTAATTCCACCCCACACTTGGCTATGACCCACCATGATGATGGGCAGCACAGAAAATAAGCCTGTACACCCATGGTACTTGGAATTGAGTTTCATTAATTTTATTTTAAAAGAGCAAGCCCAGACATCATAATCATCACCATAGTTATAATGTGTGAACTTTTTCAGCCAGCCAGGTCCTGAACCGGCCCCTCAATTGAGCCACACAAAAAAGTAGGCATTATTATCCCATTGTACAGAGGACTAAACTGTGGCCCAGAGGCTGGCCTAAAGCCACACAGATCATGACAAGAAGGTCTGGGTCTCCAGAGCCCATGTTCTCAGTCAGTGGTCCCTAAAAGGGGTGCTTAATCTCCAGGGCTGCACATGGTGATTGGAGCATGGAAAGAAAATAGATGGAATGTTATTTACATTTTAAAATCTCATTTCAAACCACCTATATGTGCACATTTTCATTGTATACATAATATATGACTAGAGTCAAATGTGCACAATGAATAAACAAATACATGTACTTATGTTAATGACTGTGTCATCTTTTTTTTCTTTTTTCCCTTGATAGACAGGCAGAAGTTGAAAAGTTTATGCTGCCCACGGGGCTTCAGAGAGGGGCTTCAGCAGCCAAGCCCACCCAATCTCCTCAGGACTCTTTCTGAGATGCTCATCTGAGACTCCATTAGTATCACACTGACATCTGCAAGCTTAACTTCCGTAGCCTAACCCCCTGGCCTGGTAAATGAAGAACCTGATGGAATCCAAAGACCATTTCTAATTTGCAATGTGATGTCTAGGCCTTGACTCCTCATCTATTAGCACGAGGGGCTTTAGCATCAGCACGAGCTGTGGTTCTGAGTTGGAAGCCTGAGGCTGCATCCCCAGGTGGAAATATGTCCTTGCTGTGTCCCATTTCATAAGTTTGTTCCGACAACAGGATACATTCCTGCTGCCGCCCTTCCAGCCAGCTGTATCGTCTTGACCATGACACTTTCTTTGCCCTGGTCTCAGAAACTTCACCTGTGTAGAGGGTGACCTTGGTCCTGCTGTGGATCATGCAGGAGGTCTGATGCACTAGTTGTCATAAATATCCTTGAAAAGTCAGAAGAAAACTTTCTCAATGAAGCTCCCATTCCTCCACTCCTGTCATCATTTATCCAGCTTGGCAGGAAGTTGGGGGTTTCCATTCATTTAGAAGATATTTACTGAGCACCTTCAGTGCTGAGCACAGGTTCAACATCCACGGTCTCAGGGGTTGTTGCCACTACAGTGAGGGCCAGAAGAAAACAATCAAGAAAAGATCTAATAAGGATGATTCCCAGGGACACCTGCCCAGGGAAAGGGCACCCACAGGATCTGGGCAGTCATGATAAGAAAGAGTCCCCTGCCCAGCAGAGGCCCGGAGTGGGGAATGCCCTCAGTTTACTCAGTGGGACAATAAGTAAATAAATAAATAAGCCCAAAGTGGTTGGAACAGAATGAACAGGAGACAAGGTGTGGGGAGAGGTCAGGGAAGTGGGCAGGAGCAGACGGATCTCTGAACTGTTCAGCAATGCATGTGCCATTGTAGGGAAGAATCTCCAACCCTCCTCCTCACCTCTCCCCAGGTGTTAATCCAGTGCAAAGAAGAAAACCCACAGCTACCAGCAGTCCCACCTCACACAGGCCCAAATTCCCCTTTGAGAGGTCTGCTTGGTTTGAGCAACCCAGGGAAGCCTTGCCCCTTAAGAACAAGGACTGGTGGAACTAGCTGGAAGCTCAGGCTGTGCCACAGGCACTCGCTGTCTCACTTCCTGATGACTGACGGGGGTGGCTCCCTGACTCCTTCCCCTGCTTCCTCCTCCATCAGAACTGTGCTCCTGGCAACTAACACTCTGTGAGTGAGCTGGGGCTGGTGGCAGGTCTCCACAATGGTGCTCTGCCCCCCTCAGGGACCACCCACCTTGCTGTCAAGCCAGGAGCTTCACAGCCACCTCCCCAGCTCCGGGCAGGTCCAGAAAAGGCCAGCACCTTATCAGAGGCCCTCACCTCCCTCTGAGAATCTGGAAGCACCAAGGAACCTAGCCTCATCTCTCAGGATAAACAGTCTGGAAGCAGGGCAGGGATACACTCAGAGCATAGTTTTCACAGCAGCCACCCATACTAGTGACACAGAGGCAAACAGGCCCCTGTGTGCCCATCTCCTAGGCCCAGGCCCCTGCAAACATGGGTCCCAGGAGAGGCAGGCTCCCTCCAAGATGAGAGGGCCAGGTCATAGTTGCGGGGGAGAAGGGTGGGCACTGTGGAGATGCCCCGTGAAATGAGTGAGCTAATGAGAGTAGCCCCTGTTTTGTATTGTGTGCCCTACTATGTGCCAAGTTCCAAGCTGGGCACTTCATACTCAAAACTCATTGCCTCATTCAAACTTCACACAGTGACCTCAGACTCAGGATTGTTCCCACCCCCCATTTTATAGGTGAGGAAACTGAGACTCTGAAAGATCAGTTAAGAGCCTAAGGTCACCCCTCTAGGAAGTGGCAGTTGGGGGATTGGAAATCTGCCCGTCTTCTCAGGAGTCCACACTGCCTCTGCCCCTTCCCTGCCCTCTCAAGGCCTTGAGTCTGCTGACTGTCGGCCTGGGCCACACACACCCCGGGCCCACTGACGGTGCGGACAGATAGGTTCTCTACAGCCAATGGACTTAGAGCTGAATCACAGAGAAAAGACAGCATCCAGGAAACAATTCTAGAAGAAAGGAGTGTGAGGTTAAATAAGGGAGAAAAGTGCATTGAACTTGGGAGTCAGACAAAACTGTGTTTGGACCTGAGTCCTCTGAACGTTGGCTCCTCATTTATAAAATGCACAGTAGTCAGCAAGGAGTGGGTGTTGCATGACGTTCCCTTGCTTCCTGCTTACCCTTCTCTTCTTTTCTGTCCCTCCTAATAAGGACACTCAGGCTTCAGAGAAGGAGAAGGAAGCACTCTGTGTGGACTTTCTGGAAGAGCTGGGGCCTGTGTTATCTGATCTCCGCAGGAAGGAAGATGCAATTATTCACCAAGTGCATCACTGTTGTGAGCTTGTTTCCTCATCCGTAAAATGGGAATATTAGGTCATTGGGTGAGTTGCATGGCCTCCCTGGGGTCCCTGCTTCCACAGCAATTAAAGCCCCCTGAGGCTTGCACCCTAAGCTAGGGCCCACCCTGTCTCCATATCCTACCCACCCAACATGCCAGCCTGTGGGGAACAGTGTTCGTGTCCAGGGTGGGAAAGGAAACACTCTGGGCCATAGCCTCTTCCCAGATGGTCTTTGACAGAAGCAAGAAGAGGGAGAACTAGCAGGAAGAAATCTGCCTTCTAAAATTTCCAGACGTAAATCAAACTCTCCCAGCTAGCTGATAGCAGGACAGCCCTGTCACCTACAGAGGCACTTTGCCCTGGGCTGGGGGCAGGGCTGGACAGGATGTTGGTGCAGACCAGCCCCAGACAAGATAGGGTGCTCTGACCACATGCCTGGTCATACATAGGATGAGCAGAGATCTGTTTCTGACCAATGGTTAGGAGACGGTGCCAGGTGACAAAGCCAGATGAGGAACCACTAATGGGTCCTCGGTACCTGGGCATGGAAAGTCTCTTACCCTTGGGTTTCCTATTTTCAGGTGTACATTAGCCTCAACAGCCCACCCACACTCCACCCTCACTCAGTGACAGGGAAATCTCCTTCCTCGACAGATGGTTTGACAATTTCACACCTTCAGTGAGGCTATAGAATGGGGTGGTTTGCCGAGTGAGCGAGGTTCAGGGCTTGGGGTGCTCAGTTTTGATTAGCTCCTCCCGCCTTGAGGGCTCCTCAGAGGAGGTGATCTGAAGAATGTGGCAGAATTTCCCTAGTCCCTAGAAGGGCACTCTGTTTGCAGGGAGGTACCTCCAGTGCCCCTCATTGCCTTCCCTTCCAGGAGTACCCGCATGTAGAGGAAGAGAAAAGCCTCAGCAGGAAAATCAAGAAGGGTGGGTAGGAGCCACCCGGGTCAGAAGGAATAGGCCAGGGGCCAGAGGCACCTGCTGAAGTTGCGCACTCCAGCCTTACCCAACCTACCTCCCCCCACTTTCTTTTTCTTCCTTCCCCTACTCTCCATCCCTACCACAGATATTAACACCTACTATGTGCCAACCCCAACCAGGTCACTGCACACACAATGGTAAACAAGGCAGGCACAGTGCCGGTCCGCCCTCCTGCTGAAGCAGAGGGACCTATGGAAGGCAGAAGCAGAGAGGGCTCCTCACTACCTTCCGGGGCTAAGCACATGGAGTCCCTCCAGTGGCCATCCCTGGGGCATCTGCTGTCCATCCAGCACTGTGTCACACTGCACGGGTACGTGGTGAGTCAGGCCTGATCTGGCGGTGGGGGACGCAAACACGAAGAGCTGACTCACTCACCGGCTGCTACAGGGGACTGGGAAGGGTGAGGAGAGAGAAGCCCAGACACCCTTGCCTGGGGTGCTGCCCAGCCAACCTGGAGGAGTGCCCACAAGCCACAGAGGCCCAGGAAACCATTTGCTCGCTTCCTCCCCGAACTTGATTGGGAATCAGGGTTGATGGGCTGGGGGGTGGCTTCTGCTTCTGAATAATCAGCTTCCTGAGTTGACAAGAGTGTGAAAGATGAGGCTGGGGGAACCCAGACACTTGTCTGAGCTGCTGGGATTTCACTTGCTCACTCACTGCTTCTGCCTGGCTCCCTCCCACCTCTAGCATCCTCCCCCACCCCTCTGTAACCCCCTCCCTACCCTCACATTCACACCATCCTGGACCCGTTATTCAGGGAACAAAGGAATGGACACTGACAGTGGAATTCCACAATGAGAGGCAGAAGAGGGGGTTTAGGATAGAGTCTTGAAGCGTCATCCCTCATAGGGCAGCCCAAGGGCTTCAATAGGCCCAATGTTGAGTGTCTCAGTACTGAGGCCCAGAGACATGCAGCGCCCTACCCAAAGTCACACAGCAAGGAGGGGCAGTGGTAGGCCTGGGGCCTAGGTCTCTGCAATCATCTCAGACTCCATCCACTTTTCCAAGTGGGTGGATCCCTGCTGGTTCCACTCCCGGACTGGATGCCTAGGCCTGGTGTTCCTGCAGCTCAGAAACAGCCTAGGAGGGAACGGAGGGAGGGCTGTGGTGCAGAGGGGAGGCGGAGAAAACAGAAAGTGCCAGCTGATTCATATTTCTAAATGTCATGTTATTCCAGGCATGTTCTCACTTTGCCACCACCTTCATCCACCCCCTGCCTGTCATCTTGAGGACTGGCTGCAGGGTGGCGGGCGGGGTGGGAGTGGCAGGGGGAGCTGCGAGGCTGTGGTCTGGGGGCTCCGTCTCTTCCCTGTCCCCTGAATGAGCACTGCGTTGGGAGCCAGGAGACTTGGGTTCTGGCCCTGGTTCTGGCATTGGTTCTGTGGGGCACTGAGCTTGTCTGTAGGTCCTTTCTTTACTTCCCAATGTAAAATGGGACTGGGGGAGGGGCTGTGGCTCCCAAAGCTGGCTGTATATTAGTATTGCCTCAAAAAAACAAAAAAAAACAAAAACAAAAAAAAAAACAAAAGCAGCCCCGGCCGGGTGGCTCAATTGGTTGAAGCGTCATCCCATACACCAAAATGTTGTGGGTTCAATCCTCATCCAGGGCACATATCTAGAGTGTGGATTTGTTCCCTGGTCCGGATGCTTGTGAGAGGCAACTGATCTATGTTTCTCTCTCCCTTATTCTGTCTCTAAAAATCAGTAAATGTGTCCTTGAGTGAGGACTTTTTTTTTAAAGCAGATTCAGAGATTATGTTCAGCAAGCAGAGGGGAGCCTGGAAATCTGCATGTATAAAGCAGTCCCCTATCCCCACCCAGCCTGTGATTCTAGTGCATGGTGTCTGCTGAGGGTTGGAAAGTTCAAGGCCACAGGTTTCCACTCAGATGGTAATTTGCCTTCAGTATTCATTTACTTCCTCTAGGAGGCCCTCCTTGATCTTCCCACCCCATCTGCAATCTGCAGTCCTTATCACTCCTGGCTCTGCCTCCCTGCCCACCCTCACTTTCTGGTGTGTGTGTGTGTGTGTGTGTGTGCGTGCACTCACACGTGTGCGTGTGTGTTCATGCATGTGTGTGTGTGTATGTCCTACGAGAGTCCAGCAAGATGGACCTCCCACCACAGCATAGAGGAAGGTGCTCAGTGCTAGAGCCAACTAGCCCCAAGTTCAAAGCTACACTCTGCTGCCTAAATTTGGTGACCCTGGGGAAGTGGCTTAACCTCTCCAAGCCTCTATTTGCACATCCCTTAGATGGGCCTAAACAGACATAATCTCACTGGGCTTTCCCATCCAAGTACATGGCCCAGTGGGGGGGACAAGTGGACGGGGATCTTATAGGACAACTGTGTTAATGGTAGAATACGCCCAGCTGACCCCCGACTCCCTGGGTTGCTGTGGCAAGTTTGGATGCCTGCCACACCATGTGTGCCAGTAGACAGAAGACTAGGCAATCACGGTCCTCAATGCAAAACAGGTTCTCCAGGGGCCACTTGGGGTCCCCGCAGGAAAGAGAATTTTCCCCCAGATGGTTCAACTGAAGAGTCAAGTATGGGGGCTGTTGACAGAGGCAGGCCGAGGGAGTTAAAGGAACCCAAAAGACGGTGAGGCTCCTGAATACTTGTGATGGCAAGTAGCTGTGAGCACCCCAAAACTAAAGAGGGCAGGACAGGTGACATTGCCAGGGCCCTGAAAGATGGAGTCGTGGAGGAGGGGCTGCCCCACAGAGCAGCAGTCATAGAGGGAGATAGCCATTCCCAGAGCCACAGCATCACAGCAAGGAGAAGCAAAGAGAAAGAGCCCAACCTCTCTCTCCTCTCATCCTCCCATCTCATTCTGGTACTTTCCATTGGCCAAGCCCAGGCAGCAGCCAGAGGCATCAGTAGCCTCTTAGAGGTCCCCTCCTGGGGTGCAGAGCATGGCAGAAAGAGAGTTGCAAGACAGGCTGATGGGGGTGGGGGGCAAACAGAAACTAGCCAGCTACTCAGGTAGCCTGGCAATCCCTCAGCTCCTCCACCCACCCCCACGTCCTGGGCTCTGCAGGCTGAGGGAGGCGAGCATACCTGCCGCATCCTTCAGAAGACCTGGGTTTCAGCCCTATCTCTGCCATAAACACACAGAGCAACATTAGAAAGTCACCTTTCTTCTCCTGCTGCAGTCTTCTCATCTATAAACCGTGGGGGGCTCACCTAGCTGTCTTGGGCTACCTTGTTCAGTCCTGACCTGAGATCTTCCTCCCCTGGCTTTTCTAGAGAGGAGAGAGCCCCATAGACAGGAAAACGAGCTTGGAAAACAAGGAAGCTTAGCAAATGGGAAATTAATTCTGGGCAGTAAAGAGCAGAGGCTGTTGTTTATGATGTATAACTTACTCTTTGTGTCAAATTGTGTACTGTGCATAGCAGTGGGATGGCAAAAAAACTGAGATCTATTACTTAGAGTTTAATCTGTTCTCCGTGTTGGAGAAGAGAGAAGGAGGGGGAAAGACTACAACTTTAATCACAGGCCCAGCCTGAGATGTCAAGCTGCTCTCAGTATGTTAGTAAAATGATGTTGTATTACAGGCTTCCCAGACAGCACCCCACACCGCAGCTTTATCTGCCGAGCCATAAATTAGCACACCTACTTTATGCTCCTCAGGTAAAACCAGTAATTTAGCTGAAAAATACATACACATGCACACAGAGCCGTGGGGTGGGGGAGCTTAGGAGAGGGAGCTGCTCCCCTTGAGCAAGGACTAGCTAAAAATGTGCAAACCGGGAGGAAAATGACACCGTGGCTACACCTCCTGTCATTAGCGTGCAGGCTCCTGGTGCAAGCCCCGAAGCCAAGCTGGCCCACCTTCCTTCCTACCTGCCTGGTTGCCTCCCCCCACCACCCCTTTCCGCCATGAACCGTAAATTACATGCTGACACCTTTAATTTGTGCAAAGTATGCCTGGCTGCGCCTGGCACCAGCAGCCGGCTGCTATAATAAGGTCAATCTATATTCATTGTCGCAGCACTTGATGTGCCAGAGAGCACAGGGAGGCAGAGCTGTGCTGGCTTCTCCAGGCTGGGGGGCAGGGGCGCTGCCACCACTACCACTCATCTCGGCCTGGCACCAGTTGGTTCATCACTTATGCATGGCATGAGCGGTGTTATGATTTAGCTAATCACCATCAGTTATTCATCCGATCGCTGCCGGGAGACGGCCGCGGTGCACGCCTGCATACTTGAGCCAGAGAGGCAGGCCCCACCCACCAACACCACAGAGAGACCACCCAATAGGTCTGATTGTCCCTCCTGAGTAGTGACCCCTGGTGGTGTAGGGCTCAGGATTGTAGACCCCCCTAGCTTCTTGGAGGAGAAGCTGTTAGGAGCACCCCACAGTCAGGGGCATTCATGTGATATCTGCTTCCTGGGATACAACCAGGGCCGGGCAGCTCAGGGATATGTCTTGCAGCAAGGCCCAGGCATTGAAGTCATGGAGTTCTGGGTTCTAATCCCAGCTCTGCCCTTACAAGCTATGAGAGCTTCGTCAATTCACTCAGCTTCTCTGGGCTGCAGCTTCTTCATCCATAAAACGGAGAAGCAACTTCATTCCTGGCAGAGAGAGTGTAAGAATGCAAAATAACACATGAATAGAGTTCCCAGTGTGTCTGCCCATAGTAGGCATTCAATCAAGGGTAGCTCCCATTATCACAACCCTAGTGGGTACATTATATGTGTCATTGGGTGAATGTCTGTTTTCAAATGGGAATTCAGTCACAAAAGGCTCCAAAAGGGTTGGCCTGGGTTTAAGGGTCAGCCTACTTTGAAATAAACTCTACTTGCATGGGGCTGTTTTGAGATGGGTCTCAGATCTTGAAATGTCTAAGCTAAAGAAGATTCAAAAAGCATCTGCTCCATGGCTGGGGAAGTTCAAAGAGGCAGAGATGAACTAAGTTCTCAGCCTTGAACATGCTGGAGGCAATGGATAAAGCACAGTGGCCCCAGGTTGTAGAGGTGAAGGGCCTTGGAGATTGTTCAGTCCAACCCTTCATGTTAGAGATGGGGGAATGGAAGGCAGAGAGGGAACTGACTGATCCAAGATAGCCTAGCCCATGAGGCACAAAGCTGGGGTCCCAGTCAGGCTTCAGCCTTCACAGCTCCTTCCACTACCCTGCAGGACAGACCAAAAGTCTCCCAGGGTGTAGGGGGCTGCCCTTGGGGTCATTGGGCACCTACTCCTCCTTCTCTATGCTTAGTCAGAGTTGCACAATAACAACTTTGTGGGCAGTGTGAGCCCTGGGAGTGGTGGGAGGCACAGGCTGAGTCCTAAGGCCTTGTTTGCACACAGGAGCCCTTTAGCATCTGCCCCTCAGGGCTGATGAAAAGATTAAATGAGCTCAACTGTAAGAAGCAGGAGGCAGCTGGAAGGGCCAAATAGAGTCCTTTTCCCTCCAATCAACAGGCTTAGAGTAAAAAGACACCAGCTTCAGGGGTCACCTAAATCCAGCTACACACAAGCAGCCAAGTTAAATGCTGAAAACATGCTAGCTATTTCCAGTAGCATACCTTTGTCTTGGCTGTTCCCTCTCCCAGGAATGCCCTTCCCTTCTCACCCTCTCTAGCTCCCTAGCTCATCCTCCCAGCTCCTAGTCAGATTTCACTTTCTCCACAAAGCCCCTTCTCCTTCCTTAATGTCAGGGCTGCCTTCCTGTGTCCACACCCTACACAACCCCTCCTGACTGCAAGTGGGCTCACTATCTGCCCACTAGTGAATTGGCCCCAGATAGAAAGTGCTAAGCAGGCGAGCCATTATGTAAGAGCTAAGCCACTTTGGCCTCTCTGGCCTCCACTGGCTCATCTGCAAAATGGACAGGCAAAGGCAGGGTACTCTTGGTGGTCCCAGGTATCACATTCTTAGGTAAAACTTTCAGCAAAATTTTGACTGTTGATAGGACTAGCGAGCCAGGCCAATGGGCAATGCCATGGAAACCAGGGCCATTAGATTGAATTCCCCTATCTCCATAGGACAGAAACTCAGAGCCTGAGTAAATTTAATGTAAAGAGATGCAAATGTTCCTACCTACCTGGGTTTGTGCCCTGAGGTTTCTAATCACACCTGGCAGACCTGTGCCTGTCCACCTCTGGCTAGCTCCTTCCTGCTCACCTAGACCAGCCAAGGGCTTGCATCTCCACACATCTCCCTGTGTATCACAATTACCCACACACCTGTGCTGTACCACCTGCCAAACCATGGCGCTTCCAGTGCTCAGTCGCCCTCAAAATGTGAAGTGCATTTCATTTCTTGTCACAAAACTTGGACAGCGTGGAGGGCAGGGCCTCCCATGGCAAGTGGGCCATCAACCTCCCACCACCAACTGGTGAGTTCAGCTGGCTGGGTACTTCGTGCTCATCAGCCCCAAGCATGACCAGAGAGCTGCAGCCTGACCAGGCCTGGGGCTGGGCCCGCTCCCTCATACCACAGCATCCTTGTCATCTCTTTGCAAATGACTGAAGCTGTTTCACTGCTGAGATATGAAAAGCTAGAGGGTCATGGAACTGGTGCATTCTTTCAGAGAGTGAAATCTGAGCCTCCCACTGAAACGGAGGTGTTGTGCGCTTGTGGTTACCCCTCTCTCAGCACTGGGAACTCAGAACCTGTCATCCCAAACACCTAGTTTTCCTGATATCTTTTTTGAACTTCTTGCTCTGATTGACACCTGGCTGTCCCTTAACATACCACTTCCCTGCTCTCTTTTACGGGAAGGCTAAATTATCTTCCACATCCCACATCCCCTGGGGCCTGGATGTGGGGCGGGTGACCTCCTAGCTTTTCATTGCCCTCCCAAAACACTTACCCACCCTCCCCTTCAAAAGCACCAACTCCTCGGAACTCCATGTCACCACTGACCTTGTTGCAGGATATCCACTGCCCCTCTGGATTGCATCCCTCATTCATTGCAAACTTAACCGACACCCTCGCCCTCTGGCTTGCTCTCTATCCCTATGCTGTCATCATTTTTGGTGCCTTCAACATCCACTTTGAGGATCCATTCAGCGCTGGGACTTCTCTGTTACTCCACCTGGCCAGCCCCAACTACTCGTTCTCCACCTGCTGCCATGGGCATCACACTTGATCATACCTCCATGAAAACTACACCCTGGAGTGTCTGCACATAGTGGGCACTCAGTCATCTACACAACCTCTACCTCAGGCATCCTGCCAGTGACCACTTTTCACCCATCACCCTTCCAGGTTACACTCCCTATGCCTCATGGGGCCTTCCAGCCTCTGACCAGCACTGGCTCAGAAGCAGTGCTCTCTGCTGCCCTCATGTCCATCTTTCATGCTCTTTGGCTGCTCAGTGCTGTAGTGGTCTGGCAGCCCCAGCGTGCACTTTCCCGTTCTCCCAAACAAGTGTCTCATCTTTTCTATTCTCCATGCACCCCTCACTGCCCTACCCTCATTGACCTCACACTTTGTTCAGAAAAGAGTGCAAATCATAAGGAACTCCCTAATCTTCCCATCAGGAAACCTGCCAACCCTCCCATAGCTGCACCCATTCTCTGCCTCCCTCCTGCCCAACAGATGGATGAAGGTCGCTGGTCTGCCCTAGACAACTCCCCCACATGAAGCTCAAGGACTTGGGTGTCTTCTCCTTCTGCACCACCACCTTTTCTCTCTCCACCAGTCACCCATCCACGGCAGGAGGTGCACCTGCTCTGGGCTCTCCTGCAATAAGCAAAGCCCACTCATCTCCATACTCTCCCGGCTGCCATCCCATTTCCCTGCTCCCCTTCCCTGCAGCTTCTGTCTCCACTTTCTCCTTGGACATTCTGCCCAGATGGCTAGAGACAGGCATTTACACCCCTGGCTGGGGAACCAGTGAGCAGTGAGCATGGCCGGATTCCAAGAGGACGCGGGAGGGCAGCTCAGAGGGAGAAGAAATGACCCTAACAGTGAGGGCCTCGGAGGTCACACAAAGAAGATGGCCTTTTCCTGGGGCCATCTTCAAATTGTGTTTTATAAGGGTATTCCTTAAGCGCTGGGTTGGGTGAGATGGAAGTCAAGACAGGAGACTCATCAGGAGGACATGGAAGTGGTCCATGGAGAAACCAGGAAGGCCAGACAGTGGAGACTGAGAAGGGATAGATTCTGAGGACAGAGTAAAAGAGTGTAGAATCGCTGTCAGGACTGATGGTCTAATTAGCATTTTCAGAGTCAGGAAGGAGCATGTACTTACCTTTCCCTCTGCCTGGAACACCCCCGTACCCATTCTATGCTCTTTTATCGACAGGTGCATCCCACCATATAAATGACCAGACTGGGTGTATCTGAATTTCTTTGACTTTCTCTTTCCCAAATTAGCTGTTGTCACTGCTCTTCCAGGGACTTGTCAGCACTGCACTCTCTGCTCACCACCCCACCCTTCACAGCTGGCACATGGTGGGCACTCAGCACACACTCAAGGAAAAAGTGATGATGCAGTGGTGAGGATGGGCTGGAGAGGAGCAGAGGCCAGGCTGTGGGGGTGTAATGCTGACCCCAGAGCACAGGTTTTATCCTTCTAGAGAGACTCTAGAGGCTTTACATGCAGAAGTGACATGGCCAACTCTGTGTGCGAGATAAATCCATCTGACAGCCAAAAAAGATGAATTTGAATAGGACAAGACAAGAGGAAGAGGGACCAGTCCGGAGTCACTTCTGATACTCCAGGAAATGGTAGTCTACCTTTGACCTTGGAAAAAGGAGAAGGAATAGAGAAGGATCAGCCTTAAAAATACCATGGAGATAAGATTGACAAAGCAGGATGATAAACTGAAATATAGTTAATTGGTTGGTGGCTTAGGCAGCTGGGTAGATGGATGGCGTCACTTGCTAAGATGGGGTGGTGGGTGGGGGATGCCGAAATAAACTGCTCTTTAGACATGTTGAATCTAAGGTAACTGGAGGATTTGGGGAGAGATGGACTAGACTGGCAGTTGGGTATGTGAGGGTGATGCTCAGGGTGGGGCCCAGGACTAAAGACAGAGATTTGGGAGCCACCAGCAAGGAGAAGTGGTTACCACAGTGGCATGAAGATCAGGGAGTCACCTGAAAATGTCATGTTGAGTGAAAAGAGCCATGGAGAGTGCCCACCATTGAAGGTTGGCAGAGGGAAAGGACCCAGCAAAGAGACAGAGGAAAAAAAGGAAACAGGGAAAACCGAGACAGAGTGTTATCCCAGACACCAAGGAAGAAAGTTCTGGAAGGACTGGTGGTCAGTGGGGTCAATATCAGTGGCAAGTAAGAGAAAGGCTAAAGGTCTGCACTGGATTGGGCACCGTGGAGGTCACTGATGCCCTTTGCTTGTCAAAGCAGTTTCCACAGAGTTGAGGAATGAGTCAAGAGTAAGAAAGTACAGGCTACTCAATTGGTTAGTTAATGGCTTTGCTATAATTGCTACTGCACCTTATTCCAAAAAGAAGCAATTTCTCAACTGTAAAACAAATATTACAACTGAAAGCCAAAATATGGAAGCAAACCAAGTGTGCACTGACAAATGAATGGATAAAGAAAATGTAGTCAATACAAACAGTGAAATATTAGTCAACCTTAAAAAGGAAGAAAATTCTAAAACATGATACAATATAGATGAACCTTGAAGACATTATGCTAAGTGAAATAAACCAGTCACAAAAGAGCAAACACTGTATGATTCCATTTATATGAGGTCCTTAAAACAGTCACATTCATGGACACAGAAAGTAGAATGGGGTTGGCCCGGGCCTGGGGGCATTGGAGAGCAGGCATTATTATTTAATGGGTATGAGTTTCAGTTTAGGAAGGTGAAAAGAATTCTGCTGATAGATGGTGGTAATGGTTGCACAGCAATACGAAGATACTTAATGCCACTGAACTGTACACTTAAAAATGATTAAAAGAAAAATAAATATTATAGTGTAGTCTAATATAATTACTAGGATTGAGCATTTCATTATATTCTGAGTTTCCCAGTAACCAAGATATAAAGGGAAATGTTTGAGTTGTGATGTTTAATAAATAAAAAAACATCACTATCAAGACATCCCAAGTAAGCCCATGCCCACCTATGGCCAGGGCTGGATTATGACAGGCATTTGCCCTAGAGATTCTTACAAGAGGCATTAATAGCATAAAGGATAATGCAGTATCCCAAAGATATATAAAGACATATCCATTACATAACCATGTCTGCCACTGATTCTTGAAAAAAATGTGAGGGAAAAATCAATAAAGCCTAACTCAAGAAAACTTTTCTGATGGGAGTGAAGTAAATAAGGTCTAGATGTGAAGATTTCCAGGATGTGATTTAGAATTTTTTAAAAAGCATGTCCACTTAATGGTGCCTGTAGGCTTTCCAGGGGGGGAGGCATCCAGGAGACAGTTGGCAACCTGCTCCCAAACTCAATGCAGTGGTCTGGTGAGAGGTGGGAATCTGGGCACCAACCACACAGAGATGGGGCCCAAAGCTGCAAGCAAGAGTGTGAAGGCCAAGGGAGAGTGTGGAGTCCCGGAGAATGCTGGCTCGTAGGCACCCTCGCTTGCCCAGGGCCCAGACACTGAAGCAGCAGACAGCAGCTGCCAGTGCAGTCCTGAGCACTGATGTCCTCTGCCTCCTGTCAGTGCGGGCATAGTCCCAGGGCACTTCTCTGTTCAGAACACAATGCTGGCATCAGAAGACCTAAGTAAGAATCTCATGGTCTCGTTTCTAGTGTTGTGGCTTTGGACAACTGACACAGGCTCTTGCAACTTCAGGATCTGTAAATGATGACAAAAATTTAACAGTCCCTTCCTTGTTTTCTTCACAAGGTTATTGGGAACAGAAGGGTGGCTTGAGAAAGTGTTAGCCCATATCCACCCCATCGCCCCTCTTCCTCCTCGTCATCTCAAATAGATACCTGTCCAAATGGAAACAGGGGGGTCCCTGTGCCAAGGCTGCTCCAGAAAATCTTTCTGATTTGCTGCCCCCATGGTCCACATACATGCATAGTTAGGACCTACCCCTAATTGAGATGTTGACTATGATGAGCCACGTGACAGCAGAATCCCACCTTCAAACTACAAACACACACGGGTGCTTGTGACTGTGTCTCAGAGCCAATTCCAGTTATTGAGGCAATAGTGATGTCGGGTGCCTTGGGGTGGAGCGTGCACCAGCATGGAAACATGATGTCTGTAGCTCTAACATCCTGCGTCTGACAAGCCTGAGGACATTGCAGGTGGAGGCCCAGGAATCTGTTGCATGTAAAGGTTGAAAACCACCATTAGGTCTGGGAGAAAGAAATTCAATCATCACCAGCACATAGCACATAGGTAGAAATGGAAGCCAAGAGGGGGACCGTTTCAAAGGGAAGCTTGAAACTGAAAATATAAAAGACTGTAAGAGTGAGGTGGCTACTGGGCATTGAGAAGGGGTTGGGGGAGATTTGAGAGGATCTGAAAGTATCTAGGCATGCCGGCATGTGCACCACACCCAGTTGGCCAAGCCCACCTGGGATAGCCCCTTACGGTGCTTGGCTTGTGACCTGGGGAAGTCTGCAGAGAGCAGCCTTGCATTAGGTTGGAGGGGCTTGCTGGCCGGACTCTGTTTCAGACACATCACTTCTCAAAACCACAGCCTGGATGGCTATGCTCAGCAATCATGTGTTTAAAAAGCAATAAGACTAAATGCTTTTCCGTTTCCCCTTTGAGAGACCATGTATGATAAATGATGGGCAATTTCATGGTTGGAGTTTCAATTTCCGAAAATATTAGTGCTATTCCCCAAGCTCCACTTCCAAGATAAATTCTTTTTGGCAGCCTCCTTCGTTGTCTCCTAATTCCATGATTCTGGGTATACTTGGAGGTCTGGTATAAATTTTATCAGCTCAGTCCCTGGTCTGCATTGGAAAGGGTGTTACCCACCTTCCACTCTTTCAGGTTCTTTTTGCATTTGCTTCAAGTCAGTGGGTATTTGTTAAGTACCTTCTGTGTTCCCAGCCCCACACTACATATTATGGTGGGTTAGGATTACTACAAACGATCATTCCATTATGAAACATCAATTATGTATCTAGTCCCTTCAAATTCAAAGCAACACAACAACTCCACAGTGCCTAGAACCTCCTGCTTGTTTCACACATACCCGTTTCATTGTTAGGGAAACTGAGACTCGGAGCCAACCTAGTAAAATCAGAGGGAACAAGGTGGAAGAGAATGAGCATTTGCTGAGCACCTACAAATAGTCAGACACTGGGCTGAATGCTGGTCCAGCCCTCTGCACAGGAGTCTGAGCTATTTTTCTTCACAGAGCCCAAGCCTGATGCTATTATGTATCCCCATTTCACTGATGTTGCCCTGGTTGGTTTAGCTCAATGGATTGAGCGTCGGCCTGCGAGCTAAGTGTCGCTGGTTCGATCTTCCAGTCAGGGCACATCAGAGAAGGAAAACTCTGACTCCAAAAAACCTCCGCTGCCTTGCGGCATACCTCTTCAGGGGAAAGGCTAAGGGAGTAAACCCCGACAGAAAATCCGGAGCCGGAGTCCCTAAGGCGGTTTGACGTTGTAGTCAACACCGGCAACTCCTGCGGCGCACCTGAAGCCAAGCTGTATCGACTCCGTCTTTCCCTTGGACCCTTCAGCTGCGAAGAGAGGGGGGGTCTACTGCATGGGCAACAGCAGACCCTCCATATTACCCTGCCCAGGCTCTGTAGCTTCAGCGTCATCGCAAGATGTCGATTCAACACGGGAGGAGACAGATACCGTGTCACTCCCGAGTCGGACTGCACAGCCATTCTCGGCGGTGCAGATAGACTCTTAAGAAGCTACACCATCGTCTCTCGAGACGGACGGCTGCTGACGGATTTCACTGATGGGAGAACTGAGGCTCAGAAAAGCTAAACATTTTACCCAAAAATTCTCATTCCACTAGTCCACATTGCTTCTCCTGATGTCAGCAGGCTGAATGGTTCTAACGATCATCTCCAAACCATGGGAATTCCCTTGTTTGAAAACATCAAAGAACCAGGTCAACTAGTGGAAGGAGGCTGACCTGCTTACCCCTTTAACTCTCATTCCTCAGCAGCTTCGGCCTGCCCTCACCCTAGGCTCCCTCTGACGTTTCCCTGGCTCATGTTCTCAGTGTATCACCAACATTCAGACCCAGTCCCCTTTCTTTCATGTTGTCATCCCCTGTTCCTAACCAAACCCTCCCCATCATGGGTCATCTTAGAGCCCCATGACAATCTCTATACTGTTCCTTTACCCTTTAGAGCAGCTATCTCATACCCAAGATGACAATTCCTTCTCTTATAATCTCATGGATTCCTCAAAAGACTGGGCAAAAAAGCTAGCATTCCAAAAATTTTGAGGAAAACACTGGGATAAAATTGAATGTAGATTAAGTCTCCCAGGATAGAAGAATTGGAACCGAATGTAATGGAATAGAACCTATAAAAAATGTATGGCAGTGATAGAAAGAAGTAGGAAAGAGAAAACAGAATAGAATAGAACAGTACGGAACTGAATAAAGGAGGGTGCAACAGACCAAACATGTTGAAACAGGTTAGGTCAGGTTAGAACAGAATTGACCAGGATGGAACAGAATAGACAAGGATGAAACAGAATAGACCAGGTCAGAACATAATTGAGCATGGCAGAGAAGATCAGAACAGGGTAGAAGAGAATAGAATAGAATAGAATAGAATAGAAGAGAAGAGAACAGAATGGAATTCAGTAGCATGACACAGGTCTGAGCAGAATAGAGTACAATAAATTAATAGGGTTATAGCCAAATGTTATATAACCAGATGAAATAAAACTCAGTCCATTCATTCAATAAATATTCATCAAGTGCTAATCTGTGCTAGGTAAGAAAAAAATAGACATAGTCCCTGCCCTCACAGAATATAGTGACTGGTGAAAGGGATAAAAAAGATACAAATAAGCATTAATAAATATATAATTACAAACTATGAGCTTCCATGAAATACCATGAAAGAATGGACAGGCAGCCATGATTAAGAATGGAGGTCATAAGGAATAATAAGGAGGTCAGGAAAGCTGAGAACTAAAAATTGGGGAGGAGTCAGAAACACTTGAAGAACAAGGGAAGAACATGCCAGGCAGAAGGAACAGTATGTCCATGGGCCCTGAGGCAGGGATGTGTTTGGTCCATTCAGGAAACTGAACACATTCAATGTGAACAGAGTTCAGGGATCCAGGCCTAGGTGACAGGAGATCAGGGCCTGGGAGGAGTTTGGATTTCATTTTAAGTGCAAAGAGAAGCCACTAAGGGAGCAACGGTAATTACAGAGTGTTTCATACTTCCTTTTTGGCTGGTGTAAAGGAATGAACTAGGGCAGGGAGACCATTTAGGCACCTACTGCAGTAATCCAGGTAGTGATGATGGTGGCTTGGAGCAGAGGGGAGAGACGCAGTCGCCTGGAGAAATATTTGTGAATGCCACCAAGGATTTGCCAGTGTACTGACATGGGCTGGCAGAAATGAAAGTCTGAAGGAGCCACTAGGAGCTGGTGTTTTTATTTCCTGAGATGAAGCTAAGGAGAGATGGTTTGGGAAAGAAAATCAAGTTTCCTTTTGGAAATCCTAAGATTTAGATACATGAATCATGTCCCAGTAGAGATGTCA